>NC_134372.1:16528787-16831818 GCF_035582795.1 Mycteria americana
CATTGCTGCAGCAGCACCTAAAAAACCAAGACCTGCTGTAGGTCCCAATCATGGTATGATATGAAACAAAGGGTGGAAGCTCCATATTTTCCCTGCTGCATGAAAATTAACGAGCTGGAACATATAAATCCTGTTCCACATCTTTAGAAGCTCTCAACTGTCACTGCCTGTGAACTACATCATAGTTAATACAATTCAATCTCTTCCATAAAATTAACAGACTTCAAATTTACTTTCTAAATGTAGAGGCATATGAGGATGCACCAATGAACAGCAGCAGTTTTCAGGTTCCAAACAGTTCTTGAAATATATTTTCTTTTTATATATGATTCCTCTTTATGGAAGTACCCCTGACAAAATTTACCATAAATAAGTGTCTAAGAAGACATAAAAGTTCTTGCTATGTATAGGTTTAGCAAAAAGCTATGAGAAAAATATGTGATAGTTACTTCAGTACAAATTTTTCTTTCAGGCCCAAATCATTTATTAGGTAGCTTTAAAAAGTCAGAGACAAGGAGCTGAATGAAATACAATTTGAAAGTCAGAATAAAGTGGTCACCTGTTACTGGCTGTGTTTGCTTTTGGCACTGGAAAGACGATCTTCATAGGGTAGCGGATAACTGTCCTGAGCCATGAGATATGATCGTGTGATAACAGGATAAACAGCCTGCTCTTGTTTAGGAAGTAGTTCATCACACAGCTTCTGACTGTAATTTAGTCTTTTCTAAAAAAGGTTTGCAGTCTGTGTTTGTTGTCATGCAGTGATGTCGAAGCACCTGTCCCTCACAGGGACAGATTTTATGAGCTGTTCCCAAAATATTAGGTCAGGAGTCTAGAAGATCACTGATTTCTATCAAGGATGTCTCATTTTACTGAAGAGTTATTTCCTGACAATGTGGAGCAGTTGGGAAGCAGATCAGATCTTTCCTGTCTTCTCCTTTGAATTCTATAAACTGATCAAGAGTCTGAGTGGAGTGATGGAAATTCCTCCAATATTTAAAACTGGAGGAGGATTAATAGGGACTGGTAGCTATCTGCCTGTACAGGTCTGTAGCATCAGGATGGAGAAGTAGTCATCACATAGAGTGCAATGGAGATACTGAACTGCAAAATCTGTAAGAAGCCCAAACAAGATTACTTCTAAAGTAATATAACTATTAAATCTTCTCTTCCTCATGTTGGGCACTCAGAACATCCTTATTGAAAACCCATATAGGATATGAGAACATTTTTTACATTCAGCTTTCTTCCCTTTGGGCTTAGCCTTCTATATTTTTCCTTTGAGAGGTAACATGTTGAATGTAAACAAGCAAACTGTTATGAAAATCAAAGATAAGTCCATAAGCAAAGTGTGATACAGCCTAAAGTAAACAACTGGATATAATTTAGCAGTTAGACTGATTTTATAACACCTCATTAGGAAAAAAGAAACCCTTAAAAATTGAGGAACCACTTTTTTTTAATCTTGCCTTATCTTTCCCTTTAAGATAAGTGATTATACTTTTGCTGCAGAAAGCATCAAACACCAGGTCAAAAAACACCAGGTGGTTGGGTTTGCTTTTGTTCTAGTCTATGTTTAAGACTTTGAGTGTTGAGAACTAATCGAGTGATCATTAGAGCTGTTTTCTTTGCATGTCACTCTAAAAGACTGGCTGAGAGTGCTGCAAAATGCAGGTGCAATCCAAAAATTAATGAATTATAAGGATTGGCAGTGATGGTTTGTGAAGCATCATTTGCTGGTTATAGCCATGTTAACCTGCTTTGTTACAGCTTCCTTTCTGTCTCAGAAGCATTCTCTTGCATTGTTTCATTTTCAAAGAAGACTCCTCTCAAAGTAACACTTCCTTAATTTTCTTTGGAAGGAGCCCACTTCTGTTATGTGAAAGTAGCTATTCTCCTGAGCGAAAAGATTATTTAAAGATGCTAATGTATTATTAGATGTGAAAGTTCTTTATTTTAGTAAAGTACATTTTCAACAACATAGATGTTTCTTATACATGAAAGTAAAACAACCACTTTTCCCACTGTTATCTGAATTGAAATGGCTGATCAAATCTAGGACATAAATCACTGTCTTTTCATATTTGTATTCAATATCATCAGCTCTAGAAAGCTAATGGGTACAATTTCAAACACTGGAATTTATTGCCAAAAAGCCAAGTCCGATTGTTTGCTTTTATGTTATATTGCTCCCATTGTAAAGGACTCCATTCAGTTGGAAGTATGTTAACGCAATGCACGCATTAGAGAGGAACACAAGTGAGATTGCAAGAAATACTCCGTGAACCAGTCTTTAGCTCTGACAGTACTCTCAAACTCTTGCCTATGTAAGTATGCACAAGTCCTGCTTGAAAAGGTGCCAAGTTATTCCTACATTTTGAGGATTTTACTAGCAGCTGCTTAAGTACACCAGGACACAGAATTCATGACCTTTTTCTTTATTATCCCATCTCCCCTGGTGCTTTAAACCACAGATACTGTCTTTTTCTCCAGACTTACAAGCATTAGAACCAGTTGTCAGAAGTTGAGCCTGGCAGACAGTCACTGACTGAAGTTTTCACCCACACTCGACATTATGCTTGTAATAAGCAAAAGCAAACCACAGAATTGTTGGAAGCAGTAAGATCTTTACATGTTCAGTTTGTGATAAAACTGAACTGTTTTTTTATAGATGACCAACAATGTTTGGAGGAGATTGAGTGTGGTATTCTAAAGGTTATGAAGTTCTGCTAAATTTTCATAGGCTCAAAAGTTGACAGAAAAGTCACCAATATCTGCAAATGGCATTTGTTTTCCTCCACAAACACTGAGAACTTGTAGAAATATAAATGAATCATTCTTCTGCTTTCATTGCACACTCATCTTCAGGGCTTTGCCTCTTATCTGTGCAGGAAAATACAGGTTTACAAATTGAAGCTTTAATACAGATAGCCAGGAAAATGAATCTAATGTATTTTTTAACATATAGCTACTGTAACCAGTAATGTTGATTATTCAAAGCAGAAAATTAGCATCTTAGATCAAATAGGTGAATAAAGGTTATTGTATGAGAGCAGACATTTTTACTTATCTTGACTATCTTCCATCAGAAATACCTATTTGATCCAGCTGCATGCTCTTCTGTATTATAAATGGCTTGCCTGTTCTGGTTTTTTTTTTCCTCTAAAGCAAGCAATATTAGGACATTGTGCAGTGTTGTTTTCCAACTGAATTATTAGCAGTCATAGATGTTTTCAGAATTTCAAGGTGGTGCATTTTTGCTGTGTTTACCTGAGCCTTCAAGTGCATCCTCTCGCTTGGCATTCCTGATCTAGGGTAACCATGATTTCCTTTCTTTTCTTAGAGGTTTAGCTGTCACATGTGTAGTGTATGTATGTTATTTGTCAATGGAGCACAGGAACTTAATAACAGTGTTGATCAGTTAAAGCTGGTCAGACACATTTTAGTTTGGTTTCACTTTCCATTTATACCTGTAGCAAATTTCCCAACAAAGGCTAGTGATGGCAGAACATTATAAAAGTTTAGAAGATTTGTTGGAATAAAGACCAAAAAACCTGAGACTTTGGGTGCTATGAATCTCTCAAGAGTTTCCTTTTCATATTTCATTTCTTCTTACCTATGGACAATTTTGAAATACCACAAGGGACACTTTTTTCTTGCAATGTTTTTTCAGTGCCATTAGATAGCAGGAAAATTTGTTGGATGGTTTGATCAACAGAACTACACTGCTTTTGAGATGAGGGTGTTATTCATATCTTTTCTGATATCTTATTGACCTAATGCTGTTTACCTAATTGCTTTGAACTACTTTTCCCTCTCCCACCATCAATTTAGATTGCGATCTCTTCGGTGCCAGAACTGCCTGTGTCTATATGTTTGTATAATGCCTACCATGGAGAGGCTATTACATTATTACCTAGGCATGACTCAGGTGCAGATAATAATAACAGAGCCTCAGCTGGCTTGCCAAGAGAGTGCAAAGCTGTAAGCATATTCTTTTTAACAAGTGCTTGCGAGCATCATACACTCTCAAAAAGTTTAAATCAGATTAAGGTATGGTAGAAAGTTTGGGGGATTTATGCCATCGTTCTTCCCTAATTGTGAATTACAAATGCTTTCTTAGGAAGAATAAGCTTCCAAAACGTTATAAATGAAAAAATCTTCAGTTGGGTTGCCAAAAAAAGGCTTTCAACTGTATAGAATCATACAAAGAAAAGGAAAAGAAAATCCAGAGACAGGAGACCATGCTGCTGCACAGTCTTTGAACGTATAATAATGCTAGTGCCAGACTTCCCTACCTCAGAGTGCCAAATTGGCACTTACTGGAAACCTCCCCTTTCCTAGTGTTACACTCAGCGTTCAAAAAAACCTGGAATGAGTGGAAAGTGTTGATTTATCTCTGGGGAAGTCCGATGCCAACATTTAAAAGGAGGATAAGGAGGATGCAAGTATAAGGGAAAATAGAAGAAGAAAAAGGAAAGGGGAATAGAAAAGAGAGGGAAAGGAGAAAATGGGATAAAAACAGAGATACAAAGGAGCAGAGAGTGCAAAAGCATATGAAAAAGAAATAATAGAAAAGAAGATTTACTGTGGAAGTAATAGTTAAAGTCAAAGGTTTGCCATCAGTTCCTACTGTGCATAAAAATTGCATCTTGTCTCAGAGTCATTTTCCATCCTGAGTATTCAAAAACTTGTAGAGGCAAAGATCCCCTTGGCAAAACTTCCCTGTTGAGTTCTAAGTGACCTAAACAGAAGACTTGTTTTTTTTGTAAAGCATCTGTCAGTATGATGTTTTACCAAGTTTTGAGAGTCAAGAAGAAAGAGTAAAATGCAAGCAGACACACACAAAAAAAACCCAAAACCAAAACCACTTTTGAATGAAACATATAAAGATTGCTCCTATGTAAATATGATCACCAGAAGCAAACGGACTTGTGAGAACAGTCATGTTCAGACTGTAATGATTAATTGCCCTATGGCACATGGTTGCCACAGGAAATGGCTCCTTAGATAGGACAGAACTAAATAGGATTTGTCCTGGGGTGCAACGTTATCTTCTAGTGCAGCAGGTGAAAAACTTATGTAAGAAGATCTTACACATTACCTCTAACTTTGTCTCTTAGGACTAGTGCTGGTGTGTGAGGAGGCCAAGTATGAGCACACAGAAACAATCTGGAATCTCTGCTGTTAGTTTGCTAGGTAATAAATTCACTAATCAGTCATCAGGGATCTTGTTTTTTTCCTGAGTGGTCAAAGCTCGTTTCTGAAGAAAATGAAATATTTCTATTATATAGCAAAATAAATGTAGGGCAAATGTCATTCCTGACTTTCTCAAAAAGTATAATGTTATGCTTTGAAAAAACATATTTTATGTTCTCCGAGAGTCAGACTGTAAGATGCAGTGCATTCTTATGCTCTTCATTCACAATAACTCAGAATTTGACTGTCCCTCTTTGGGTAAAGGGTAGCAGCCCCCACTACAGGTCTGTAACACCCCCACTACCTGTGGATGAAACACTGCAATATTTTTGACGGCATCAAGATGTGAAGGATCAAGCTGATATTCAAACTAAGAACAAACATGTTATAAAGTAAAAACATATATATATAGTTATATATTTATATATATATTTATTATTACTAAAAAAATCCATTGATCATTTCAGCATTTTGTTGGAGGAAAAAAAAGATTCCACCACAAAAGGCCAAAAACCCCACCTTTTCTGCTTCAAATCAGTCATAATTTGTTGCCTGAAATGGAAGATTTTAAATAAAGCATATAGTTTCTGAGAAAAAAAAAGTTATTTTATCAAAAATCAATTCTCTGTGCAGATAATGAGGATTTTGACCTGACTTCTAGTGATCACATTAAGAAATGAGTGGGAAATTGTGTGTCCACTGCGATCCCCACCCCTGCAGTATCCTTCCCCTACTTTGAATCATGCCATAGCTACCTGCCAGAATGTTTCTAATTTTAACTGGTTTTAACTGTTACTTATTTTGAAAGAACAGCTATCAGGAAAGCTTCACAGGGTTGTTATCATAGGGGAAAAGGACAGCAGAGATGTGTTGTGTATGTTGCTCTGGAAGTGTTCAAATTCAGCAGCAACCTGAACTTTGATGAAAATGATTGCACCTCTGGTGGGACTGTGAGCTTTATGTTAGGAAATGTTAGTTTACTTTATAGAATTAATAAGTGTGTGCATAAGCGCAATTTTCAAGTGGTAAAGTGGTTCCTTTTGTGGTAGAAAGAAAGGAAAAACATCTATCCAGAATATATTTACATTTACCTCAAATTAATCGAAAGAATCAACTTTTTTAGTAAGTACAAATAAGATGGGTGCAAAAATGTCAGGAAACTTTTTAAAATAGATACTTTCTATGGTATGTGATAATTACACTTCCTTGTAAAATAGGAAGAGGCCACACCTGCCTTTCCTCCTTAATTTCATTATTTCATTCCTCGTGGGCAAAATTTATGCAGTTTACAGGAATGATCAAGACTGTTTCTCAATGAAAGTTCCAGTTTGCTGCAAAGTACATAACGCAAGGTCAGGAATAGGAATTAGTGCAGAATGACAATGTAAATTGTTTCAAATACCATTTAGTTCCAGGGAAAATCTGGTTTCCTAATTAAGACTATTCATTTTTATCTTAAAATCACACAATCTCATCTGCTGTGATATCTGTTAGATTATATGTGGTGTATCTCTTATTGCTCCATTGCATTACCGTTCCTTTTATGAAATTTCTGTTCAACATTCACTTCAGTATGATATTTTATTCTCTTTTGAAATCAAAGTTTTAATTCTGGACAGGTGGCTCTTATTTGAAAAGAGGAGGAGGGAAGGGACAGAAAAAAACCTTCAGTAGTTAGAGGTTTTCTGCCACTGTTCTATTTGACAAGGGAAGTCTTTATAGGTGATTGAAATAGTTCACTTTGTGCAGGAAGTTTGTAATATTCCTGTCGCTTTCTGCATGCAGATGACAAGCTGCTGCCAGCTGTACAGCATCGTTTGCTGCAGCTTCGGGGACTTTAGTGATTTCCATCCATTCAAATTGGTCCAAACCACTGAACTATTCCCATCTCCAGTATTTGTAGAGCCAGACCAATTTGCCCTTATCACAACAGAGTTGCCGAAGGCTTTGTGAATTACAAGCTGTTTCTCATGTTTATTGATGGACTGATATTTGGGAAAGGACCAAAACAATAACAGTGAAAAAGTACAGTTCATTTCCATTGGAATCGAATTTTTCTTTCTTTCTTTCTTACCTTTTCTCTTCCAATTTTTCTTTTTCATTTTTGGGGGATGGTAGGGGGATAAGGGGACACGTAAAGCTCAGTTTCTAGATGTGAGACCTCTGGGAGAAGGAACTGAAGTAATTGAATTGGATTAGACAAGCCAGCAGAACAAAGTCACATTCCATGAGGTTTTTCCAGCATTGAGTAGATGAATAGTAATTATTTAAGGATTAGTGCAAGTCTAAGATGTGGTCCACTCTGAATACTCTTCACCATATATAAACAAAAGCAAGATGTAATATATGCTATTTAAGCTTTTTTTTATCTATAATAGATTTCTTTTAAAGCTGCAAGAACTTGAAAAAATCCTGCATGGTGAGTAAGCACTCTTACTGTTTTTCAATAAAGAATGAAACCCTTTCAGCTTTAATTCTAAAGATATTCTAAAGAGAGCTTAATTAAAGATACTTACTCTAGCTTTAAATTATGTCTACCCTCATTCTGGTGGCTTTTGTTTTGTTTTGTTTTTTATGTACATTAGCAAAGAAGAGAGGAATGTTTTAAAGTGACAGGTTCAGTTGGTTTTTTAATGGTTTATGGTATCCATATTTTTTGTAGTTTCTGGGGTCTTCCAGCTTTGCAATTATACCCACTTTTGGCCACATCTTTAAAAGTGACTTGCAAAGCTAATTTTAAACTAGATTTGAACCCCATTTTTTTAATTAACTGTATCCCTACTGATCAAATAAGGACATTAGACCATAGTACCTCTTGACAGACCTTTAAAATTTTTTTAAAGACCTTTAATTTTTTTCATTTTAAGTTCTATCTCCCAGTGCATTGTAAAGATTACTTTTGGATGCATTATCTGATAGTACCACACATATCAGAAGAATCATGCTTTGCAATAAGCTGTAGTTTCTAGGTGATTTTTCTGGAGAACCATGAAGTAGTATAGTGGGAGATGAATAAAGATGAGGTTATGGCTGTGATTCCTTGTTCCTACTTCATTTTGGGAAGTACTGGAAATAGTTTTCTATCTTCAAGATTGGATTGCTTTTATTCCCAAAAGGCGTCTTTTCCACATACTTAGTTCAATAAAGTTTTTGTTGTAGTTTTGGTTTCCCTCCTCTCTCCATATTAAGAGATAAATGAAATAAAGAGTAGATCAACCACCAGGTGATCACATTGTGGATTCACTGAGGGATTTATTACTTAAGCATAAGCAAAACATTTGTCTTCCTGAAAATTCATTCAGGCACTGCTCTTGGGAAATTCCACCATTCTAACCTTTATATATCCTGTCATTTGGGAAATTTCAGGTGCTAGATGTTGGAGAACACTATTCTTTATTCTTTTTTTTAAAATGCCTTATTCACTGGATTTGGTTCATTTTGAGCCACCTAATCTTCATGGCTCTTTCTATTGTCTGTAATTGTTCAATAGGTTTGAATGCATTTAGACCTATGAATTTTTAGAGGTTATGTTCCTTTAGAGGGTAATGTTCTCTGAATACTTGATTTTATGGACCCCAGGGGGGCTGCAGTCAGGGCGTGAATATTTGGGGCAGGATTGAGTGGACAGGAGGCAAAATCAAGATTAGAGGGCTTGAAAGCAGAGCCAGAGACCAAGATACAGGAGCAGGAGGTTCAGTTTCTCAGACAAGCCTTAACAGTAATACATAGCTTGTCTATACATAAGGCCAATCACACCATTGTCAAAGGAAACCAAAATATATGAATTTTTTTTCAATTAAATATTATGGAATATTTGAAAAAATAATAAAGTGTTTGAAGTGGGTTTTGGGTTTTTTTTCCACAAATCTATAGTTCTCAGTACTTCGTGTAAAAGTAAACATCTCTTATTTCCCCAAAGTGTAGATAATTACTTTCTGAAAATGCTTACTTTTAAAAGTTGAATGCAATCAGGAGCAAAATTCTATGAATTTGAGCATTTTGAACTACTAGCCTTTATTTTGCTTGTGTAGCAATACAGATTAAAACACTAGTTTGGATTTTCTGTGCATCGGTAAATATGTCTGGAAGATTCGGCACTTTCATTAAAAGCTTCTTTTAAAGAGGGTGGGGAAAATGTAACAAAGACTGAAAAATATTCAGGGTCTGTGTTTGTGGAACAAATTGAGATTGTGACTTTGAATTAGTGCTTAGAGATAATCTTCTATTAGACCAATTAGTAGAACTGGAAGAAATACACAAATTCTTCAAGTATGCAAATTTTTCCATTGTAAAACAGGCAATGCAAGCTTGAAGCTAGCCACAGATGAGAACAAATGCTGTAAGTTTAATATTTATCACTTACATCACCTGAGGAAAAGGGTAGTTGAAAGGTACTGTGGAATAGAAGAGATCTTAGTACAAAGAAAAGATGATAAGGTGTTCTGCCTAGGAAGCATAATACTTGAGCAGCCTACGAGGACCAACAGCTTTAATAGAGTGGGATGATAAAGAAGATGGCCTTCCTACAAGGAACTGAGGAAGGGCATTAGGCCAGCTTCTTACACTTGGAGGTTGGATGCTAAATTCAAGGTCTGTTGAGCTTTCAGTAAGCTGTAGGGAACATCTGTGTGTGTTGATAGACAAATGAGATTTGACTTCTTACGCTAGGAAAAAACAACCCTGAAATAAACAACATACAGAACTAAAAATTTCACACACACAAAACAATGTCAGTGATATGAGTTAGGTTTTATCTCAGTACATATCTCTCAGCCAGCAAAAGAAGTAGAATCGCTACTAACTCAAAAGAGGCAAGATTTGCTACTGTTGTAATACAGTCAGGAAGGGCATTTACTTAGACTGAAGCCATGGTAATTGCCTGTCTTGGTAGAAGAATAGGGCACTACCCAATATGTTGCATTAGCAACATGAAAAATATTAATACAGTGTTACAACCCTTCATTTGTGATCTCTGGTGCCACTTCTGATGAGTGAAGGTCTAAGGCATGAAAACTTTCCGCCAACTCGGCTTTGATCAAGAGATGTTTCTACTGTCTGTATGTATCAGACTTTTGCTATAATTGGCCTTACCAATTTTGTTCACACTTCAACTGTGCAGAATATGTAGCACACCGGTAACAGGCTGTCTTGTGTTGATAACAAGCTTTTTAATAAATCACTCATCCTCCCTATAATAATAAGACTTTCTGCTGTGTTTTCTTCTCAAAAGTAAAGAGAAAAATAATTCTGCCACCTGTATTGTCATTTTCTTGTCTGTCTCATTTTCATTCTTTCATGGCATGACATGGTGCAACATAACAATAAGACAGAAAGGAAAACTGCTGGTTTTCTTTATTTTGCTTTTTACATGGCATACTACTGTTGTTCCAAAAATCACAGGACCAAAGAGAGATTCAACTGGAGGACAGGGGAAGAGGGATGAGGGTGTGCAGAGGTGACCAGAGGGAGGTAAAGGAGCAAACAAAACAATGCTAGGCAAAAAATGGAGGAACAAGCTGTTTAAATGTTAAACAGTATTTTCTAATTCTCATGAGATTTCATCATGTAGCTTTTATTTCTTGTAGTAAGGCGTGGGCTGTTGAAAACGTCCAAGTTTTAAGTTCCTCCAATTCATTACCTAAGCTTTAAATTTTGGTATTTAAAACACTAAGAAGGTGTCAGTTAAGGAAGATGTAAGAATATCAACATAGTTTGTCCATAGAATGAACACAGCAGTACACATTCCCTACATGAACATATTGTCACACTAATATTTCAAAATTCCTACAGAGATGAGACATCTCTCCTTGAATTAAAACCAGATCATTTCTTATTGAAATGAATCACAGTCAAACAGAGACTTTTGAAATCAATGTGAGGTTTTCCCTTCAGTTCAGTGGGCCTTGGATACAGCCTTGAGACACTGGACCGTCCAACAAACCTGCTTTAAAGACCAACAAGGTATGTAATAGTACTTTTTATAATGTGGACAGCTAGATATCGCCTTTCCTAACATTTAATTTTGACAGAGAATAGGGCTGAGAGGTGCCTGCAGGCCAAAGAGATTATCATATCCTCTATATCTAAAATTTGTCATTGACCATCACAGACTTGAAATGTAATCACTTTTGATTATCAATTTTCTGAATTTTCCTTCATGTTGAAATTCAAACTTAATTATTAAGCCCTCAGCCAGGAAGAAGCCAAGTTTATTTTCCTCACAAGTTGAGCCTGTGTTATATGTACAATTCCACAGTGTGTACCTAGCCTTCTGTAATCAGAAATATGTCTCTACATTCTCAACTCTTTATTTTAATTAAAACTGAAATGGTTTTTTGAAAGAAAAAATGTACAAAAGTTGCATCACATAAACATCAGAGCATCCAGATGAGGAAGATTTTGAAGGTTGGTACATCTGGCATTATCTTGAAGCTAAGAACCATATTTTCAAAGACAGATAGGTAGGCAGTGGGATTTTGAACATCTTACAGGCACATAAATTCAGTAACAAAGGCTTTAAAAAAATCCCCTTAGGCACTATTTACCTGCTTAAAGAGCACTGAAAGTCAAGCTTTAGAACATATGGGCCCTGGATATATTCTTTATCTTTCTCTTTTCTTTTCCAATTACTTTTTCCATATCTTAGTAGCTCTAGAATTATACAAAGTATGTGGCTACTGCAGTCTTAAACATAATGCTGAACACATAGTTTATCTGGTGAATTTAGTGCTAATTTGGAATAGAGTCAAATTTCTTCTCATATAAAGCAACATTCTTCTTCTTTGTACATGCACACATTGTCCAGCAAGTCCTGCTGAAGCAGCACCTTTCCATTGTTCAGCATGTGTGCACATCTTTTACCAAGAGCTGGTCTTGCTTTCCTTCCTCCAAGTATGTCTGTATCTTTCCCAATTAAAATTTTCATCACTTCCCCCCTTAAGATTATGATCAACTTCCTTTCCTCATATTAAAAAGGATGTTAAAGCCTTCTTTCAAATAATTTTATCTCAAATGCAAATAGTCATTTCTTCTTGTTTCACAGAAAAGTTCATGCTCTGAATCCATATAAAAGAACACTGACAACACAAGAGCCTAAATCTGGTGCTGAGGATGCCTTTGAAGAGATTGTTTTATTTCTATAGCACTGCCTTGATTAGATATCACTTGTCAGATGGGTGTTATGATGGATCCAACTCCAAAATACATGAAGTGAGTTTGCAAATTTTGCATTATCGCCAACCTCTGCTCTTCTGTGTGGAGTACCCTCAAATACACTGAATTTCCTATTATAACAGTTGAAATCACCCTTATTCTTCTTAATTATTACTATTTTAGTCCACACGCAAAAATGTACTAACATCCAATAAGCTTTAGAAGATGTTATCTGTCTCTGTGAGTGAGATAACTGAACAGTAGAATTTTTAAATATGAAACCTATAATTCAGTCTGACTGACATCAAATCATACTGGACTGTTGCTCTTTAAGAAATATGCTACATCAGTAACGTCATTATTGGATGGTAGGAATAAGACTGTAATATTTAGTTAGGTTGCAACAACAAAGCACACTTGGGAATCATTTACTGGAGCTCAAAGAAGATGGATAAAAATCAATATTGCATGTTGCCTACATAGCTATTTCATTCTCCAATTGCCAACAAGCAATAAATTGGTGCTAGAATTAGAATTCTGACATATCATTAATCAGAGGAATAAATATGAAACAGCTTGATGAACCTTGGTATAAGAAACACAATTTCAAATAAAAAGTCATCCCATATGTGTCATTTCTTGCTAGGGCTTTATATAATTCAGCAAATTGTATCATAAATTTTGGCAAAAGGGACGCTGGAGCTGTCAACTTAATTTTTTTAAAAGGAAAAGCTCAAAAGATAATATTAGTTCCACGTCACACTGAGTAATCCTGCCTTTTCTGCTTTTATATGGATTTAAATATTGTTTTCAGTAATGAGAGTGTAATCCTATGAGGGTAGGTATGCACCTAATTTGACACTTTAAAGTTACAGTATTTTACCATCTCTGTTTCAATCCAGCTGTCTGATCTGTCTTACTTTCTCCTTTCAATCCACATGGCCATTCTTTTGTTCAGCCAGCTATAGTCAGCATATTAATGGACTGATATCAGTAATGAATTTGGTTCACTGAAGACAAACAAGAATTTTGCTGTCAACCTCCCCAAAGGCAAGGTAGGACTCATTTATTGATGGTAGTCACATCTCAGCACAGACACCTTTGGAGTTTGTGCCAACACTCCAACACTTCTTTTTAAAAAGAAAAAGAAAATAAACTGTCTCTTGGCCAGCAGAATTAATGAACCTTTTTTTTCTTTTTTTTTGTTTGCATTTGGGTTGTGTTCTTATTCAGCCCGTTTCCTATCTCTTAGGATTTGCCCTTCTCTATTATCAGTAATGAGCAGCATCATTTAACTCCACAGTCTGATACTGAATGAAAAATGCTCTTACCAACTAAGTACTGTGATACCGTAGAACTTCCTGGACAAGGGGTTAGTACGTTTCAAGAACAGGGGGACACTTTTGAAGTTTCCTCTCACATTGATCTTGCTGAAGATCAAGAGTAATGTGCCTACCAACAGAAGCTGCTGTTCAAAATGGCAATGGAAAGCTTTTTCTTCTCCTCCGCTACTGGAGAAAAAACCCCTTTCCTCTGTTCGCTTCCTAGGAACCACAGATTTCCATTCACTGGAGACCTAGAGTGACTCTGCTCTTCTGCCATGTTTTGTAGGAAAAAGGGAAGAGAGCACCAGCTGGGGGGGGGAAATGAAGAGTGCCATCAATATCCCCTTCCTTTTCCTCCTGCTGTGGTAGGGAGCCTGCTCAGGCAGCACAGCTGAGCTCTGGTAAGTGTAGGAAGGGACAGGGCAGAGGTAGAGACTTAGCAGAGTGCAACACTAGGCAAGGAAGGACAGAAGATTGTAGGACATAAGGTTAGTACCATAGGTACTGCAGTGACGCAGCATCTTCATCCTCAACATTTTCCTATTGCTTGTCTTCTACACATGCATTATGTTACACACATGTAGAATTGCAATGTTGCCGTTATAACAGTTCAATCATCCAACATTATCTGCTCCCTGCTTGAAACACAGGATGTCTTTTGCATGTCATAGCCTACAGGAGGGTAAGAAGTGACAAGGGCTGGGGCTGTTTTCAAACAACATGTGCAGATTGTCCAGCCAGCAGAACTGTGTTGTGGTCAGGCAGTAGCCTTTCTCTTAGTGGGGCTCTGCTTTTTTTGAAGGAAGGAAAGTACTGGTAGCTCATTTTAATTAAAAAAAGCAAACAAACCCTCCCTCCCCAAAACAAAACAAAGATGACACCATCACACTAAGGAAAATAAGCCAAGAAATGTAAAAATGAGGCAGACAGAAGAAATAAGTTAGCAGTCATGTGTAAAGCTTTTGGCCTGGGACAGGATAAATTTTCATTGTTGGGAGAAGTTGTTATTGGTTACTTGGAGCTATTACACCTTTATGTTAATTGAAGAGGGTTTTTTTTCTGATAGTGGTAGTTGTGGGGAAGAAGTACAGACAGTGTCAAGATCAAGTCTCTTGGTGTGAAAATCTTCTAGTGTAGAGATACAGCCTCTATAGTCACCTATATTCAGGTTACTATACTGACTATAGTCACCTGACAACATACACATATCTGTATAGTCCCCTGACTATACAGTGGCTATAGTCACCCGACTGTAGTTGGTGACTACACAGATATGTGTATGTTGTCACCAGACTTCCTAAATCACATAAGGTCAATGCTATGACATATTCTTTTCTTTCCATACCAGCTGCTGTGGTGGGGCTGGTAACAGAAGGAGTGGATGTTGCAGTCCGTTGTGGGGGTGCATCTGTTGTCAGGCTTAGCTGGAGTTTTCAGTCCCTTGCAGTGTTTTGATTGTGCCTCTCTTCTGGGGTGCCTTTAAGCTCTGCTATTTGTATGTAAGCATTAATTCTGCCAAGTGCAGTGTTTCAATCTTTGTGTGTTTTTGAAATAATCCTATAATCCTTTTACATTCTAAGTTGTTACATAAATTGGACTAAGTAAATGCACTATATGTACTTCTGGCCTGCTTTACAGAAACACTGAGCACTTAAAGATCACACTGCTTTATCAGAAAATCAAGCCATTAAATAAGAAAAAAAGTTGTCATAAATTTAAAATAAGTACTTGTAATTGCCTGCATTCCAGGACAACAGATGTACCCAAAATCCCCATATTTAGTCTACCCAAGAAAGATGTTCCTTGTTATTTGCCTCAAAGCAACAGGGACAACAGGCTGGGGCAAACTGTAGTACAGATAAATGAACATGTTCTAGGCTGCCTGAATGCTCATTTTAAGTCTGAGTAACTCTGAGGTGTTATAAACATATGTGTGTAGTCCAGAATAATCTGCCCAAAAGTTATGATTTGGTATGTAAGTATTTCTTCTAAAGTGTTTTTAATTAGTAGAGAAATATTCCCATAAAGTTAAGTGTTAGAATTAACCCTTTGGCTTGTCTTCAGCAGCCAATTTTCTTATATCTTGTATTTCACAAACTAGATATGTGCTCACAGACACTTCCAGGGGTAAAAGGAGAAGTGTGAGAGCAAGTGAATGCTGCGAATCTTCTCAGTGTATCAGTTTCCAAAACACCTACATTAATCAGTGTTGAATGGATCTAGTGTGACAATGGCTGAAGTGCTCAGTCTTTCAATTTCATATGATTTAATACAGAAAAACTGTTGGGGGGGGAAGCCAAAACATCTTTTGAAGGTCTAGTCTGTTGATTAAATTTTTGTTAATGACAAAAAGTCAAAGCATTGACAGATTCTGAAAAATAAAATGTACTAACTTTTCAAAAAGCAGGGTTGCCTGTTTGAGTAAGAACACGAGGTTTTCACCAGCATCTTTTTTCTACTTACGAAAGATAGTGTAAGACTTTGTAATGTTAAGCCTTTAATACATGAGCCAAGAAAACTAATCAAATTACTTGAAAGCATGTGACCAAGTTTACCTGATCTCTCAAAAAATCTCAAGAAGCTGTATCTTAAACAGATATGTTTATAGTACTGTCTATTCTGCTAACTGCAAAAGAAATAAGGCAGCTTGTGTGTAAACACTTGCTTTGCTGGATCACCAATGACTTTGGGCTAATATACTAGACTGAGAAACAAGCTGAATTAATCTTTGTGGATTTTTCAGGCATTCGGTGTTAGCATGGTTCAGCTGCTTCTAGAGTCTGAAATACTCAAAGTTATATTTATGTCAGTGATCAAAGAATTTCTACAAACAAAAATGTGATAGTTTTACAATATTTCTTTTCCCAGTAAACATTAGCTGTTCTATTTACAAAATAGCCTTTGTTTGCTTTTATCAACTTTTGAATGAAGTCTGTCAAAATAGCATGTGAGACCACTGGTCTGGGACTCATAGTTGTGAGAATTTCTGGGATTTAGCAGAGGAAGACTGGTGGTACTTACACTTTGATGAGCTTTTTTTCAGCATTAAAGGGCTGAAGGGGAGTAAATATTAATAGTTTATTTTTCTAGGAGGGACAGAAAAGTAAAATTTCACAATAATAACTAATTATTGTTGAAATAAATATGGATAAATCCATACTGCTTGAATCTCAAATGGGGCACATATATGGAAAGCATTGTCTAAACTCAAACAAACATACTAGTCTTGACTCCATAATAAAATCCATCTTAGAGTGATTTTGAAATTGGTTCTAACTGAGTGTTAAATGGCACCTCAGTTTTGATTTGTTCTGTTGACGACAGTATGGCTGTAGCAGTAAACAGAAAGTCCTTACCCGTTCTGGATGAACTTTAGTCATTTTGGAGAGAAGGAAATGTAGACTTCATTTAATTTTAGTAAGAAACGAAACAGCAATAAATACATTCTTGCTTAAGCTGAGAAATAGGGTAAGCAATTAGAATCATAGAATAATTTAGGTTGGAAATGGCCTCAGGAGTTCATCTTGTCCAACCCTCACTCCAAGGAGGCCTAACTGACCTAGATCAGGTTGCACAGGGCCTTGCTTGGGTGTTGCTGCGACAGGAGAGCTGGTTTACATCTTTCATTCTCACATACAAGTTGAGAGGAGTTAAGAACACATGCTAAATTTTTAACTCTAAATCAGAAAAAAAATTGTTTTATTTGAGCCATTTATTACTTTATGCATCTACTTGCAATCAAGAACTAAAACAGTTTGGCAGAATAAAAATAAGTTCAAAACATATTCAAAATGCAAGCAACCTTTGTCAGATTTAGTATTTGCTGGGTTTTTTTCCCCTTTTCTATTGGCCTCTCCAATGAGTTTTGCTTTTAAGATTTTGGAGGATTAATCCAGTGTATCTCTCTAGCTTTGCCCTCTGTGATCTCACAGGATAAACTTAGAATTAATTCCTCATACCCTTTCTGATGGAGGAGATAAGCCTTTAGATAAAATGTTATTTCACTTGCTGTCTTATCCGGATGTTTGAGCTGCCAGTTAAATTGTAAATTAAAGGCTCAAAACTCTGGATTATGGACTCCAGCTTCATTATTAATGAAAAAATATGCCCTTTTCACAGTTTGTTCATTTTTCTGTCTTCCAACAAACTCTCAAAAAATATGGTGAAGCTTTTCCACTCTCGTGTTTAAACAAAAAAAAGATACAGTGATACAATCCTCCCTTTGGAAGATGAAGCTTCTCCCATAAATAATTGATTTGTGCCTATTCTGTCCACTTGAATGACCAGCCTATGGAAATGTGAAGTTACTTCCGTAAAGCACTTCTTGCTTTGGAATAAATAAAAGCCTGAATCAGACTTCCCTCATTATACTAGTCTGCAAAGTTTGTGTCCCAAATTTTAATGTGACAGAAACTTCTCCATTGTCATTAACCTTTGTATACAGCCTGTCAGTTTTGCCACTTCCATTGACTCATTTTCCCACTCACACAGTGGGGATTTATCTCAGTCATCTCTTCATACTTTTAAATTAAGTCATTTATTTTATTAATTAAGCTATTTATTTTATTGGGCCTTCCTGTAAGGACAGCCATTCTTTAACAGAATGCTGCATATACTTACAGTTCTGTTTTATGTGAAATCTTTGTACAGTGACATTTTAGTTATTAAGAGGGAAATCTCACAAGAGAAGTGACTTATTTGTAAGATCCATGAGATGTTGGTTGGTTCAGATACAAGCTCTAGCTCTTTTTGGGGTGTTATTATTTCTGGCTGTAGCATATATAAGTGAAAAAGTTTATAGAAATGAAAAAAAAATGTATTGAAATGAAAAAAAAAAAAAATGCTAACTTTTCTGCAGTTTCCAGTCTTTCTTACTTTGTCCTGATTGACTTAACCTTATTCTTACCATGACATATGTACAAGTGCAGATAAAAAAGAAAATCAATATGTACCTGCAAAGATTTTCATAGACATGATAGCCATAAAATTCCAAGCCTTAATTAGAAAATAAAAGCATCCCAGAGAAGTAACAGATGCTTTGATGTACTGCAGTGTGCATATTGTCATTTGAGTGTACTAGGATATCATATATTAAGGTAAAGCATTTGCTTCACAGTTGGATGATGTGTGAATATGTACATGACTGGGAACGCATGCACATATACATTTGGTGTAGTCAGCAGTCCTAACAACTATGGAGCCTTGTTTGAAAGTCCACCTGATAATATTTATCATCTTGGTAGGTTTTCTGTTCAGTACAAGCATGATTGGTAGGCAGACCAATTCAGTAGGGTTATAAAGTGATCAGCCAAAAAAAAGGGAATTTTAACAATTCAGTGATATGTATATGTCTGCTTATTTTATGTCTTTCCAAATGGTTAGCTCTTCAACATCTGTTCCAATTTCTCTTTAAAAGCAGTACTCCCCTGAGGCAGAATGCATGCTGGCCTTCCGTGATGGGCCAAATCTTTCTCCCTGCAGTTCACTCAAGTTGGACTATCATGTCAGCTCACAGCCTTGAGCCTCTGAAATTAGCACTGCTCCATGCTGTTTAGATACTGTGGTGCATCCCACAGGTATTTGCATTTTTTATATACCTTGTATGTTAACTGACCTTGCAAATTTCTCAGTGTTGTCACCATTTGCTTGAAGAGGGCTGCATATGGGAGCTAGGTTCACTTACAGGTTGGAACTGTACTTAGTGAAGTGTTTTACGGCTCTTTGGAATGGAAAGCATTATAAGTATGTACATTATTAATGACAGCATAAGTACTTTGTAATAGTGTATATGGCATGTTGATGAATGTAACATGAACTGCATTATCAGTAAAGAGCTATGAAAATAATATAAGACTGACAGGAAGAAAACAAAAAGAAAATAAATCTCATCTATCAGACATACCCTTTTACAAACTTTCCCTGTTTTCCATTACACAGCACATAAGCACCTTGAGCCAAAGGGACTGTGGTGAGAAAGGCTGAAGATTCTTTATTCATTGTACAGGACAAAAAGAGACGGAGGTGTTGCCTCCTGTGTACAGAAAATGAGTATGCTGAAAGCGATTGCAGAAATGCATCTTGAAAATGAGGCTCTGTTTTGAGAAATAGTCAGAGTAAACAAAAAATATGAGGAGGACTTTAACAGTTTATCTTTGTTGGAAAGTAGTAATAGTTCTTATGTGGTCAGGAGACCTATTTTCTTTTCTTAACTATTACAAGTTCAGTGTCTCTATTCATTATCCCTCCATGCTCCA
This sequence comes from Mycteria americana, assembly GCF_035582795.1. NCBI lineage: Eukaryota > Metazoa > Chordata > Aves > Ciconiiformes > Ciconiidae > Mycteria > Mycteria americana. The sequence continues at coordinate 16,548,718 of NC_134372.1, forward strand.
TTTTAAAACCAGTCATTTATCTACCTTTCTAAAGCTCCAAAACATGCTCTGTTTTTTTAAATATTGCATATTTATCTTGGAGGGGTTTCATCTTCAATAGTCATTGAATAGAAAATAACTAGTAGGATATGTTATACCCTTCTAAATGAAAGGATAAATTCTGTTGGTGTTAGACACAAACTTATGGGAGCCAAAGCTATACCCTGAACATGTGTTGAATATATATACACTTGTTCAGTGATTGCTGCCAGGGTGGGTCCCCTCAGACACTTCTGTAGATTCCAGCCCTCGGGTTTTGTTTCTCCCAGGTTTCTCTCTTTCCCCCAGTTTTAATAAAAGAATATCTCACCTGTCAAGTTGTCCATGCAGCTGAGTTGCATGTGATTTGCAAACTCTGCAGGTTCTTTTGACCTGTGTTAATCAATATTTCCTTCTTCTGGCATCTGCTTAAATGATAAGTGTGATAGGCTACCATACTTCCAACTTACCTACTAATACTTCCTTAAATTTTATTCTCTCTCTTTCTTGGTATTAAATGCATATGAATGGATTCAAGGAGGAAAACTTCTTTTTTATTGTGGCCTCACAACTCCAGATAATCAGCCACTCTGATGTGATCCATCCTTTTGAGTATTATAGCTTACAAAACAGCATAAAATGATCCTGAGAGAGGATTCTAATTTTTTTCCATGGTATAATGTCAGAGGGAGTCCAAATTCTGTTCTGGAAGTAACCATAAGATTATCTTTAGAATGTCTTTACTGTTTAGAAGAGATCCTAAGTTAGTTCTTCAGTGTTCTCAGAATTAGAGCCAGATACTTTGATCAAATGGTGAAGTGCTAGTGAGAAGGGAAGTGCAAATTGTTGAATATTTTTCATTACACTGGTCCTAAGATTCTTGAGTTTCCACAAAAAAATCCTTTCTATGTCAAAGCAACTTGAATCAATAGCAAGAATCTTTACAAGACACAGCAAGCAGTGTCCACACTGGTTTTGATTTTTTTTCTTCATTTTAAGATTTTATGTCTTATACAGCAGACAGCAGCTTTCGACATGTTTTTTGTCATCTTGGTTTTCTGGTTTTGTTCCAGTAGCTGTAATTTACACAACAAGGGGGATATCTTATTTATTTTATGCACCACCAAGATAGAAGAAAACTTCATGATCAGAATGCATCTAACAGTGAGATGCCTTGGGTTTGTTGCCAGAGTTCTTTGTCAAAGATGCACTTTTTCTTTTAAAGTAAAAATAGGTAGGATAACTGAACAAAATGGCAATGTATGTCTCCAGGGCAAGTGTGAGTTGCTTCAGAATGAACAAAACTAATATACTTAAGACCAAATCGTACAAATTCTTCTTTCTGCTCCATTAAAATTGCTGCATTGTGATTAGAAAGAAAATAATGATTTAGGTAGGACTGAAAAAGCTGATTAATTAATCCTCTCTGTTACTATTGTTATTGTCAAAACTGCAAGTCTGTTCATTAGAGATTCAAACTTTCATCACAGGAACCTGTCCTTTCATCTGAAAAATGTAGTCCATAAGATTGTCAGGTGGGATTCTGTTCACATTGTGTCTTTAAAAAGCTAATGTGTTACTCTCTCATTAACAACTGACTTGTCCAACTAGTCTATTCAGTCTAGGGGGATTGTATGGGAGAGTTACTGCTTGTCACTGTAGTAAAGGTAACTGTCTAGTTTTTAAAGACTAATTAGATCATTTTTTAAGTGTCTTACTCCATCAAATGTTTAGTTTCTTAAAAGGCTTTGGCTTCATAGTACAACATTTTGTTGTACTCTGAGGATCAACTTAAGAAATGATATCATTGATTCACCTATAGTACCAGTCAGATGATTGACATACCTTTGCTGGCAAAAAAAGTAGAGACTCAACTATAAGTATCTGAATTCAGAAATTACCTGAAATAAAGAGCAAGAACGTCCTTTTTGGTATGTCCATTTGGGGAATATATAACAGTAAAGCCTATTTCTGAGAGTGCTTTTTTTCAATATACAATGCTATGGAAGAGACTTGAGCAAGAAAAGATGAAATCTCTGCTTTCATGCAATCTCTCTCATCTACTCTTTCCCCCTCCCCAAGTCAAGTCACCTTTTTTCTGTAATAACACTGTCCTGTAGAGAGCTATACAAATGTATAGCTTATCTATAGCGAGTTTTTTATTGTCTCTCTATAAACAGATGCGAGTAACCACAAGTTAAACAGGAAGAATGACAAGTCATTGGGAAAGTAGTGTAAATAGACTACAATTGTATGTAAGACATCCAGGAAATATCATGCCATAAGCCATACTGTGCAACTCCTTCACCTATTTCATTTGATTAAGAGCTGTGTTGTGACTATCCATCCCACTGCCATGCTATAAACATGATTTTGGCAGAGATGCTGTTCGAATGAGAAGCAGCAGTTCCCAAAACTGGAGTTGCCTGTCACGTTCTCAGTCTTCTCAAGGAGGAGATAGCTACTTCCTACTCCAACTAATTGGAAATATGACCCTGTTTGATTAAGTATGCTGGAGAAAACTGTAAAAAAAAAAAGCCAACACACCACACTGAGTACAGAAGTTGCATAGAGGAGGAGGAAACCCAACCCCAGCAATCAAATTCAATTAATAATATGATATACATTATTTCCCATCACCCTGTAGGCAGCCAGGCTGATGCTTACAGCATGTTTGGATCCACTTCAATCATAGAGCTAATAGATTACTTTTCCTCTTCTAGAATGTTTCCCCAAATGGGCAGAAGGTGGAGTAAACATTGTCACTACAGGCACAAGAGTCAAAGGGTGACCTTGCACCCCTGTGCCAGCCCAGCACTCCTGTCCACTCCTGTCCAAGGGTCCTGTGCAGGACTGGCAGGCTGATAAGGCACTGATGCATGTTTTATTCCTCTATTACTTAGACAAAACCATAACATCTACATGCATGAAGAGATAGACCTTTAAATAAGCATGCAGAAAGGAGATCTGTTGCCCTCTTGCTTAAATGTGAAGTTTAACAAAAGGCAAAGTTGTTATTTGTGTCTAGTTATATACACTTCAAATTCTCTTAAATATTCTTTGAAGCTAGTTGTACAGATCTGTAAAAATTATCTTTGCTATCAGTCAGAAAATCTTTTTGCTCCTCTGTAGAAAATGTGAGTGAAAGATATAACAATCATTTTTATGTAAAATAAATATTAAAACCCTTTCCTTTAAAGGAAAATGATAAGCAATTTCTGTTTAATTTTAGCATTAGAAAATTAAAACTTGTACTTCAAGAGTAAAATTACTTTAGAATCAACTTTGGACAAAATCAATTTAAAGACTTCTAATGACTCTAATAGGTTTTGGACCAGGCCTGAAAAAGATAAATTATGAACCTACCTTCTTCTTCTCCCTCCAGGAACTCAGGAGATCTTATCATCAGAGTGTAAATCTCAAAGGAACAGCTTGCTGCTGCTTTTATTTATCACCTCCCAAAGTTCATTGTAGTTCTTGGGGGAATCAGTTTAATTACAACAGTAAATACTGCTCTAAATTTTTTCACCCCATGATGAAGAAGTACACAGCCATAATTACAGTCTGTGCATAGCATGCTTTGTCTCTGATTTACTTGTTTGCCAAAAAGCCATTTTCATGTGCTAATATTGCAGCAGTAATAGTGTCACATGGCCTACTTAAATAGCAAGTGTTTAGCACATAGCTGAAGTCATTGCAGAGCATGCATGCTAAATATACTCTTTGCAATAATTATAATGATAAAAAAATATGAATTCTAGGTAACAAGAACGAGGTTTTCAAATGTCACCCATCTGTACTGGTGAGGATTCACTATTTATGTCCTTCTCATCGGGGTGACTGTTTCATTACACAGAGACGCAAGGAAGGGGTGGAGAGAAGGGATGTAAGATATGTGACTTCTACAGTCCCTATCTCTTTAAACAAAGTAGTCTGAAGGTTTTTTCCCCCCTTCATTGGACACATTTCATTGTGAAAAACAAAGGTACTTTTTTTTTTCCTTCTTTTTATTGCAATGACACATGCTTGCAGGGATGGCTTAAGCACTCAGCTGGAAGGGTTTGAATCCAGTTATTCAGAAGTGTGGACAAAGGCAACAGAGTTTTGGGGGAATGCATGATGGGTGGCTCTTGGTAGAACAGTAGAAAGAGGACTGTGAGTCATATTTTTAAAACATTAGGAGATCACAGGAGAGATGGGCAGGCTGCTTTTATTCTGACTTTAATAACATCAGGGACAACTGAACTTCACTCTTAATTGAAGTTCCCCTTTCTGCAGGAGTTCAAAAAGAGCTTACCAGGCTGGTGTGAATGAATGACTGTCTAACTGTCAAATCCCACAGACCACCTTGATTTTGTTGCTGCCAGGTCATCCAAAAGTGCCAGCTCTCTATAAAAGAATCAATCCTGTGAAAGCACTAGATGTCTGTTAATGGATTTTTTTCTTTCTCAAATAGGATTGGTTTTCTGTTGGTGTAAGAAGAGTTTCCTCATGGATCACCAGCTATCATACTGATAAAATGAAAGCCTAACTAATTGACAGAAAGGAAAGGAAATACAGCAGCATATGAAGATGAGGGGTTTTCAAATTAAAGCCCAGATCCAATCAACTTATGAACCAAAACACATTATCTTAAGCAGTAGCTAGTAAACTGGCAATCACGTACAGGAGGAAATCTTGGCAGCATCCCATCAGATCTCTGATGTGTATCAGACAGAGAGGCAAGAGAAGACATTTTTTTTTCCTTAACAAATCATAAGGGTCATTTAATCTGCTGCTCCTTACAGAACATAGTAGTTTATATATATACATGAAAAAATATATAGATTAATATATTTTGCTCTCTTAGTTGAGGTGTAAATTAAATTCTATGGTGGGTGAACACTTTGAAAGTTTCTTGGTGTGAGGTTTCTAAGTTTCACGATGACAGCAGGTCTGTAGCTACGATGCACAATATATATCACAGACTATTGTGCTATTGTAGTCATTGTTGAAAACACATGGAAATAAGTTAGTTACTTAAATTTATTTTATTTTAGTTATGAAAGACTTCCTTTCCATCAGGAAACACAGAAGTATATATCTTTTACAGGAAAGAAAAAATGGAACAGATAAAATAAGAATTCCACATGTTACCTTTGCATCATCCTTTCTGAAAAATATATTGGCATTTTTAGAAAACCACTAAATTAAGTCCCATTTCAAGTAAAATACGTTGAAATATTTGACTATATTTATGTGGAAGTCCCTGGATATAAGTTTTGTAAATATTTTGCATGTTTAGATTGAACTGATTAAATGTTTTAGATTTGGAGAAATATTTAACTCCCTGTCACAATGTATAGGCCTAAAAGCATAGGTTACTTAGAATCAGATTTCAGCAGAGAGAAATAACATCTTTATATGTATATATTGTTTTATTATTTTTGAATTAAACATTTTGGTTTGAAAACATTTCTATTCAAAATTTTCCAATTATATTTTTTAATAATGTCTCTTTTTTTGCTTAAGATTGATGTAAATTTTTTGCTGGTAAGTCCTAAAACAGAACAGTGGAAGAAAAAAATGTCTAAGTTTCAACCACTATTTTTAATTTATTTTTTTTAATTAGTTCTGGATCAGAATATCTCATTTGAAAGTATTAGAAATATTGATCTGATTACTGCTCATCTATTGTAACCTGTAGATCTATATAGCTATAATTACATATTTTTTACTTTTTCTGATTTAATCACGGTACAGGCAGTTATAGGAGGATGTGTTGTTTATCATGTTATTTATGCTCAAATGAGGGGCAGGAGTTTCCATGGTCCCTTGAGAGATCCTGATCTCATTTTCCTGCTGGATAAAATTCCTGTTCCAGTGCATGAGCAATTCTGAGATAGATGGAGTCAATAGAACTCCACTACCTCAGGATATTCAGATCAGCTTTCCCTTTTGGTTAATCCCTTAGGCAGAAAGCATATAACTTCCAACATCTAGTGAGAGAGACTGCTTTATAATCAAGCTATGTGCATCAAGCTAGAGCTCTACAGCCTTAGACTCTGAATTAAAAATGAGGGTGACAGAGCATGGGCATGTTTTAGGAGTTTAAGAGCCACGTATTGATATGTTCTTAAGATAAATGAAAGAATCATACCTCTGACTTTTGATTTTCTCACCCGAGGGCACCAACTGTCATCAAGAGCCTACAACAAAAGCATTATTTCCACGTTCCTTGCAGACTATGAGGAAATAATTTCATATAACATAATTAGAGGCTGATCTTGTCACATGCAAGTTCAGATTCTGTTTCTGGCACATTCACCTAGATCATTTGCTGTATTTGATACTTTCTGATTATCTAAAAATGCTCTCTTTTTTTCCCCATCCTCCTCTCCCCCAGTATATAGCTTTAGGGCAGGTTATTGAAGTGTATCGTTCAGGATAGGGGCTTCAAAAGGCGTAAACACTGTTTGGTTGCTGTGCTGCTATATCTTCTCTGTATATAGACATCTTCAGTCTCCAGGCAGGTCAGTGAAGCTCTGTCTAGAACATTAATTTTGAAAAGAATGAGAATTATCATGTTTTAACAAGAGATGTGTTAATTGCAGACTCTGGTAAATAATTATTTACAAAATCCCCTCAGTGTGTTTTCACCACATCAGGAATTAATGTCAAGTGAAGACTTTTGTGTGTGAAATGCTTGGCTAGTGACTGACACAGTGATTGAGTCATAGAGATTGAAATAGCTCAGGAGTTATTGTCTATACAGGGAAGTGTGTTAAAAATAAATACAAATATGAGTACTTGTAAAGAACAGGGACCTGGTTTTCTCTTCCTGCCTAAATGTGTAATCCTGCACTGAGCCTAGCTGTATTTAATAGCCTGAGAATTGGAATTAATGAGTAGTGCTGAACTCTTGCAGACAAATCCTCCAGGTCTGCTATGACCATTCTGCAGAGGCCTTAAGTACGAGGTTTTTTGGTTTGGGGGTTTGTTTTGGTTTTTTTTTTTTCATAATGCCACCAAACAACTTCAAGTTCTTTGAAAAGGAAGCTTCCTAAGACTAAAGAACGAAAGTGTTGTGCTTTAGCTTGCCATTTTTTTTCTAACTATTATTTTGATGTTGGAATTTAAGCTTGTCAAGCATCCTTAAAGAAATAAATGAGACAGAATGAAGGATGTGTCATACCAGTTCAAAGTTTTTGCTTCTTCCCCAAGTGAAGGCAAATTAGAAGGCAGATGGAAGTTGTAAAGAAAGCAGGTTTAAGGGTTGTGTGGGGACTGATTACAAGAATATACAGGGAGACTACCTTTTTCTTCTCTTTAAATGAGGTATGCAAAAATCAAGCATATGACTAAGACTGGATAGTTAGCTACAGCAAGAATAGCTTGCTGTAGTTGATTTTCTTGGTTTTGTTGCTCACTCCCATTTTTATCACTGCAGTATTGTAATTTTTTTCAAAGATTGGGTATGAGAACACAATGTTCTTTGTGGAGTAATTAGGGTGTTCATATAACACAAGCAAACTTGCTTCACAGCTGGAAACCTCTCCTTTAGAAATTACTTGGATGGAATTTGCTTTCCAGAGACTTATTGAACAGCTCAGTGCAACAAAGGAGAGATTCCCCATCCCACATTGAAGGCTGTTACTGTTTCCCAACAGTAGTGAGCAAGTGAATGACTATAGCCTTTAAAAGGAGATTTGCTTCATTTTAAACTTGGAAACTTAAGCCAAGATCTGCTGAGTAAAGATTAAGCCATATAAATTGAAGTGGTTGGATTTTGTGTGAGATTATTTCCATGGTTTGACTCAGCCTGCTTTACTTTGCATGAGAAGATATGCAATTAGAAGCACTAAAAGCTAGTAAAGAAGGGGTTGAGAATAACACCGGTCTGATACTCAATTTTTAGGGAACTTTTTCAAAGCAGCTAAAGTAGGCCTCCCTATTCATAGCAGAAGCTCTTTGGATGTAACATTCATATTTTCACACAATGGGAAGATGGGACGTATTGTTTCCAGCTCTGAAAAATAATTCTCATTCCCATTTTTTTTGCTTTTCAGATGTATTATTATACAACGTTTATATCTAGTTCATCTGAAGCTTCTAGCATCCATAACAAAAGCCTAATACCATTTCATTTTTAAACTTTTAAGTACAAGATGTCAAGGGTAAAGTCTGTAGTTAAAAGATGTTAGGACAAATCTACCCTGCAACTATCTCTTTGGGAGCTATCAGTTCATATGCTAGGTCTCTGTCTCACACTTTTTGTGTGCACACACACTTTTACCGTCAGTAGCCACTTGTATATTTATGTTGCTTAAGACTTTCCTAGACAAAGGATTTTATGACCTTTTCGTGACAAGCACTAGCAGCTCTGCTGTTTGCAGAAGACTTTTGAAATTGAGCCATGGAGTCAGAGCATTGCCTTTCTTTGTCCTGAGATTCCATCCAGGTTTAGCTGAGGTATAAAGTCAGCGTTATCAGAGAAATGTTTGCAGAAAATGCATTTAAGCCTTCCAGTCTAAGACCAGATTCCTGTCATTGCCAAAGGAATGTACTGCTGGCATAACCAGGACTAAACTGAAGGAAATGGGACAGAGATCTGAACTAATCTCCCACTATAATCTTAGCAAGTTAGGTGAGAGCGTGATGCCCTCCACATATACAAAATTCTGCAGAGCAGAAGCAGTAGCAGTAGCTGAGACCTCAGACAAATGAACATTGTTATTTCTTCTTCCAGTTTTTAAGATCATCAAGCTTATATTGACCCAACTAAGTAGTTTAAAATCCCATATAATTACAGTATTGTCTCTGCTGGATTTGCTTTCAAATTAAATCTACTCAGTGTTGTGGGAAATTAATTTTGGAAAGTCATTAGAAGCATCAAGGTACTCCCATTTTAAATCAGTTTGTTCCTGCTATACTAGCCAAAACCTCAAAATAAAAAATTAAAAAAAAAAACAATGTGGAGACATTAGTAACAGTAGCTGAAGGGTTAAGACTTTAATTGAGTCACTACTTGACCAGGCAAATTATATCCCTATTCAGTATGTACCATTTACACAAGTTTTCCATGATTTCTTTCCTAAGGTAATAGGCCTAGCAGCTAGCTGGCTGCTGCTCCTGCTATGCTTCGGCAGCTGTCATTTTGACATATTTTATGCTTTCTTTAGAAGAGAGAGGTTGATTGAATGTGAGAAAAGTGTAACTTTGACAGGCTGTCAGAATCCCTTGCAGCACAAACCTACCTGCCAGCTAACTCGTTTCAAGTTTATTTCAAAGAAGGTTTCCAGCACACAAACTTCCATTACTAGCCTAAGAAGGTCTTAAATAGGTAGCTTCCATTTTGTCAAAATCTAAATTAAATAATTTTCACTTCAAATTGCTTTAAATTTCAGGAAGTCCAGGTATCTCTGAGAAAGCAAAAGCATGTTCCCTTTCCTCTGTCCATATGCAGAGGCCTAGGTGGATGAAAGACATGTTGTTCTTTAGTTTCTTTCATTATTTTTATTGTAATCAGTTATTTGTCCTCATTTATGAACAGACTTCTGAAATTCAGAAGTCAGTTCATGAATTGGTGAGGATTAGGCATGTTGTAAATGATCATTCCTTAATAGGAGATCAAGCTGGGAGCACATGCAGCTGTTATTACTAATGGAATCAAGCTGTTATAATTAATAGCAGAAAACTATTCACACAACACATTCATTTATTCACTCACATAATTCACTTACTCATAGCCATCCTGTTTGGGCAATCCCAACAGCATGTTCAGAGGCAGAGGTTGTACTGGTGTCCTAATGCATCTAGTTAGGTGTTTGGAAAGTCCCTCTGAGTGCTCTGTGCTTTCTGAGGTATAAATATATATTCCTGAAGTCTTCATCTGCATGTAGCAGCTACTTCCCTCTTGGGTCCTGTCTGAGTCACACAGCCCATAAGTGATGCTAGTGTGGGCTAGTGGCCTTGGACAGATTCAGCATGTTCTCGGTGTCCTGTGTTTATCCATTCTTGCAGGTGCAACAGGGCTACTGCTCTACAGAGTTAAATTAGTCTTGGGAAACATTCACACAGTATCTTCTGGGCAGGTGCTTTTTCTTTCTTTGGTCTGGAGTTTTCTGATAACTACATCTCCATCTAAATCTATAAAGACCTGTAGAAACCATTCACTCAATTCACAGATGAGTGGTCTTTATGAAAGCCAAAAATAAATAGAAATGAGATGATCTCAAAGAAAGGGACGTCTCATCATTCTGATCACCCTGAAAAACATGTTTACATGTGTCATTTTCACTTTGATTGGTGGCTTGCATGACAATGGTTAGTAACAATATACTATATTTATTCATCTGCATTATCAGACGTCTTTTGAGGCACATCCATAACATTTTACATGTACCAGCTTTGGTATTTGCATTTACCTATATTTGCTAAATGCAAGTTCTTTTGCCAATCTGCATGCGGTAATATAGTTTTACCCATTAAAATCTCCCTACAGTATATACAGTGATGAAATGAAACGTTACATTCCGCTGTGGTCCTATGATAATTATGATATACCATCTCTTCCGGAATAGATCTGTACTATACCTGCCAAAGTAGTCACAAAGCTGTCTGATTGAAGGGTGTGCCTAGCTAGATTCTCAGCCTGAATCCACGCTACCTACAAAGTCTCTGTCCCTCCTAATGATTTAAGGAGGTTTACGGAACTATTTATAACTAAATAATAGCAGAATGGTGTAAAAGACAAAGATTAGCGTAACTTAACTGACTGAGATACAAGGTCAATCATGTGCCTGGGAGATATAGTGAGCATACTATAAGTAAACATCAGTATAGATGCTTGGCTTACTGTGCTTAGTAAAACCTTGTTTTCTCTTTGCTCCATATCTTGTAAAACTTCCAGTGTCCACTAATTGGTCCCAACACATGTTGGACCCAAGTTGCTTTTCAGTCGTTATAGTTTTGAGATTGTCTTGGGATAAGAGTCACTGTATAAATATAATTATTTATTACAGGAAGATGGAAGAAACCCAACTCTGGCACACAGAACAATTTGATAATGTGGTATAAATTCCTACCTATCCTCTGGTAGGCAATTTGTACGATGCCTACAGCAAATTCAGTCCCACTCTAATCCTAGGCTTGCTAACAGTGTCCAACAGTGCTACTTGAAGAGGTGTCGTGGTTTAACCCCAGCTGGCAACTAAGCCCCACACAGCCACTCACTCACTCCCCAGTGGGATGGGGGAGAGAATCAGAAAAGTAAGAAACCTTGTGGGTTGCGATAATGAAGTTTAATAAGTAAAGCAAAAGCCGTGCACACAAGCAGAGCAAAGCAAGGAATTCATTCACTCCTTCCCATGGGCAGGCAGTGTTCAGCCATCTCCAGGAAGGCAGGGCTCCATCACGCGTAACGGTTACTTGGGAAGACAAAGGCCATCACTCTGAACGTCCCCCCCTTCCTTCTTCTTCCCCAGCTTTATATGCTGAGCATGACGCCATATGGTATGGAATAGCCCTTTGGTCAGTTGGGGTCAGCTGTCCCAGCCGTATCCCCTCCCAGCTTCTTCTGCACCTGGCAGAGCATGGGAAGCAGAAAAGGCCTTGACTCTGTGTAAGCACTGCTCAGCAGTAACGAAAACCTCCCTGTATTGTCAACACTGTTTTCAGCACAAATCCAAAACATAGCCCCATACTAGCCACTATAAAGAAAATTAACTCTATCCCAGCCAAAACCAGCACAAGAGGTTACCCTTTACAATCAATAGGTGCCATTGACTCCGATAATACCAGTGTTCCTAATGGCAGTAACAAATAATAATAAAATTTTAAAAATTAAAGAAAAAAAAGAAGCGGTGTAAATTAATCTTGCTGCTATACCATAGTATTTTTTGTTTGTAAGAAAAGGAAAAAAAGCACTGTCATACTGAGTTAAAGGAGAAAAAAAATTTAATTCAGGCAAGGTTCTGCAGATATTTCATTTTCCTATGGAGGACCAGGGAACTTACAGAGACCCTTATATAACCCTTAGAGTCAAGTTAATGTACTCTGTGACCAGTTTCCCATAGGAGGGATGGAAGAAATTGTCAGAATTCTATTTTTTTGTCCCAGATAATTTTTTCCTCTCCTTCTAAACATGATTTTACCCACCTCCCCCCCTACCCTCCTTGTGAATCCAATGTTTTTGCAGTACAGTTATCCAAATTATTCCTCACCAAAACACACAAACTTCCAAAATGAGCGAACTTTATGCAGCAGTGCCAGATGCTGTTAGTCAAATATGTAAGACACAGCAAAAGTATTTCTCAAGGCAATTCAGAATGCTTTCAGAAAGTCATCTAGCCTGCCTTACTGTTTATTTATCCACATTCTTTACAACTCTACATAGTAATTAGTCATAAATTAAAACACTTGGAATATTCAAACTGTGATTAGCCAGTTAATCACTGGAAACCCAGAGGTGAGTCCACTCTGTATTGGGATTCTTTTCTGTGCAGACATTAACAGAAAAAGAGTGGAACATTTTGAAGATTAGTAGACAAAGCTCTAACACTTATGTGGTTTCATTGCTTGAAAGGGGCTGTTCAGAAGCAAATTCATTGTAGGAATTTCACTGTCAGAATAATTGAGAGTTTTGATTTAATCTGGAGTTGAGAGAGCTTGCTGAAAATGTAGTCAGAGAGCTAAGTTCGAAAAATCACGCATGTTACCTTTAAAAGCAGAACATGGCATTGAAAAGCAAGCTAGAAGTCCTGACTAAAACTCAAGTCCAATTTCTCCATCTGAAAGCAGGAACTTGATGGATTAATCGTTAATGATTGTTGCTCAGAAAAAAAATCTGTCAATTTTATGTGTTCATAGAATCTAATACGACACTTTAGCCCAATTCAAGCTTTCAAATATTGATGCTATAAAAATATTAAATTAGAAAAATATTAATAATTAAATTAATCCAGGTTTTAATTTTCCATGCAAAAGATTTTTTCTTTTCAGAGATATATGCTCAAGTGACATGTGAAAAGCCATTTCTAGAAATAGATTTCCATAGGACTTTGTTTTCTTCCATATTTCTGTATTTATTTGGCTACTCTTTTATCATTTGTACTTAATAAATTTAAGAGTTGGGCATGTAAAGACCAGATACAGATTTCAAAAAACTGTACAGTTTGCAAGATTTGCACATGAATCTATCTGTATTCAGATAGAAAACCATGCAGTATTCTGTATAGAATATTAAGGACAATATGAGAAATGTGAGAATCCGTACAGAGTTTGTTTGAATGCTAATAAATCATAGAATCACTTTGTCTTCTGACCATTGGGACTTGCTGCATAGGAAATACTCACTTCAACACACAGAAGTACCTTGTGCACAATTTTTAATGCCGGCTCAAATCATTGACCTTTGACTTTTCTATGAACTTAACTTCTAAAATCATTGTGGTTTTCACTGAAAGGGACATGTGCATGCACAAGCATGCATGTGTGTGCGTACGTGTGGTACTCAAGCTCCTGGTTGCCAAGTTAATTGAAAGTTAGTTTAGGTATCTGTACAATGCATTGAGATTTGTATGTTTAGTTATATATTTTAATACATGTGTGCATGTGTGTATATGTAGAAATATATATATACACACCCCACATATATAGCTTTACAAGTGTATATGCATATAGGCAAAATATTTATATACATATGTGTATGTGAATTAATATACACATGTGTATGCAAGGATAGTTTTACTCCTTCCTGAAATCATGTACTGTATTCATAGTTTTACCTGACTCTTTCTCTAAGGCACTTTCTAAACTAAATGCATTTAGGTAAGGAAGAGGATGGTCCTGCCAGGCAGTATTTTGAAGTGGAAATGAGAAAGAGCTAATTTTCTTCACAATAGTAGGCACAACCAAAGACCTATCAATATAGAACAGGAGAGGCAACATGCTTTCATGTGAAACTGAAGTTGTCTAAGAATATCACTGTTGAAATCTTTAACATACTCCTCCTCTACAAAAATGAGGAAAAATGACAAGCCTATCTTTTTCTTTTCCAGTTCAATGACAAAAATCTTCTTTAAATTGACTTTGCTACAGGGTACCCATCTTAATTTTGGAACAAAGAATGCTATTTGTCATGTTGGCCCTCCACACCATGGCATGAAAAAAACCAAACCAACCAACCCACCCTCCTGGAAAAGATGCCCATAATCATTGTGATACACCATTCCTCTTCCCATGCCAAGGGCCAGCCTTTTAAAGGTAGGACTATTATTTCTCAATAGAGCAGAAAAAGATCTGTAGAACATGCAAGTTGAAAAGGCCATGAGAACATTCTAGGAAGTCAGCACACAGAAACTGGAGGCAGGTTCATGTCAGCTGCTGGTTCAGTATCATGTGCTCCACCGAGATCTGCCAGGAATTAAATCAGTACTTTTGAAGAGGAAGCACACTGTTCACTGTCCATCTTTGGCAGCATTTCAACATCACAAGAGGCTGGAAGACCCTTGTTAAGTGTGAGGCTGAAAATGTAAAACACTACATTCCATTCCCTTCACGCTAATGAAAGGAATTGCTTTCCTTTTGCAAACGAAACGAATAAACTAGAGAGAACATGGATTACAATGCACATCTTTGGTAACAAAGTAAACACATTTACATCATTTATACACACCTATGAGCATCTACTTGATAGTATCTGTATGTTTGCAAAAGGAGATTAATTTAAAAGTATAGAAGAAACACCTTTTTATAGCATTTCTTGTGGAAAAATCATTCTGGTGATGACTGTAATCACATTAATCCTCTTTCACATATTTCATTTGCTCATCTGAAGGAGGAACTGGGTGAATTCTAAGGCTATTTCAGATTTGACAGCGTGCCACAGAGTAGAGGAAAACAAGCAGCAAAGCCAAGAAAGCACCCTTGTCACCCCTCCCCTCACAGGAAAGATTGTATAGTAAACTTGGTCTCTTTTTCTCACAGCCAATTTTCATGTTCTGTGCAGAACTCTCATACTGGCTTAGTATTTCAATTTTCTCCAAGCATATTTCATGCTGTTGTAATTCTAATTAAATGCATTTTTAGTAAAATACCAAATTGTTAATTTTCTTAATTAACTTTGATATTTTAGCTTCCACATCTATCTTTCAGTCTTGCATGCATATTTTGATTTGGAAGTGATACAGTTCTGTATTGCATATATATAAAACAATGTGTCTTTTTTTTTTTTTCCCCTTATTTCATACTTACACATGAAGTTTCCATTTAAAGGATACAACCCTAATTTTTTTTTTCCTCACTTTTCTTTCCTCCTTAATGGTTACTAAGGAGTAATGATTCTTTGCAGTGCTGTTACAGGAGTAATTAAAATAATGATTGAAATGATGATCTGTGGTACAATGATGTGAATGATACTTAGATAACTACTATTCATTCTCCTTGCTCATGTTATTGTTAATACGGGTATAATACTTCTGGCCTATATTCTCAAGAAACCCCTGCAACTATTTCACTGTGAATCTTGACTCCTCTTAAGAGGAAGCATTTTGCAAACACAGTAGTGTCATCTAGAACAAAAAAAAAAAAGGCATATTAATCTCTGGAGTCTTGTGGCCTCAGCCCAACCAGGCAATGATTTAGTGAAATCCCATTGTTTGTGATGCATCTGAAAGGCTTAACAAGAGGTGCTCAACTGTGGGTATTAAGGTCTTCTTGCCTATCATATTGGCACTGGCTTTGAGTTAAATACATAGATTTTTCTTCGTGCCAAATGAGCAGAATACTCAGGAGTGAGAGGATAGGAATTCTTTCGATCATATATCAAATAATATCATAGGTTCTGCCTAGTTTTTAATATATGATACACATTTTTTATAAATTTCCCATTGTATGTAGAAACACAAAATTAACCAACACACTTTCTTTTAAAGGAAACACATTCCTTTTAAAGAACACATTTGTATTCATTTTTACCAGCTGCTAGCACCCAGTCATTTTCTTTTGATTCCTGAAAACGAAGATGTTAGAGTTTAGAAAGCCAAGAAGTGGTACAGGTGCGGAAATTAACCTCACATTTTTTCTTACCCATGGAGGCTAAATGATCATTTGTCGATTCTCCTTAGCAAAAAGGAATAAAGGAAAGAAAAGTTACAGTTCAGCAGAGAGGAGAAATTGCTGCATTGCAAATATTTTGAGTAAACAAATGACAAGTAAACATATGGTTTATGGATGCTGTCTCCCTATTCCCTACCTTGGGTTTTGATAGGTGAGAGGAAAGGAGAGCAATAAGTTGCCTTGGTTTCGTCTGGGATAGAGTTAATTTTCTTCCTAGTAGCTGGTATAGTGCTGTGGTTTGGATTTAGGATGAGAATAACGTTGATAACACACTGATGGTTTAGTTGTTGCTAAGTAATGCTTACACTAGTCCAGGACTTGTCAGCTTCCCCTGCTCTGCCGGGCACACAAGAAGCTGGGAGGGGGCACAGCCAGGACAGCTGACCCCAACTGGCCAAAGGGCTATGCCATGCCATATGGCGTCATGGTCAGCATATGAACTGGGGGAGTTGGCCAGGGGGCAGTGATCGCTGCTCAGGGATGGGATGGGCATCGGTCAGCGGGTGGTGTGCGGTTGCATCACTTGTTTTTTTGTAGTTTTTCCTTGCATTTTGTTTCTCTCTCTCTCTCATTGTTTTCCTTTTCATTACTACTACTATTATTATTGTTGTTGTTGTTGTTGCTATTATTATATTTCAATTATTAAACTATTCTTATCTCAACCCACAAGCTTTCTTGCTTTTGCTCTTCAAATTCTCTCCCCCATCCCACTGGGGTGGAGGGTGAGCAAGCAGCTGTGTAGTGCTCTACTTGCCAACTGAAGCTAAACCATGACTAAGTAATTTATTCTCCAAGGTGAGTCAAATCTTCACTAAGGAAAACTGGTATTGCCACACTTACTTTTCCCTGTCTACGAGCTGAGTATTGACCACATTAGATTAATATACAGTGTATTTTTATTGCAAGATATTGGCAAGACTGGAAAGAACCTTGTCAACTTCAACCTTTCCATATGAAAAAGATATATCACTGATGATACTGGGTGCTCGTCTTTTTTTGACATTTGAATAATAACAAACTAAATACAATGTAGAGTTCCAAGTAAACTAAACACAATGTAGAGTAAGAAATAGCTTGTCTTATATTAGGAATACTATATTTTGTCCTTGTAACAATGTAATTGAATTTAAAAGTTTAAGGTCAGTGGCTTTTTTATATTGTTAGGTGGTCTTTAATTTATAACAGCTAAAACTTAGTTTTCTTCCAATAAGATTGGTTCAGATTGTCTCAATTGTCATTAAAAGCCACGTGCAATTGCTCATTTTTGCTATTCAGGTGACTGATTTGCAGAACATAGAAAAGTAAGTCTAGAAAAGTAAAGTGCTCACTTAAATACCTTGTGACTCAGTTGTGTGTCCTGAGCTAGTGTGGTGTGGTTTATGCTTTGCAGCATGATTTGATTTCCAGTAACTGGGCATGAGAAACACTTTTGAACAGCCACAGGTCTGTACTGGGGCAGTGGTTTACAGAGCTTATTTAGTTCTATTCTTACAGTTCAAGTTTTTCCTACTTCTTTCCTTGATAAACTCCACGTCTTCTGCTGACATATGGAGGAAATCGCACTCCAAGACAAATGTGATTCTCTGTTAATATAAGTGAGAGATAGAGAGCCTGTGAAAATGTTGTTGGAGTGTTTGTTTTTATACAAGTATGATTCTGGATTTGTTACTCTAGTAAGAAAAAATAATCTTTGGTTCATGTCCAAATAAGACCATTTGAACCTAATTTTAAATCTTGTTCAAGGGAACAGATATATACAATTTTTAAAATAGCTAGATCACTAGGAAATTGCATTAATTTTGTAGGTTCACTGCTCTTCTGTTATATCAACGACTGCTTACAAGGCTTTACTGGAGTTTTGCAGGCAGTTTTGCAGGAAAAGATGCTGCACAGTAGGCAGATTTCACATTCATTTTTGGTGGTGACTATAGAAACTATTTATTTTCCTCTGTCAGATTTAAAGTGCTAATAAAAGCTGCATGACTGAACTGGGAACACAGGTGGTTCCCATGTTGGGACAGGGGAGAGGATTGGAGTTACCAGAAGATGGAGAGTGGCTATGGCCTCTCTGGGAGTCCTGCAGCCCACGCTTTCTCCACTATGTTTGCTTAAGAGCAGGATCCCATGACATGACCCATATGCTTCTGAACTGAGGAATGGGGGGAAATCACCTCTTTTATTGCTGTCTGATGTGGCTTACCTTCCTTATCTTTGACAAACAAGCAAATTCTGGGAGAAAGAATGAAAAGGACATAGAATGAACTTGGGACAAATAGTGAATGGAGGGAAGGATTGGATGGTTGTAGTTGTTTCTTTGAAAAATAAACAAAAGAGAAGAATTTGCAAATTAGGGGTTTTAGCAGCATTTTAATTGCTTAGCAGATGATAATAGCAGGTGACTAGGGAAAGGCTGTTGAAAATAAGGTGGATGTAAAGTGATTTTTCATAAGTGTATTTTGTCAGTTTCTATCAGTTATTAGTTTAGATAATTTCTGAGATTTGACGCTGCCCTTAATGGACATACTCGTTAATTATTTATCTTCCCTGCTTCGGAGCCTGATGCCTTCACAAACTCCTGTGACAATGAGTTCCGTAGTTCAGGTACACAGTGTGACATGGAGCTTCCTTGGTTTAGTTTACACCTCCTGCATCAGCACTTCGCTTGGTAAACAGTCTGTAATTGCACTTCACTTGGTTAAGAGTCTGTAATTAACCAGATACTTCCCAGAGCTCTTTTAAAGATCAGTATCATATTTGTCACCTTCCATTTCTCTGATACTTAACAAAATTGACATGATAGATAAGCAGCATTGCGGAAAATGCTAATATAGTTCATGTATTAGTGCAATCTTCCCTTGAACCGATGTAAACTTTTAGGCTTCACAACATCTTTGGCCAAGAAGATCCTTAGCTTTAACTCTATGCTGCATGAAGGACACCGCTGTTTGTTTTATACTTGACAGACAAGTTTCATTTGATACCTCCTAGAGCTGGTACTAGAAGAGATAGTGAGTAATTTATCCCTATGCATCGTCCCAATGGCAGGCATGATTTTACAGACCTTTATTATATCCCTTCCTTAGACAGACAGGACAGCCCTAGCTCACTTAGCTGCTGCTTTTACAGAAGCTGTTCCATAACTTCAAATCCTACCTTGGAGAGTGTCAGTGTAAATATAGATTGGGAGGTGACAGCAGTGTGATGGGAAATAAGAATCTAATTCTCTATTTTTTTAACTTCCAAAAGAGCGATTTGTGTATTCCTGGTCAGTTGAGTTGGAATGAAGATGTTTGAGTTCTACTGTTGGCTTGTCAAGCCATGTGATTTAATCATTTCTTCAGAGATTTATCTGCAAAAGTATAATAATATTTTTATAATATAGATTTAACGTTATGATGATGATAAT
Organism: Mycteria americana; assembly: GCF_035582795.1. Classification (NCBI taxonomy): domain Eukaryota; kingdom Metazoa; phylum Chordata; class Aves; order Ciconiiformes; family Ciconiidae; genus Mycteria; species Mycteria americana. Next base: position 16,568,240 of record NC_134372.1, read on the forward strand.
AATAACATGGCCATAATAATAGTAAACCAAAAGAGATATTGTGAGGCATAATGGGTTCATGTTTTTTAAGTGCATAGAAGGTCAGAAAAGGAGGACACTGGAAATGCAAAGTACAAAATTGTTTTGTTATATTATTATTGTTATTATTATATAAAACCAGGATAACCGCAATATATGTGTGAGGCAGGGAACACAGCATTTTTTACAGCACTTAGTATGTTCATTACATAGAAATTCTCACATTCAGTGTGTTCATATACTTATATCCTTAACCTGTAAAATATTTAGTTCCTGGGTAGTTCACAGATGCACATAAATACAATGTTTTCATATTGGTCCCGAATTTGTAATATTGCAAAATCCTGACATCCTGCAATAAATCTCGTAATTTCTGCTTAAGAGCTACCCAGTAAAAACAGTTTTGTTTCAAATGTCTTCGTGGGAAAGAGTCCACTGCACCTCACTGAATCATGGCTGTATTCACCACTTCCTGAATGACAAATTCAATCAAAATATTTCAATGAAATATTTTAGCATGTATACAGCAGTCATATTTAGATACACTAGCTTTATTCATTAGCCCACCTCAATAAAATAAACATCCTCTGCAATTTTTTCTCATTAATCATGGCCACGCAAATTCAGAAGGAAACAGTACATTGTTTTTCAATGCTTGTGTTAAGCAAATAAAGTAGAACTGATAGATAGATGGTGACCCATATTGTCAACTCCTATTTGAGTCCAGGGTGGGGCGGAGCACCTTTTGCAACATGTCATTTACTGAGGATTTTATAAAAACAGAAGTGTCACTATCTGAGTTCAGATTAGGAAACTCAACCTGTCAAGTGCCTGACTTTTACAAAACTCTTCCTTTGCCCTACAACCTGCATTTTCATGTGGCTTTATATTATTTTTTTCAATCAATAAAACTTGAGAGCAGTGCCTACTTGTTGAGATCTAAGGTTAAGTTCCACACACTTTTTCCAAACAGAATTCTACAAAAGGCTCCTTGATGGCAGCTATTGATTAAGGCTGCAGTGCTCTTCTCTATTACATGGCATTGAGGCGAGAAGTGTGCTAACCACCTGGAAACGTTGTCAGGGAGTTATCCTAAGAGGCAGGGCAACACCTGGAAATGGTGAACCCACAAGAACAGAAAGTGAGGTAACTTGTCTCTTATTAGGAACAATGGGAAAGGAGTAGAGTTAAAAAAAGAATAAATAAAGAAAAAGTTGTTGAATATCATTGTTGTGTAAGTAGTTACTCTAGCAGTAACAGAGCATGTGATGGAGTAATAGACAGTAACAGATCATTAATGGAGCAAATTTAGTTCTAGGTGGAGGGATGACGTGACTGCTTGGCGGTGTGACTACAGTTATGCCATATGACACTGGAGCAGGTTGCTAACATTCCCCCTTTTTTTTGCTTTGGTCATGTAATGGGGTCATACTTAATCTCAATTCACATTATCAGTGCCACTCTACCAAATGCTGTTAGAGGAATCTCTTCCCAGATATCATTGGTTGCCTGGACTCTTAACTATATCCTTCTTGTCTGATCACCAATGCATAGGCATCTTGCCCATCAATGCATAGGCTTTTGGGCACTTTTCCCAAAGAGACATAAGAAAACAAACACTATGAAGCTCAGGAATCGGTGGCTCTTCCATAACCATTTCTGCCTCCTGTTGTCATGCCTGGAGGACAAACGATTGCCAGGTGCCAGTTTATGTATATTATGTATATTATGTATATTATGTATATTATGTATATTTTTTTACCTTGTTGGAATCTCTGGGAGAAACTGGCAGGACTATAAAACAGAAAAGCAAGGACTACACACACACGCACCCTGAATAATCAAATGACTGGGTATAGACTGTACTTTTAAGTTTTCACCATATGAGGCTATTTTACAAAAATTATACAAGCTAGGAAAAGTGAAGCGGTCTCCAACTCCTCATGTGCCAAATATTTTCTGATTTATTTTGTTGGTTTGTTTTAGTAGCGCTAACACTAAGCACCTATATTAGCTCTTTAAAAAAAACAAAAAAGCTATCTTGTCCTCCTAAATACACTTCATTTCCAAAAGCTGAAATTAGCAAACACATGTGGGTAAAGAGACAGAGTAAGAGAAGAACCCCAAGGAGATCTTGACCCTGTAATCTTTGATATTGCAGCCCAGCATGTTAACATTAGACCACCACATCACTTTGTGCAGAAGTGTGAGTTTAAAGGCCACCAAACTCTACAGATTTTCCCAGTCTTTCACAGTTACAGAAACACCTGTTCTAAATATATTTGGGCTGATGATTTAATAGCCATCGCAGGGTCCTTACCGACTGAACTGTGGTACCTCACCTACCCAGTGGAAATGCAGTGGGGGCAATAGTTTTTACTTGCATTCATGTTAAACAGATATTTATGCTGAAGGATGGACAAACTTTGAGTTTTGTGACAAATCATTTCCAACGTACACCACTTTTCTGAGGAGAGCATCTCAAAATCTAGCTGAAAAGACTGGGCTCTGTTTCTGCAGGCTGGTAAACGAATGGCTTTGAGTAAATGTAAGTGCCAACACAAAGCGGTCAAATCAGTATATTGCTGTTATACATCTGTTTATCTCTGATTTTTTTTTCTGTAAATGGACAATGACTATCTTGGCAGCACTACAAAATACACTGTGTATGTATGTATGTAAAGCACATGAATGCACTCCATATCCTTTTTCTCACAAGGATTATTTTAAAATATTTTGCATATTAAATCTCCTCTAACTTTACAATAACATCAGCAATGTGCTATAAAGACACTTCAGGGAAGGGAAAGTATATTGTTAATACTAGTGTATCACCTGCCATCTGGACACACTTAATACATGGTGAGATGTAAAGATTCGGCCATTTGTGGAATTTCATCCCAGAGCTCACTTCCAATCAGGTAAAGTCATGTCAAGACAGGCACAGCTGTTGTACGTACATCATGTAGTCCATTTAATTTATGGCTTGATTGTGTTAGAATAATGCTGTATTGGGATTAGTGCAAAACCACAGTGCTCTGCTAGGTGAATCGGTGACATTCAAGTTCAAAGGAGCGTGATCCATCCCAGTGTTATATATGCATGGCAGCATATATAACAGCTTCATCAAGGTGGTATATTCCCACTGATTTAGATCACAGTCAAAGGAAGACAGTGGAACAGTAACTTTGCATATCATTTACCCATTGTGTGGGTTGTGCTAAAAAACCTGTAGTAGTATCTCCAGGGTTCTCCACAAAATAAATATAGCAATTCTGGTGATTCTTCAGGTATGCTGCAGACAAATGTTGATGTTTCATATTCCTTCGGCCTACATTGTGCCTTTGGGCCCAGGGAGCATACACTTTTCCTTTACTAGCTTTAGCATGTATGGTCCTGAACATGTAAGCAGAATCTTATCTAATGTAGACAGTTTTAAAAGGTAGATAGTGGCAGAGTGCTGTAAAAAAAAGAAATCTAAGTACATTCTGAGGTCTACTCTACTGGAGCAGTTACTTCTATTTACATGAATAGTTATGTTTATGGAGGCAACCATACTTATGATACTCAAATTTCTCTACAAATTCACCACATGTCCTCAAAATTTATTTGCGTGGGTCTTTTTCCTATTCATAAATATCCAGATTCTTTCTTGTTTTTCCTTTACATAAAAATGGTAATTCTTCTCTAAGTATTGTCTTTACAGATCCATGTTCTTGAACACACAGTCAGTAAGCAAATACAAACAGTGAAATACAAACTATAATGAAGTTGCCAGGGACCCTCACTGATCAATGTATAGCTATCCTTTTGTGATACTTAAGCATATGTCAATACTGAGCAGTACAATATATTTGTTTGCGTAGCATCTCCCATGCTAACTCTACCCTGAGCCTCCCTACTGAACCTATGTATTAACTCTGAACACCATAACAGTCCATTCATATTTCACATATGCATGCATGTATTGGCATAGAAAAGTTGGAGAATGTGTTTTGAAAACATCAGTTCTGAACATAAACTTCCAGATGCAGGATTAAGATTACATACAGTGGGGCTATGGCATAAGAGCTGTATTCATATAGTAGTGGTATAGAAAAAAGAGAGCAAGGATGCTCTCTCTACAGGTTGAGAAGGGACGTAAAAGGTCGGTGGAGGTAGACCAGTCAGTTTCTCCTCTCCATTGGCAGATGGCACTAAAAACATTTCAGTCAGTTATGTCCACACATGGATATGGTTTTGTTCTAAGACAGCTGTAATCCTCCAGAGCCAACCATCTCTTACCTTCACTAATACATGCACTATGAGGTAGGTATGTACATCCTTTAGGGAAAGATGATGGCATCCATTTCCAGAACAGGGTTGCAATTCACCACAACTGGGTATATTGAAATGTGCTGAAAATTCAGTGTTCACCATCTACGTTATACATCCTGTATCTAAGGAAAGAGAGGTGTCTGTTGCTTGGCCATTTCATTGATCCCCAAAGGCTGGATGTTGCCTGGATTATGCCACTCAAAAGTAGACATTTAAAGTGTAAATTTAGCATTTGTCCAAAATTGCAGTCTATATGTGATATCTTTCCTAGGAATATATTACTCTTACAAAATTTTTTCCTAATGCTAAAGTACCCTTACTTATCTCCAACAATAGCAAGCTTATCTTCCTTTTTATTTCTGAAGCTATAGAAGGCCCTCATAAGTTTCTGCAAAATAGTAGCATTGCACCTCCTTATTTCACTGTTGAAGATGACATACCTTTTTCTTGCTTTTGTCATAGATTCAGGCTGGCTTTCATATTTTAAAAGCTCTATAAACAAGGCGAGTGGTATAGAGTTCTGTACTTAACACATCAAGACTTAGATAAGGTCAATAGCAATTGGAACAAGAATTTGAAAGGTGTAATGGGGAAGTATGTTTCAAATATTACTTGGAGTGATGCTGGCTGATCGGCAGTCAGCCACCAGGAAAAAACAACTTCTCTCAAACTCCTAGAAAATTAGTATATTTGTCCTTTTTCATACTTGTTTCAGATTTTATGGCTACCCATGCTGTCTTGCCCCACAGGATATTAAATAATAACAGTCTTTAGGCAGCAAAGAGAAGAACTAATTGTCGTTGTTCTTCTACTTCACCACTGCTTCTGTAATTGGAAGTTATCTCCTTATAATTGCATCTGTGGTGAATAGTAATTATAATTCTTATCATTAGCATTTTCCTTTTAATTAGTTTTTTACCCTGATAAAATAATATTTTGTACTAGTTCTTGTCTGACTTCAGAACACAAAGACAAAGAAATACACAAAATCAGTATAGTAATAGTGTTGTTGCTGTGGTCTTAAATGCAAAGGTAGATTCTGCATAGCTAACAGTAAACTTGCGACATGATCAGTAGGATGGAGAAAGGCAACAGCTGGAGAACATGAGCTATGAATAGGGGAGCAGAACTTTTATTTCAATCCTTCCTTAGTCTGCACATAGCGTGCTGCACATAGAGTTTGAGTGCTATGACTAGGTATAGCTTTGAAATTAATTTAGGTCAAACTGAATCACTTAAAAGAACCAAGAAAGTAAGCTTGCCAGCTTGGATCTCAACTCAAATCAAACGATATGCTTTTTAAAATAAATTTTTTTAGATCAGCATTTTGGCATACATTAAGAATGGGAGCAAATATTTTATCAACAGGGTGTGTTCTATACAGTGTAAACATGGTGAAGAGATTCCGAAGCGCTCTCTGGAGTGAGTGCTTTGCCCCAGACAAGAGTGAAAGCTAGTCTCATCTCTTTTCCAACATTTCAGTTTTGTGACCAAAGAATGTTAATTTCATTTGTAAAAGTTGAATATTCTAGAATTATACTGCATGATGCAAGAGAAAGGAGACAATTGAAGATGACTATGAAGTTTTATTGGAGCCATATATATCCCTATATATCATATAAGCATGGACTCTTATGCATCTGCTCACAAACTGAGAAAATGCTGATAGCTTTAGCAAATAATAAAATATATTTTGACTGCCATTTTTAAATTTAAGTTGGGCTGTAAGTATTCATTAATACTTTATTACTGTATGTTTGTATATTACTACTATATTTTGTAACATTAATTTGTAGGTCTAATCAGCAGCATAAGGTTAGGCTTGCAGCACCCAGCTGAGTGAATTCTGGTTATTTTTTAAATCACTCTTCTGACCTAATTTTTAAACTAGACAACAGGAGTACCTGTAGCTGAAAATACATGGTGCAAGGGTCTGCGATGCACAATAAACTCCATAAGCACATTCCATATAGATTGTGATTGATAATACTTGCAGAATCTAGTCCCACTGCACTTCCTGCTATATTGTTACTCCGACTAAAGCTAGTATATGTGGGCTTTTCGTCCTTTTTTTTTAACCACCACTTTGACTTTAAGATGTGCTAGAAATCTCCTCTCCTCCTCATTTTTCAGGTTAGACCTAGTATTGTATATAGATCATTTCTTAAGACCTTGAAAATCCTAATTTTCCTCTGACACGTATCTTCTCCCAGCTCCAAAATTTGGCACTATAAATGTAATCAAAACCTCTTTTTATTAGCATGGTGCACTAAATATATATAGAACATGTGTTTGACATTTTCATAGCAAAACACAGACCATGTGTGTAGAAAATTGCATTGTAAGTCAACTTACCTGTTTACTTCTATTTTTTCCCTTGGATAAACAAAAGCAATTGGCAGATGCAAAACTTTAATTAAGAGGAAGTTATTTTGGCTTTCTGTCTGTAAAAGAGAAAAACATATAAAGCTACAAAACTTCTCTTGTCTTCCTTTGGTTTTTGAAATGGTGTAATTTAACCCTCATGTGAAAGCTCTATATATCTCCAAAGCCCTATTTATATATCTATAGATGTATAGATAAGTTTACACTTCTAGGATGAAATCTTGTATGCCACGATGTAGCCTTTAGGGAATTTTTAACAGCGAGTTATAAAACCCCAAGGAACAGGGGTTTATAATGGAAATGCTGACACAACCTTAACTAAAGTGGCTCAAAAGGCAAGGATACAATATAATTAAAACAACAGAAGTCCAGAATGTCAGTATCTAAGCAGGTCTCCTTGACAAGTTCTCTGATTTTTAGCTTTACAGCTTTAGCAGCATCAACTGGGTTTTTTGTGGATGGTTTGTTGGTTTGTTGGTTTTTTTTGAACAGATGTATTAGAAAGAGATTTATAAAACTGCAGCAGAGGGCAAAACAGCAGTGAAATGATTGAAGATGTGCATTTGAATCAGCTTGGTTTACAGGGATTACTTAGGCTATATGAAAATCCATGAAGGTCATAATGACATTTATGTCATTCTAAAACTGATGTTTCCTGTTTTTTATTCCCTTTATACACTGAACATTAAACAATTTTAAATGTACTGTTGAATTAAAAAGTAGTTGTGTTCAGCTTTTAGTGCAGAACAAACTTCTAAGGAAATATATTATCTATAATCTAAATTCATACCTTTTGGAGCTAAATAACATTTTCAACTAACCTACAATTTGACCAGAATTAAAAACAAATATCTACTCCAGCTAATTAGCTAATGTGTAGTTTTTGTAACAAGCATTCATGGGGGATCTTTAACCAGTTTTTTAAAATTTTGAAGACTCTTTTTTGCTGTCAGTAATGACCGAAGGCTGAGAATCAGAAAATACAGGCATCTTCCATTTCATTTGTCATCTACAAGATTCCTCTTTACAAGTATGACTTGTTAAAAATAAATTTGTTATAGGCACATCTAGATTACAAATTCATAAATATACAATAAATAAATGCTACATTATAGTTTTCAGTAGGTATCTGATTTTTAACAGTCAGGCACCTTGTCATAGGAGCTCCAAAATCAAATGAGTTGTATTCCTAAATCACCATAATAAAAACACATTCAGTTTTAGCAACCACATGACACATAGCTTTAGTGTTCTGCATTTAAATTTTTTGTTTCCTCCATCATTTTGCAACTAGAAAATGAGGGGAGAAAAGAAAGCTGAGATTCATAGAATACCAACTCATAGAACTGTGGGCAACAGTGAAAATATACCACTTAGTATAGTCCAGGTACCTTATTAACTGAAACTGTTTCACAAAGCATTTTGTCATATGCTTTAATTTATGCTTACATGCTCTTCTGAGTCTTACTAGTTACTTTATAGAAACAGATTCCTTCTCACACTTTTTTTATCATTGCCACATTTTAATAAATAAAGCTTGTTCTAATTCTTTAATCCTTATTCTTTAAATAAGTAGAAGTCAAGGTTTACAACTCTTACTTACCAAAGGGCCTTTGTATTTTATGCCTTTGATCACCCCTGACCAATACTCCTTCATGTCTTATTAACAGCAGTCTTGCAAAAGCCTTAACCCACATGTACAACTGCGCAGTTATAAGTAATTGTACTTCATTTCAAATATTACAATGGCACCAGTTGCATCTGAAAGTCAGAATAAATATAAACCTTTTGCATTGTTTTGTAATGTGAAAAAAAACATCTTTTGATCCTTATCAGTTAGAGCTGTACTTGTAGATCAAGAGCAATGTTTAACTCAAAGGACTGGTCATGCCTACCATAGGAACAAGAATTAGAGTCTATACCATTTTCATGTTATCCTTACCTTTTTATCTCAAATGTAGAGCTATGCATAGAAAATAGCTCCTTAACTTGAGGGGGAAAAAAAAAAGAAAAAAGAAATTATTCAAGTATTGAAATGACTGAAAATCCAGACAAAGTTAGTAAAGAGAATCATATTGCTCATGCTGTTTGGCTCAATGCTAATAAAACAGTTTTGGTGTTTTTCCCAGCAATTAGAAGACTTTTCTAAAATACATTCCTAAATATTTACGTAAAAGAAGCACACACAGCATGGAATATATTTATTAACCATCTTTTAACTTCACAGCTTTTTATTTTTACATAATTTCATCAATAGAAGATTTTTTAAAAAAACATCCTTCTGAACTGTGTTTGGGTCTCTTAAAATACAGTAATCAGAGCCGATCAGCAGTTGGTAAAATTAATACAAAGTAACTGTTTATTCAGTGTGGCTCAAAACGTAATCCTACAGTTTTCAAGAATTTTAAAACCTCACAAAACATAATTATATCCTGAAGATGTTAATATGTAGGGGAGGAAAAAGTTGTCAATAAAATTCCTAGACCACAGACAGCGCAGCTGGAAGTGGGATCAATCAGAAGAGGTCGATTCTCAGTTGTAAATTGTGTCCCAGATTACATAAGAAATCACTAGAAGTTTGAAAACTAGACAGAGATTTCCAGGATTCAAGAGTTCATATTCCTATTTTAGGCTCAATGGGAGCACTTTACACACAAACAAAATGATACATGGCCAGATACTTTTCTTTTATTAAAGTCTTAAAAAGGATTCCTAAGAAGGTTTTGACATTTTTCAGATATTTTCTTTACCCAGGAGAATTTACTAGTTATATCCATGTGTTGCTACTAGAATAACATCCTTTTAAACACTCATACTGTGCTATAATAGCATTTTTCTTTGGCTTAGCTCAAAGCTTTTCCTAGGACTCAAAAAAAAAAAAAAATCCACAAAACAAATGCAGAACCTTGTTTGCAGCAAATATATTGATGTAAACCTACATGTCAGGTTACATAGAATTTTCTGCTGTGAAACAGGAACTTGCATCAAATTTGGAACATGTCAGAGTATGGACTGACGTACCACAGAATGGAGTGGTCCCAGAGTACTGACACTCCTGAGAAAGAGTTAGATACTCAGACTGTGATTTTTGCCTCCTGTAAACCCATGAAGATCAAAACCCAGGACTTAACATTTCAGCTAACATTTTAAAGTAGCAGCTGTAACTCTCATCTCCTGTGCTTTGTCAGCTGCCTTTTAGACTTGTTGGGAGGTTGAAATGAGAACTATGTGGAATAATTCAGTGCTGTCCAGAGGTACCTGACATGCTAACAACCGGCCAGGACTGTTCCTGGAAGCGGTGTTTGTGTTAGCATGATGCATGGTTGCGTGGGTGCTGTCTGCTTTTTGGCAGGGCTAATTAGATGAAGCAAAACACAGAACTAAGGTGGCTATATTGTTTCAGGTACCCAAATCCTTTATTCAGAGTTAGTGTTTTTATGTCTGCACACCATGGCGTTATGTTGTGCAGCCACATCAATGACTGAAAAAATCTAGTTTTGAAATTAACAGCAACTGTTTTGCTGCATCCAGATCTTCAAATTCAATGAAACATTGCGTTTGAGCCAGCCCAGTTAAATGGTCACGGGTTACCACTGCTAGTTGGTTTCTCATTCCAAAAGAGATTTCACAAGAATTCATTACCTGTGCAGTACTTATACAATGGTGAGGAAGATTCACTTTGGTAAGGGTTAGAGGATAATGTTAACTAGCACAACAGGGTTTGTATTGTCTATCACTATTGTCCAAGTTTTCTGGATACATCCTGAAGCGTTTGCTTTCCTGTCACTGAAATATCTAGGGATTAGTGTGTTTCTCAAAGAAGCAAAGATCTGCTTATCTGTGTATTTATGCAGCGTGACTTTTGAATGTTCTCCTCAAGTCTTTGACAGAGTTGTTGAATTAAGAAGGTGGAATGGGAGTCAAGCTAGGGTAGGAGGAAGATCTGGGAATGATGGAGTCATATAGATGATGACACTCAGCTAGGTAAGGAGATGGACTAGGTAAGAAAATAGAAACAAAATCAAGTGCTTCTACTACACTGATGCACATCTCTGAATAGAAGGACCTATTTGTTATAAATATAGTGCTTCCTCAGGAGCGTGGTGGCTTATAAAGTACTGCTTCTAAACGACACAGAAAGCACTTCTCTTGTATGAGGAAAATGTAGCAGGTTATAAGGCATATTTCTGAATATTCCACTGCTTAATAACAAAGTAGAACTGAAAATGGTTAAGAAGGGAGAAGAAAATGATAAATTAATGAAGATTTTTCTGTGTGTACATTGGAACAGATTAATGTATGTTTTCAGGACAGGGAAAAGTGGAACAATGGATTGTTTAATGATCCTGTTTGTTTTGTTGTATGTTTCTTTTCACATGTGTTGATAGTCTTTCACTGCATTTTTGGTTCATAGTACTTGGGTTAACATGATAGATTATATTGGCTTCAGTGAGGTTCGTATTTATACCAGGTCACTGACCAAGGAGGGAAAAAAGAATCAAAGGAGGAAAAAAAAAAAGAGGAAAAAAAGACTCTCAGAGCTTTGTAAGAGCTATTACATTTCGTAAAGATCAAAAAGTCCCTCAATAAGCATTTGCCCAATGGTCTTAAACTATTATAATGTACTGAGTAAATAGTGTGCTAAAATAATGTGCATGTATTGCTGGATAAATCAGATGCATTTAAAATCCATAAGTATAATGAACCTCATTTTTTATCATAAATGCCTTAGTCCTCATCTGCTCACTATGACTGGAAAGGGAGGCCCAAAGAATCAAATAGGAAATGTTTCATTTCTTTTGTACAGAGAGCAGCTGAGGCACAACTATTTCAGGTGGTATGTTCTACACTGCTGCTTGAAGAAATGATGGCATTAGTGCATCTACTAAGGGCATCTGGCCAGCATACGTAAAACCAGCTATTGAAAACTCTGCCACAGATATTCATTTACTATATTCTCATAAGTTCAAAAAGTTCAAAAACTCATGAGTTCAAAAAACGTGTAGATGTGACACTTCAGGACATGGTTTAGTAGGCATGGAGGTGTTGGGTTGACAGTTGGACTAGATGATCCTAGAGGTCTTTTCCAACCTTAATGATTCTATGATTCTGTGATTGTATAAACAAATCATGATATCTTACAGTAATGCACTTCAGAAAAGTGTACAACCTAAAAAAGAAATGCTAAGGCTATTTTCTGTTTTAAATGCACTTGAATATGATTATAATTCACCATAACTTGGTATTATCCCGAGAATTATTAGGTTTTCTACTAAGAAGTAAATACCTGATGTGTCATCTAATACTTAAGCTTGGGCTTCTCCTTGCTCTGCCTAGCACAGTGCTAATACAGTGACCAGTGGCTGAATCATTACTGCATAGAGTAAGAGTAACAACACCACAGAAATATACTCCCAACGTGAATGAGCCAGACCCCTTCACTTCTATGAAGCCATATGACAAGAATGTTTACTATGTATAACAGGGTACACACATTCTTTGTCCATGCATCTCCCATGCCAGGGGCCTTTACAGGGTCACCCAAGGAGCAAATGTGTTAATATTGGCATGGCAGACAGTCCCCAAAAGTGGTACAATGGCATGGCGCTCTGCAGCTGCCAGCATCAAGTGGGGACTGTTGTCAAGTCACATGATACTGTGGCAAAGGACCAGAGAAATGGAGGGATTAAAATTTCTAACACCCTTCCTCTAGCAAAATAATACCTGAGTAAATAGAAAACTGCCATTTAATCCTGAAGAAAGATAGTTTGGATCTCTTTTCTCTTTGTGAACCATGCTGACTAAAATCTCTTTGAACGACTGGGTACGTATGGAAGTAGCCTGTAATGGTTTTGACTGTTAAGTGAATGGACTCATACAGAATCTCAGAAAATTTCCTTAGGGTGAAGTTTCTGCCAGGCACCATCAAGGATACCTATGTGGATATAATTACGGGAATTGTAATAAAAACATTTTTCTAATTAATTACTCGACCAATTAGATGTTTTTCATGATCATCAATAATTCAAAATAATCAGTGTGATATTTTGGTTTACTACCTGATTATGTTAAAACAATCCCATCTATTATGTAAGTGACCTATAGAAATAAAAGAGATTGAGCCAATAGAATTTTATAGAATCTTAACTGCATCACATAAAAGTCATTCCAAGAGTACAGAACTGAATAGAAAATATTAGTCTCCTGTAGTGTTTTTGAGTAACCTGCCAAATTTAGGAGTTACAATAGATAGGCTGTTGGAAAATTCTTTTGAAAGGATTTCTTCTCTCTGATAAAGTATAAATTTCTTCTCTGAAATAATGCATTTCAGTTGTGAAACCCTAAAGATGCGGAAAGAAGACCACTGGTTGGCTGCAGTAGGACTGCTTCACATTGCTTTGTAGTTGTTAGAACACATTGGTGGATCCAGATCCAACAGGCTCCGACAGCTATTTGTGCTCTTTACTCCTACATAGGTTCCAATTTATTTTTCCATTTAAGTCACTATGAAGGCAGAAACCCAAATGCATCACTGGGTATGAATGATGGTGGCTGTCAGAATGGGCTCTATAGCCATTACAAGTAAGAGTAAATCATAGCAGTCCCAAGGCTGTAATAATTTATGCTGGTGACATTTACCCCAGGTGGTCAAGGATTATAATATACCAGAAAGTCATGTTTTCCCCCAATTTACATTACATTAATCATGGCATAGCTAAACATAGAGATCCAGCTTCAGGTTCAGTTGCATGTCATATCAGCTACCAAACAAAAACTCAAAAACAGTTGCTATGACTTCAAGCATTGCCTAGTTCATCTGTGTTCAAATACTCTGATTCAAGGAAAGGATTTTTTAGAAATCAATTACATCTTATTTATAAAACACTCAGCAATGTGGAAAGTCAGATTTAAAAAAATTTCAAACTTCCTGGCTGTAAATCAAAGCTTACGGCCAGGCAAATCATTAGTTGTTTTTATCTTCAATTTTAATAGCTGTATTCTACACTGTATAAATGGCTTAGGAGCATTAAGGTTCTTAGCGTCTGTAAACTACATTGTTTGGACTTGTTTTTAAATATTTATAAGTCTACTGTTAAGAACAAATCATTTTCTCAATCTATTTCACTAACAGAAATTATTTATAAGTATATCATTAATTATTTAGATTTTCCTGGTATTATATTTACATTAATAATTAAATGCATCTAATTATTAAAACATATAAATAAGATTTAGTTTCATTGATGAGCTGAAATGCAAACAGCAATTCTATCACTGTCTGTAAACATTTGAAATGAGATACTCTTCAGTAACAAGCCTTCTTGCTAGAAGTCATGACAGTAACCTGCTGAGCTACCTTACTCTCTCAGTGTCTCTGGTGCATAATTACTGTACCTGTGACAGGTTTTGGATTCTCTCAACCAGCATCAGCTTTGTCCACCTCTCACAGTTACTACAGTGCAGGTAGCCAGCAGTCATAATGCCAGTGTCTTTACACTGTCCACCAATTACCTCCGTACTACCTAATGGCAATGACCTTTTATAGAGTTGATGAAGATGTGATTCACACCCCAGGAACCATTGGCCATCTCCTCATTAAAATCTTGAAAGAGTGCCAAAGCTCAACAAAATGTATAACACTGTGCCTTAATCCCAGAAGTTATAACCCATCTCAAGGGGCACTTTGGTTTCTGCAGTGCCCCAACACGAGCACTTCTGCAAAGTACCAGCAGGATCAGCTTCCCCAGTGCAGCATTTCCAAGCAACAGAAGGGTGAGGTTCGTGCTCCCTGCTATACAAGATGACACAGTTAACAAGTGGCTGATTTCTCACTCAGTTGTGTCTTGTACAAAATATAATTACATGATGAGTAAAATGTAACCTGTTTCAGCCCCTGATGATGATAAAGTTAGACTGGGTTCAAAAGCCTATCATTACCTATATGAAGTCTTCTGGTGATTACAGTTCTTTAGCATAAATCTTCAGCTAATACAGTCCCACTGCTATTTCTAGTCTTTCCATTATCAGGGATTACTCATGTTTAGTGATTATGTTCAGTGGCCCATGTGTGCAACTTTCCAGGCAGACAGACATAAAATCTTTACATCTTTTGAAAATGTGGAATGGCTATTTCCTAGGATTCTTTACTGGCATTGGAAACAAGTCATCATTTTGAACCTGGCACCTGAAGGCCTGAGGTCTTGACTAATGACAGTATTTAGAAATCTGGTTTGAAACATTTTTCATCTTTTAAATATTTAGATGGAACCAGACACCCTGTGTATATAGTCCTCCTCGAAGCACTCTTAACAGAGGTCTTTTAACTTTTTTTTGTCTTCCTGAGTGCTCTTGGGTATAGCCTAATTAATCATAGACTAAACTTTTCCAGTAAATTATAAAGTGTAAATTTTCCAGATGGGATTTCCTGTTGTTCATAGCAAGTAAGCACCTGTTATAAATAGCTGCCCTCAGTCAAATGCAGACATAAAATGTTCATAAATGTTTATTATAGCACTCCATGTTTTCAGTACCAGTTTGATATTTTCTTCTCAAGTCTTTATTTGGTAATGCAATCCTGAAATCTTCAATTGCCTGCTTTCATCATGATTTCTTTATTCTTTTAACCTATTTCCAGCCATGCTGGTTTATTGAGAAATAAAAGTAAGAATAATGTCAATGGTTTCCCAAGCAAAAGGACCCAAGGGATCACTCTAGGACAATGTGAACTACAAGGAGAAAGAGATGAGCTGATGCTAATTTATATGAACTTTTAATTTGAGGATAATGTTAGAACTGAATCATAATCTTCAAGGTTAAGAAGTACATTAGCTTCCTAACTAAGCTGACTTCACCTTAACTGTGAAAGTGACATTAATTACCTGACATACCTGTTATAATTATCTTTCCAGTGCTACAAAAGCTGAAGAATATTTATTTTCAAAAGATGATGCATTGGCAGAGTATATATATTCAAACAATGAAGAACACGCAATTGGGATAAGAAGAAATCTAAGAAATCTTCTGCTCTACCTGTCTTACATTCAAAGAGAATCTTCTCATATGTCTGCAATATTCTTTTTTTGCTTTGTTTTATTTTGGGGTTTGGTCATCTGGTTGATTTACTGAAAAACTGAACAGTAATCACACAAAATGTCGTGAAGAGATACAAGGCTGACTGAAAGTGTGCACACCATAGGAAGAAAAGAGCAGAGTGCATGCTATAATAGTCCAGTTCTACTTTTAGAAAGATTAAATGGCTAGTGAACTTCAGAAGGGAGCACACAAATAGATTGCAAGCATCATGCCTTAATGCTTTTATGTTACAAAGAACTCTAATTGCTCATGCAGGGATGGGAAGTCAGAAATTAGAAAAATCATGACAATAATTGCCCTCAATATAATCACTAAACTTCAGCCGAAGCTGTCCAACTTTCTGTCATATCACAGTCCTCCTTGATTTGATTATGTACAGCTGTTGCATCTAATCCTAGACCGTGAATTACCTCAGGAAGAACTTTTTATTCTTTTTTTTTTTTTTTTCCTGACTCAATGGCGTTTGCATCTCTGAGCTCTTTCTATCTCCAGCTGTCTCAATCTATGATACCAGTTTTTCTTCTACCAAAGTTACTTTGCTTAAATTATTTATGCATAGACAAATTTACACATGAAGCCAGTTATATCAGTATTCATATGTACGCAAGAATACACCGAATCTCTTTTTTGGGAGGAATTCAATTGCATACTGTATTTTTGCTTTCAGGTTGCACATTCTGTATGAAAAATTGTCCTAAGTAGAAAAAGAGTAAGGAGTCAGTGAAATGTTATGAAGACTCTGCACATCAGAATATGATCAAGTTTGAGACGGTATCACACTGAGTACATATACACTGAAATTCCTGAATTACACAAGCAGGCTCTAAAATAAGTACCTCGGATACAAACAGCAAGAGTAGCTTCAGTGGTCCATGGCTTAGCACAGATTTTAAAAGCCATCCAGAACCCTACATAAATAATCAGGCAGCAAGTCTTCCCTGAGTTTTCTGCAGCTATGCATCTGCAACAGCCCTTGCTAAGCTCATTTATAACTAGCTCAGATGAATCTCCACGAGCTGTAAGTACTCCTTGAACTTGAAATATATAGCTGAGCTTCTTGTATAGCCAAACTATGTGAGATGGTTTCATATTAATCTATATGTTTACTTGTTGATTATGGGCCTACTAGGTGTAAATAAAAGTATTAGTTTCCGAATGTGTCGAAAGACAGTCCTTTGATTTAGGCATGTAATTGTTCCATGTCACCTTATATTCACCCCAGCTAAAGAAAGGGTCTTGCTTCACTGTCAGTGTTTAAATCTGTCAAATGATAAGGACACAAATAAGCGTCTATAATAGTGTTAAAGCTAGGCACATGGACAGAAATGGCAGTAGGAGATTGGAAACAGCTCTCTTGTCAATAGAGATTTTGCTTCTCTGAGCTCTCATCCAATTTGCAAGTAATTAAAATTTAATGCTCTTTAACATGATTAGGCAAAAATCTTAATCATAAGGCAGATTGACCTACATGTCTGATAGGCTGAAAAAATGCCACCTTACACAAATTTCTTCTGATTACAATTCTTGATGGAACCAGTTATTTGGGAATGGGGTTCTGCAGACTCTGGACACAAGGGTATCAAGAAGTGGCTTTGAAAGTTGATTAAAGCACCAGAGCCAACTTATGTCATCTTAATGAAGTGTGCAGTACTACCAAGCTGTACTCAAGTTTCCAGAAGACTTACGGAGTTTCTAAGCTTTCTTTATAGCCAATGCTTTTTTTTTTGAAGGAAAATCGTTGGAGTACATTTTAAAATGAAAATATCCTGAGGGTGGGATTGGATCTTGATCAAATCTATGCTTGATGATGATGAGATAAGATAAAATGAATTTTATTATTAGGATAATAGTGGTACAAGATAATATATATTCAGATTTGTCAATAATAAACATAGATTGGAAAACAGAAAAAGACTTCTGAGCTCTAGCCAAAAGGGAATTACTGAAACATTTCCAGACAAGGTGGAGTATGAAGGAGACAGTGTAATATGATAGAACTAAGAAATTAATCAATTAAAAATTAAAACTTGTGACCTTTGTCTTTGGGTGTTCGATTTGCTGGTACCCTCAAGAGGGGGCTGCTAAGACAGGGGGCTGCTAAGTTGTCATTTGTTGATTGTTGCTGGTACTGAACTTATATTGACATTAATTAAATCCGTGGTTGAAAGGTTCAGCTTGGAGACTTAACATGGCTAGAAAGAGATGCTGAAGGGAGGCACTAACATGCCTAGAGATATCAAGAAATCTCATAAGTGATTAATTCATATACCTTCCTTTGCTCAGGATTAAAATGGTCACTAGACTTGTTTCCCAGAAGAAAATTTTCCACATGTCAAATTGTAGTCTATTGGATTTGGGATGGGTAAGAAAGAAAGGAGTCTGCCTTTCTCTGTAGCTGGGGAGCACTTACCTGGATAATCTGCATGTTTTTCCCATAAGTAATTCTTTACTGTTGTAGGGACAAGGAATGCTAGTAACGTCTTTAATATCACACTTTTCCTTTAGCACATACTTAATTTTTAGACTCTTACATTTCTCCCATAAGGTAATAAGCCTGTTAAAGAACACTGCATGTGCCATGCCATGTGGTATATGGGATGAGGGCCTGTGGCTCATTCTGGACAAACCACCTTTTCTTGGCTGGCTAAAACTTCTGACTGCTGGACCCCTTCCATCCACGTGTTTCTGTGCTCCTAGATCCATGTCCGTAACGAAGCCCCAGGTGCAAATTCCCCTGAGCTTTTAGATTCAGTGATCCATTTTTAATTTGGGTAAATATTATCAGAGATGGGCTGATATTCCTGTATGCAAATATCCTGGCTGTGTCTTACTTCTCTTTTATACTGACAGCTATCCACTTCCAGGGGATAAAAAAAACGTAGCTTTCTAGGTAATTTTTTGATTCCTATTGAACATTAAGCAAATATTTTCATTGAAATATCTATTATAAATTCAAGTGGTTGAATGGTAATAGCTAGTTTAGATCCCATTATTTTATATATTAAGTTACAGTTGTTTCTCCCTATAAGCATTATTTTGCATTTATCAACACTAATTTTCCTCTGCCATTTTATCATTGAGACACTAAATATCATTACATATTCTGTAAGTCTTCTCACCTTTAATTTTTACTACAATTAATAAGTTTGTATCATTAGAAAACTTCATCCCTTGCCCAGGTCATCTATGAACACGTTGAGCAGCACACTCCCCAGCGTAGTTCTCTGCAGGATTTTGACTTTAAAACCTGGCCATTTATTACCTAAATGTCATTTCAGGTCTTTTACTTGCTTATAAATCCATGCAATGGCTTTATTTTGTATACCATGGCAGCTTAATTTCAAGAGTCCTTCATAAAAGATGGTAATGAAAACTCTTTGGATTTCCAATCATAAACTTTCCCTATTAGTGATATGTTTGAAAATTCATATTAGTTCTGTAGAGTATCACTACCCCCACAAGGGTGCTTACTTATTCACATTATATTGTATATCCATGTGTCTGCCGATTCTACTCTTTTTAAGCATTCCTGGCAGTCTACCTGAAATTATTTGCTGTACTTTTCTGAATTCCTCCTTTATAAAATTCTGAACTCCTACTTTGTAAAAATTATATCATATTTACTATCTTCCATTCTTTCCATGCTGAAGCAGACTTAAACAATACAACATATTTAAGACTTGAAGGCCATTTTCAAAAGCATGCTTCTCATTCAGTGAGAATATGTGAAAGAGAAAAAGTAAATGGGGCCAAATTCTTGGCTAGTATAAACTGACAAATTTCCCCATAATGTGCCACCGATCTAATTTGATGTGAGTAGCCAATCCACCAGAAAAAAATAATCAACACTTCAGTAGTCATAGAGGTCAGTGCAAATCACGTAGTTTGCCTGGGAATACACCCAAGTGCCCAATTGGGCTTTACAGCTCCAATTTATTACTGCTACAGTGACAGTGTAGTAACCAGTATTCATTCTAACTAGGTTGAGGCCTTAATTAAACAGTAGACCCAACATAGGGCACAACTTTGTCTGTCTACTGTGAGGACATTTCTGTCCTTTCATTTTTTGTCAGGCCAGTATGTCCTTTCCTTAAAGGTAACCTGAGGAGACCCTAAGTGTAAACATACCAGTGCATTTTGGTAAATTTACTAAAAGCATTAGTCCTAAGTGAGCAATACAATACCAGAGGCCAAGATGAAAGTAGCTCAGACAAAAGATTTTGCCTTAGTCTGCACAGTTCCATTCTGGGTGCCATCACTACCTAGGTAGCTTCAAGTTAATTGAAACTTTTAATCTGATAACCTTTAAGCAATATGGCAGTAGCACTTCCTACCCTAAGCCATTTTTTTATTTTGAATGTTAAGTATGTCTGATATATTATGCTATATATATGCTAACAAAATAGTAAATGTGACAACCTCAAAATATCATTTTAGAGTCACTTAGCAGAAAACTGTATTTTTTGCAGAAACATAGTTTGAATGCAGAGGTTGAATAATATCAGCCTGCAGTGGAAATACTGTGGTGGCATGCTGAAATGCAGGCACTGTGCAATGGGAAGACCACAGTTTATCAGATAAGCCAGGAATGTTCCAGTGGAAAATGTTCTTTTCATTAATAAGTTAAAATTTTCATTTTAAAAAATGTACTTTATATCTGACCCTCGCTTTAGCCTGGACAGAACTTATTGTGTCTCTGTGTAGAGAAACACAGGGATAGTGGGGATTGACTCTACAAGGAATATGAACCCAACTCGTTTTGTCTACTGAGGTCTGTGAATTCAAGACCAGAGGTAGCCTTAAAGGGCTTACTGAAGGATTCTTCAGCAAGGCCAATCGGAGTCTGATTTTGTTAAATAAATGTAAATGTATCACATTCATTTCTATGCTTTTTTCTGCACAATTTCTTGCCCTTGAACTGAAAAATATGATAGGTTTCTCGTATTGTTCAAGATTTTGTGTTTCTCTGTGATTTATGGATGATTATTATTTGCATTAATGAAAAAAACTAACATTTTTACCTTGGTATCATTTTCAGCATAAAATAGCTTAATTTAGTGAAGGCAGATTCCACCTGAAGTATTTCCATTTAAGAGAGCTTATTTGTCTCAGTCCGTATTTAAAACTGACGTGAAAATTATTCTGTGTGGCAATCCACATTCACATTCACATCAAATTTGAAGTTAAACATGTAACAGGAAACTATTGATGCCTGGTTGTATTAATATCAGAATTTATAATGCTATATAATATGTCTATGGCATTGCAATTGATCAAGCTACGCTATTAATGCTATGTAGTATTAGCACTTGCAATTGTATCACTATAAAACTAATTTATAGTTATGGTAGTAGTTTCTGACATTCAGCTCGAGATCTAAACAAATTTTATAAATCCATAAAGTATTTTTGTGTGCAATTCTTCATTTCTAAATAAAAAATAATTTGCACTCCAAGTTGAAGATTTTCTCAATCAGCCCTTGTCAATTTTGCTATTTATTTACCTGTATGCTCATGAAATTAGTTTCTCCATGCTTTCTAAAACAACTGCAGAGAAGCATATAAAAAACACTCAAGAACCTTTGCAAGAACCAGCAGGAATTACATTTTTCATAGACTTGTCTGTATCCTTCATCGTTGCTATAGCTTGGTAATACTGCCTGGGGTAGGCATGTGGTTGAAGTATTCACCAGCCTGAGAAATGCAGTAGTAACTTCCAAAAAGGGACCATACTTGTTACTTATTCTTATTTTAGAGATGTTTCACAGCTTCTTCTTAGCAAAGTGAGATTTATTCCTGATATAATGCTAACACACATTGATGCTATTGTTTCTGATTACTTTCTCTGTCAGGAACTGGTCAGTGAATTTGCATGATCAAGAATAATCTTGCATCCAATGTTTCTTTTTAGTCTTGTTAAAAATCAAAATTTTTTTTTCATTTTGAAAAGTCTCTTGGAATTTTCCTTCAACATCTCTGAAACAGCTACATAAAGTTATGATACAAGTAGAAAAACAAAAGCCATTTGTCTGGTTATTGCATGAATGGACAATCTTTCCACCCCCGCTGCTATAAATCCTAAATTCTG
Organism: Mycteria americana; assembly: GCF_035582795.1. Classification (NCBI taxonomy): domain Eukaryota; kingdom Metazoa; phylum Chordata; class Aves; order Ciconiiformes; family Ciconiidae; genus Mycteria; species Mycteria americana. The sequence goes on from NC_134372.1 coordinate 16,590,140, forward strand.
GTTTTAACAGCTTCCATTCCGTTCACACATGCAATGTTGGTTATATCGTGTGTCACTGGAGACCATCTTCCTTGTAGCCTGCTGCACTCCAATATCTAAAATGATTTGACAGTCATATTGGTTTAAGTTTTAGGAATATTGTGATTTGAGCAGGACTTTTCAGCATCCTAAACCAGACTCATTCCCTCTAAGACATGGATTACTCTGCATGTATGTAATTGTACATAGAAAAACATGCTTTTTGCCTAGCAAAGTTAACAGGTGAATAATGGACTTCATTCTGCCAATGACAGGAATGAATGAAAATTTGCAATGTATGCGTGGACAGATGAATTTTGTGATTTTTAAAGTGGAAAGATAATCTGTCACTTTATTTTTGCCCTTTGAAACCTGATGCTTTCCCTGGGAGGCAGGATGGCCGTAGCAGAATAGCACACATGCTCTGTATAGTTACAGGCCTCCCTGACAACTCCGGGATGTGCTCTTACATAGGAAGGGCTCTGAGCAGTTGTCTGAATCCTTTCTGTATACCTTTGGGCCGATAGGGCATTCCCCGTGGAAAAAAAAAAATAAATCCCAAGCTCTTTGGCATACTTCGTGCTTTTTATCCTAGCTGATAAACTACTCCTTAGCTCCAGGAAGGCTTGATATCTTGTAAGACAAGCCACACTGAGATTTCCTAGTGGTTGGCCCCCAAGACATGAGCTCCACTTTGTCATTTTCTTTCATTCCAGGCTTGCATGTTGTTTTTTGGAGGAAGATCTCTCAAAATCATGCAATCTATAAGGTTGATCTAGCTGTATCTGTATGAATATTTCACATTATAAAGCAGCGGCTACATTTGTGATTTCCTTATAATCCCAAAGTTACGAGGCTATTTTAAATAATTGAACTCGGTCTTTAAAATTAAAAGCAGGTATGACACAAGATAGCATAAAATGACTCGGAAGTCAGTCTGTTTCCTACTGACAGTTTCAGTGCCCATGAGCTCTGACGAAAGGAGGAAGAACAGAGCTTTCAGCATCCCAAACCAAATCCCAGTCTCCCACCCTCGCCCGGCTCCCAGGCAGCCAAAGCCCAGACGCTGGCTCTCACCACGTGCCCATGCCAGCACGCAGCTGCTCAGGGGCCGGGTCGGGAGCCACTGCCTCACGTGCCAACAGGTTTCCATAGATCAGTGTTTCCTTCCTGCACGCTGACAGCAGCTCCTGCCTCCCCCACTTCACAGAGATATAGTAAAAAAGGTCACCTAAAAGAGTTCACCTGTGCCTGCATACATCCTTCATCAAAAAGGCCATTCTGAGCCTGGCCTGCCTTAGCGTGAAAATATGTTTATCGTTTGTATTGTATTCGGGGCCTCGATCACAGACAATATTCAAGCTGTATTAATCACTGCACAAGGATCAAATGCAAAGTCTGTACTCCAGCAAGCTTACACTCTAGCTAGAAGGCAGGGGACAGCAGGCATGTGTAGACAGAGGCAATAGGAAACAATGAAACAATAGTAATCCGTATCAAAAAACGTGATTTATTTATTTTTTAATGAGTGCAACTAAAACCTGCAAACCAGCTGTTCTGGGGTCTATGGCTTATTCACCCTTATTTAGTAACACATGGGATCCGGAAAGTGTGGGAGCTGCAAATCTTTTTTTTTTTCCTATAGACAATAGCAATATACATGTTGCCAAGATTTTTTACCAGATTGGGAAGATATTTTCAAATTGGGACTGGAAAATTCAACTTTCTAATCTACTAGTTTATGTTTGCATAGACTTTTTCTTACTACCATGAGGAAAAAGATTTACTCCACGGGAGGACATAACACTCTGTGTTTCTGTGAAATCCAGCTGCATGTAAATGAGAAAACAGCTCTCATTTGGTTAAGCAGGTGTGGAAGTTTTCCAAAAATGTTTTTGAGGCATTGCTGTAAATTCCGAACAGAAATGGAAAATCATTTCCATTTCCCTTTCATGGGAAAAAAAATCTGTTTTCTTTGAAGATTCTTAATATTATCAAAATCTAGCTATACTTTCTCCCCTTAGAAGAAAACGTAAGTGGGTAAGGGCTACAAAGACTTCACTACTGTGCCAGGAACAGCACAGGAAAGCTGTGGTTTGGTCAGGCCCACTGAAGTTAAGTAAAGGCAGTGTCTGCTACCGCTGACAGCAATGGTAATTATCTCTGTTTGGGCAGCGGCCCAGCAAGGATCCCAGCCAGCCCTTCTCATGTGTAAGATAACACCGACAACAGAAGAGTGACTGCAGCTTTTGTCTGAAGGATCACTTGTGTGCTGCACCACGGGCTGCAGCCTTGTGCTGCAAAATCTCCTACTGAAGAGCCCACACCCAGCCACACAACCTATTCGTCTAACAACGGCAAGTGGGCAAAGTCTGCCAAATAGTTTATTAACTTGTGATATAAAGTGAGTTCTCCCCTTCTCTGTGACTTTACAACCAAAATCACTTTAGTCAAAAGGTAATGGCATTGAGCATAATGGATAATCTTTTTCCCACCATGTTTGACCTGGGTTTCCCATTTTGAAATCGGTGTGTCCTGAAGAGTGGCTACTTCTTTCGATGAAGCAGATTTAAAACAGTAAACACCAATACATATATTGCCTTATCTACATCTGACATTCCTGTCACTCCTCTACATAGACATGATTTAACCTTGCCATCTTCTGTTCTCTTGAGGAGAAAATTACAGTCCATTTCTCCTTTGGAGCAGCTGGCAACTTGTCAGCGCCCCTTCTGCAGACAGACATTTTACTGCTGAGAGTAATACCCCAGCAATCTGTACGTACTCAGCCTTGACAAAATGACTGCGTAATCAGTAGCCAAGGAGTCACTTTTCTCACTGCTGTTGCATTTGAGCATTTTTGCAGATTCATACTTCACCTACTTCCCCTTATTGCAGGTTCTCTTAAGCAATCCCCCCCATTATAAAGAAACAAGTCCTTGAAGGTAAACAGCAATAGTCTTACAAGCAACAGGAATACTTCCTAGCTTTCAACAATGCCTGCTTAAGCATGTGCTTAAATTCAAGCGATCTTCTCTTTGTAGCTCAGGGAAGCCATGCATGTGCTTTTGGAGGACTGAGATCAGCTGAGATGTATTGAGAAGTAGCTGTAAGTGTTGAACATGTTGCAAACAAAGATCAGGAAAAACAAGGTGACATCTTGTCCTACGTAGCTAAGAATGTGGAAATGTTAATAGAACAAAAATGTACATGCTGCATGCAAATCGTAATGAAATTGGTGATTTAAAATCACAACATTTTTTTAAAATGCAGGTTTCCAAGTCTCATTAACTTCAAACAAGAGGATTCATATTCTATTTAACTAGAATTCACATTGAGCTACTTTTCATTTACAGTATATTCCTAAAGGTAGAAGCAGCAGGGAGATGAAATGACTTCATTTACTGGAATTACAGCTTCTTTTATATAAAACGTTAATCATTTTATATATGACAACCTTATGCTTAATGTTGCTAGAATACTCCTCATAAAACATTATTTTGCGAATGCATAGACTCTCCTACTGAGCATATAACAGCTTTCAGTGGATGTGCTAATCCAGTTTGAATATATGTAGTATTTAATCTTAATTATGATGCTGAAGTCTATACAATGTTAATTATTCATTTCGCATGTTCCTTGCACTTTATTGTAATTCATAATTTCCTTAATCAAAATGTAGCTGGTAATTATAACTTTAAAATTCGGATGAAACATGCCTAGTAAGCATAAGCAGACTTTTTTGTTTTGCTTAGATTTTAGTGTAAAATGACAAGGGGAGATTTGCCGAATTGGTGAGAAAAGAGTGTTGAATGAACAACACTCAACCAAGTAAGCGGCGTCTCCCCAAGCCCTCAGCACGGCCCACTGTGGCTGCTAGAATCAGCAAGGACTCTTCTGCTGACATTTGCTAAATCAGAAATCTCAAGGCCTGAGAGCACAGGGTGATTTTTAATCTGACATTCTTGCCTCTTTTTCATCAGTACCAGAATGTGGTAAGCTTCTGCAGGTAGCGTAGTGCATATTTCTTTGAAAAGCTTTCAAATAGGATCAGACGACTGCCATAGTACATAGAAAAAATACCAAGTAGAATTAAAAGAAGCCATTACAGTTCCAACATCCTTAATAAAATGTATTAAAACAGATGAGAAAATGTAGCAGAAAAATAGGAGAAGAAAATGGGTAGTGAGGGTTACTATGAACACAAATCAGGAGTAGAAAGTGTCTCTTTTTTAAAGTATGGCAGGAAAAATTAACTTAGAGTAACAATTTTAAACTACTGCTGCTCTTTATATAGAATAGGCTTTAAATAACAGCTAAGTGTCAAGTTACAAATGTTGAGAATGCTGAAGATGATAGTGTCATATCTCAGTTGCAGCATTTAACGGACTATTTATATGACACAGCAGAATAGTCAGTTCTAGCTTTTCTGGGGTTTGTTTCATTTTAAATGCATGTATTTTTAAGTGGCAAAGTACTGAAAAACAACTGAAGGGAGCACAGTATCATAAATGTGTACATTAGCAAGCAAGTCAGAGATGCATGCCCTCTTTTCCTTTTTATTCTTTCTGGAGTCCTGGAGGAATAAACTCAGAAATACTTACTTAGGGTTCATATTATCATCCAGAGAAGACTAAAGCATATATAGTCTCATAAAGGAAACCTCTGTGTTTTGGCAAGCATGTTCTTGCAAACCCTTGCCATGCTAAATTTGCAACAAGCTATTGATGAAAGTTACTTGTGAAATCACCAGGGAGGAAATCACATCTTTTTAGCCTGAAAGATATATTGGCAAATATGAACTGCCACACAAGCTTTGATATGAGCTGCAGCTGCAGCTCCTCATCTGTCTGGAATGTCATCGTTCAGTAGCTACACCTTTGGTCAGATGTGCTGTGGCAGATCCCAGATGACTCAAGGAATATATCCTTTCTCATTAGTTATGTAGTTGTGAAATGACCTCTAGAAGGGAAAATAAAAATTCTAATGGAAAAAAATTAATCTGTGTCTTAGAATCTATTTTCCTCATCTAGGATTTGACACTTCAGTTTTGGCTTACAGATATAACTACTCATGTTCAAAATCCCTATACGGACAAAATAACCTTGTTTATGAAGTTGCCTGTTCTCCCCTCATCACCTGGGAGTTGCTGAGCCAACCAACTCGCATGTTAACATATTGCCAGTTTTCAAGAATGAGCTCTTTACAAAAGGGCAGCAGGAGAGGCTGAGCATAGAGAGAAGCATAGGAAATTATTAGGCAGACGGATTTGTTGTTTTCACAAGTAACAATTACAAGTGTCAGCCAGCCAGACTATCCCTCTTGTTGGGATTCACTTTTCCATGAGATCTGTGCTGCAATAAACTAAAATTGGCTGGAACTTTATCACCTTAATAATGCTTTATCAGTGAGAGATCATTACCCAAGGTTCTTTGACCTGTATGTTGAGACATATGTATCGTGTCTCCATCCCCTATAACCATTTTACATTGCAGTTTTATCCATTTGAAGGGTGGTACCTCACAAGATTTTACACACGCAGTTGTAATATCTTGCAGAGATGATACGTTAGTTCTTTGCTCAGTTGTGTCTTTTTTTTTTCAAGATATTTCCATAGGAGGAAAGAAAGGTAACCCATACTAAAGGGATATATGGCGGTTTATGGCTGGAATATGCAATTTTAAAATCTCTTTTTCATATTGATATTAATGGTTAATATTCTGCTTTTTAGAGGCTTTTGCAAAAATATTGCTATTCCAGTGATGCTGCAGACTTTCATAAAGCTGTTGTGACATCTAAGAAATTAGCTGTGAATAAATCAAGGGTCCTCTGGAATACACTGTGGAAGTGCAGAAAGATTGGAACTGTAGCTGTCATAAGCAAATAGTGATCACTGTTATTTTTTGGACAAGCTGATTTCATGGAGAGATTTTAGGTTTATGTGTTAAATCTGAACTACCTGAGCATAGAGTGCTTTTTAAAGTTAATATAAAAGCTCAAAATGAGAGTTTTAATACATTTCACTTCTTTTCTGTGTTCTAGAATCCTTGTTCTTTTTTTGCCTTTAGACTGTTTATGGTCTAAGTATACAATTGCTCAAAATACATTCATTGTAGAAGAGGAACTCTCTTTCCAGTTTTCAATCACCTGTACAGGATTTATGCATGTTACAGTCCATTTTACTGACAAGGGGATACAACCTAGACAAAAGAGTGTGTTTCACTAATTTCCATCTTACTGGAAGTTTTGAAATCTTTTTAGATGTCTTTTTTAGAACATAGCGCTACTATTCTACAATTCCCACAGCTGCTTAAGAGACACATTTAAAATACATTTTAAAAGTTTCTTTAACTAAACAGCTTCAAAGATATCTATTTAAACCATTTTGTTTCGTCTTTAACATTTAATCTCTTCTCATTCCTTTCCCATTTTCCTAAGCCATGCTCTTCTAAGGTTTGACCCATAGCATAACTGAGGGCAGTAGAAAAATTCCAAGAACAATACAGTCCTTTCAAGCTTTTCCTAATGTCCTTTGAGTTCTCTTCTGTTGACATTTTCATCTTTTATTATTGTCATTGGCTACTGCCTAGCTCTCTGGTGGTTTTGTGATTCTTCGCTTCTTTCTTTGGCTGTCTTCCACCATTTCCACATCGTTGTGATGTTCAACGAGCTGATCATCTTGTGAGATTGTACAGAAAGGATATTGGTGTGTATATATGATATCATAACAAGACTAAAGCCTGTTAAATGAGTTACAAATGAGTCTAAATAAATATTTAGAATTTTATTTTAGAAAATATCACTTTACATAATTTAAATATTAACATAGATTTTGCAGAAGCTGGTTCAGTAGGTTTAGAAAACTATAGAGGAGTGGGCAAATCAAGAAGAAAAATTAATGGCAAATCATATTAATTTATTTTCACAAATCATTTATGAGGAGTCTTGGCTGTTTTGTTTGTTAGGTGTACCAATTTATTAACCGAAGGATTTATGCAGGTTATTTACACCTGTCTATTTGCAAATTTTGAAGTATGATCATTTACTGTCATTAGTTGTGACATATGATTATTCACCTAAATCACATGATACTTCTTCTTTCTTTAATGGATTGTTGAAAAAAAAAGTGAAATAAAAATAATGTGGCTTTTGTTTGCTATTCACCTAAAAAATAAGATTCTTACTAACCATTTCCTTAATATTTAGGGCAAACTAAAATCACTGGTACTAATTAATAACTATGGCTGAATAAAGCCATATTATATGGTATCAAACTGATTCTAACAGGAGATACCAGGACAATATTACTTAACTATTTAATGTAAAACTGAAATTGTTTTTTAGAAGAAACAAACGCACCTTGTTTATACTGTATTCAAAGAAGACTGGGATCTCCAATTTGATTTTAAAAAGAAATTATTTTTCTCATAGCTGTCTGGCACAACCTCACTACACTGACCTACTATGGTTCACTGACAAATTGCAGTGTCCTCCATGAGAAAAGAATAAGTCCCAAATCCCCAAAAAGGATTATTTTTATATCATGTTCAAGTGATCTATAATCTAAGACTAGCATTAGCTAAGCTGCTATTGTTTTGTAACTTGCAGTCATACTTGATAACCATATTTTAGTCTTTCAAATGCTATAAACTGAAGCTCAAATGTTTAAAACACAGTGGTAATAAATAAAACATGAGATTACAGATATTGAGGGGGTTTATTCCAAAATGTTTCATAAGATTATCAAGGAAGTAGTATTTCCTTAATTAGGCTTTTTTAAACATTTAAAGGTGTTACTTTATTGACAAATACATATCTGTGTTCTGTTAAAAAAATTAAATATGTAAAATTATACTGAAATTATGCTGAATGATTGATGGACACTGGAATTCTACATTAAAATCCTACATTCCTCAGAGGTGTTGGCTCAGTTCTAGTTTGGAGCTGCCCCAGGAGATGGGGTTCAATATTGCTATCTACTGGAACTCTGAAATAACCTGATAGCTTCAACTTTGTGGCATGGTTTGTGCAGTGCAGCATCCTGTTGCTACATGGAGGCTTGAGGTTTTTCTGTACGGATTTGGAATCTGAGGCACCACACTGTTTGAGAAAAGATGCATTGCAGAAGTGATATGCTCATTATCTTAGAAGGACATTGGCAGCACTGCAGAGGGGTGTGGGCAACTGACTGGCCAAGAAATAATAGAAATAGCAAGTATGAAAGCAAAATTGCTCTCTGCTTTTCCAAAAATAAATTATAAAGATGCTGCAGAGGGAAGAGGAATTGAAACACGCTATCACTGCTCATGATGATAAGAGAATCTTGCAAATAGGCTAGGAGAAACACAGTGGCTGTCATCGCAAACTAAGTAAAAATGCCAGTTGTGTTCAACACTACAGACTACTATCCAGCAGGTGGGACAAAGCCAGATAGAGATTTGCTTAAAAGCTTTTTTCATAGGGATGTTTGACTTCACATTAAAGACTTCTTTGTCAGCTGAAGGGAATGATATGAGATAATTCATGTTATTTTAATGGTTCGTAGATGTCTCACTTTAAAATACATTCACCATTAAAATAACCTATATCCTTACAGTCATATACTTTGTATGTCTCTCCTCTACTACTTATGGAAATATATGTGTATAACCATTTGTATAACTTTGAGATTAGGTGTCCCTGAGATGTATTTATCCAAATGCACACCTAAATTATGAATATCAGATCACTGATCTTGGTCAGACCAGTGCATCACACATATGCACAAGGACAATCTCAATATAGGTTATATGTATACTTAAGTATTTTGCTTATCCAGGTGGAAAGTACAGTTATTTTGATTATTAACACTGTTACTCAGACTACATTTTGTATCATGAAACATTTGATATGCTGAAAATATTTGTTATGACCAGACAACATAAATATTAAAATACATAATGTTCCCTAATTTACAGATACTGATTTCCTAAATAATTCTCATTTTTGGAGGCAATGGGTTTAAAAAAACCTGATGATTTTTTTTGTATTTGTACTTCGTTTGACTTTAAAGTATGATATGCAGAGCAAACCACATGGAGGAATTTCCTTTGTCAATGATTTAGGTTGCTTTCAGAACTGACTTTCCGTAGTATTCAAATGTTTGATACTTCTGTATCAAAACTATAGAACTACTCTGACAGCATATTTTTTGTCAGAATCCTAGCCCATCATTATTCCAATTGATTTTGTAAAATATTCCCTCTTTTATAATCATTCGTACCTGTTCTTGAATTTAATACTACCTGGATTATTCAGTAATACTTGCTTATGCATTGTAACACTAAAGACCGTAAGATTAAATTCAGCATGCGCTCATGTACAGAATTGTAATTTGTACTTGAAAATTAAGCACTTGGAAGTGCTACAGAAATACTGCTCTTAAATGGCTCGTCATATATTTAATAATAATCACTTTTAAAAAAGATAAATTTATGTTCTTATCTGTGAGCTTGGCAGCGCTGCAGGTTAACAGTCAAGGTTTACGGATTCTGCTCTGAATATTGCCGGCATATTCCTTGCTTGACTTGAAGCAGTTCAGCAAATTTTCTTAATTTCAGTTTAACCAATGATAGAAATTTTGCATTGTTAACATTCGCCTCATTACGGGGGTAAGAATATTTGATGCAAAGGACTCAACGTTCAGCCGGGTAATTGTGTTGGAGAGTTTACTTCAGAGCAGGTTCATTCTGTGAACTGAACACCTGCCAGCACCACGCCAGGTACCTTCCCAGTGCACATTGTCTGATTTAGTTTCCACACACTCTGCAACTTCTCTGAAATGCAAACCAGAGCATGAAACTAGGGACAGTTTGGAGACTGGCCTCAAAAGCAACTGATTCAAACTAAAATGCTGACATCAACACTCACCAAATAAAGGACACAAGTTAAATTGCTTCCAGTTGACCACATATGAGGGTGCTGGGAAGGTTACAAATGACCTCTGAACTCCTGAGTTTCTCCTGTGCTGAAAGTACAAGACCTTCCTCCTTGTTAACAAGGAATTGCAGAGTTAAAATTTGGCAGAAAGTTTATTGGCACAAAAGGGAAATGCTTTCAAGAGAACAGACATCCCGAACGGATGCTGTAAACCAAAGAAGCGCTATTTCATCGTGGCACAGGAGTGCCTCTTAAACATTCCTCTCACAAAAGGAATCCACAAGAGACATAACCTAATGGATTTTTATTCGGAAATGAAGGACAGATATGTTGACAATTGACAAGGGGCAAATCTCCCTGCAGCTTTGTTTGTAGCTAGGAATAACTTCAGATACTAGAAGGCAACTTCTACTGCCAGTTCCACCCACCTGGAACTGTGGAACTCCATTGATGTGAGAGAATGCGGCTGTAGCACCTCTTTTCTCAAACAATTTAAGAAACTAATTGTTTCCGAGAAAAGAGAGTTTAAACATTTGAAAATAAACTAGGAGTCAGTTTTATTTCTTTCTTTTTTGGTCAGGTACAGGTACTCTTTGTAAACAATTTAAAGGGTTCTTACTTGCATCGGCTTGTGCTCAGTAGGTATTTGCTTTTAACAATGACTAGAACTTTAATAAGCTGGTACCCACAGCTTGTGCCATGTTGCTTCAAGAGATGAAAGCTTATGACTAAAATAAAAAAGAAGGTCGCAGGACTTTAACTGCCAGCCAGAAGCAGAATTAGAGTTATGTTAGAATGGTTCATGTTTTATTTTTGTTATTAAAAAGAAAATAATGGTTTACTTTAATTTCCTCAGCACTGTTCCTTTACTCCAGAACTTCCTTTACTTTTTTCTTCTGAGGTTTTTTTGTTTTGTTTTGGAGGGGGAAGTGGGGTTCATTAAGGATGTGCAAATCTGAAGACCGTTAATGCACTGCATAGGCTTTGAAGTTCTACCTGGATTACAAAACACCGCAGCTTCTAAGTACCAAATGCAAAGTTACAGCCACACGCTCACTGTGTCCTCTTCAGTACTGCTAGTGAACAGGTTTTGTTAACATTCATATGACCATTTAGATTCAGTACCCTCTTCAAAATAGCTGTCTCTGCCTAGTTCTGAAACGCAGGCAAAAACAGAGGCACAAGGCCACACTGACATCTGATTAAGCAGAGGTAAATCCATAGACTTCTCTACAGTTTTTACCCACTTAAATGAAGGTCCAAATAAGTACTTGCATATTTATTGGAACTACATCTGGTTTGTAAGTGAGCCAAATCAGCAAAATTGGCTGAAATTGTCATGGAAATGTCTCTCTTTATATTTGGTTTGCATTTTTTTAGTGAGTTTGAGTTTGAATAACCTTTTCACAATAATTAATCATTTCAGATCCTACTGATAGTGACCGATTATACATGTACCTGAGAATAGAAAATGTAGCAAAAAATTAATTTTTTTTTTTAAATTTGGTGTGTATTTTTAACTAGTATTTGGTTTGAACTAACATTTGAAACAGCATTTCTGAGATTATTGTATGTGATCACCTGTTCGGTGATCTATGTAGTAGAAGGATGATGAAACATGCTATTAGCATCATATTTCTAAAATTATAATCGTATTCAGTGTTTGCTAATGAAATTGAACTAAATATTCAGGATGAGACCATCTGATGTTATATTTGCACTGGACAGAAAATTTGTCATACTGTTAATACTACTAAAACATATTGATAGGTAAGAAATAGAGCAGTTAACTGGAACATACAGTTGGCATCATTAAAAAGAAGTCCTGTCTCCACGCCAAAAAGTTATTGAACGCAGCTGTAAAGGACTTGTTAATTGTGGACATCCTCAAAGGAGCCAGCTGATCGTTAAGGCTTTAGTGCCTTATCCAGCTGCATTGCATGAGGGATATGTGTTTAATATATTGGTGGGGCTGAGACTGCTACTGGTTGAAGTACAAGCTTCTCAACCTGTACGCAGTGAAACCTGTGTACATGCAAAGCTCTGAACTTTCACATTTTTAACTTAATTTTCTTGCAGGGCTTGCTGTTCGTAGCAGTAAGAAGCCATTGCAGTATCTGATGCAAACACACCATTGGAGCCTGGGGTGAGTGTTTGATTTCAATGTGTTACGGGGTCATTAGCCATAAGTCTGTGAGCAATGCTTTATGAACCTTTGGAAGAGGCAATGGCCCAACAGCTTTCTCCAACAGGCAGAGTTAATTATGCACTGCTTGATCAATATACTTATATTGGTTGTGTTCAAATGTACAAGAAAAGTTAACTGTCTCTATGTAAACACTGCTGGTTAGCTGAGAACATGCATTGATGAGCATTTTCTGAGGTGTAATATTTGAGCATGCTGATGAGTTAGAGACGTTGAACTTATATATATGTACTGATGTTATATATGAAAAATATAAGCTTTGGTGGATTTGTCCCATGATAACTTATAACACTGTTTCCCCCACAAACACACTTAGACTTCCCCCCCAAAATAGTAGCATTTTTAGGAACATAGGAAGACTTAGATGAGCAATTTCCAGAGCTATTATAAATTAAAGTGAAAGGTAAGGAGTTGTGTTTAAATCAAGAGAAAGAAATTATTCAATGTCTTTAATGGTTTTTAGGAATTTTTTTGAAAATTAGGATTTTTTTTTTTTAATGTAATAAAGATATGTATAATACACAGGTTAAGATCTTTAATTTAAGATGGAAAGGAACTAAAAAGAAGAGCATTTTACTCACTCTGAATTTGCATTGCATAATTGCATTTTAATGAATTAACTGCATTTCACAGACCTAAAATGAATTTAAAACTAATAGCTGAACCCTTGCCACATGATGTTTTCATTGAGGGTTCAAAGCAAGATTCCATTACCTACAAATTATATTCTTGGTTTTAGTGGTGAAAGGATAATGCATACAGTAACATAAATTACAAATTGTTATAATACTTAAATAAACATATACAAAGTACCACTGTTCAATGCCTCCTATTTACGTCCCAGTTCCATCTCTGTTTCTAGAGACCAGAGTAATTGTGAAACAATTGGGGAACCTTTTTAGGTAGCCATGCTGAATTTGGATTATCCTGTTCCTAGAAGCAGAAAAAGACATTGTCTCCTTACACGTACGTCATGTAGGCAGCCTTTATGTCTTTTGCAATTAAATGTAAGAAAAAGTATTAACAAGAGCCTTATCCAGGAAGGTTTGGATAACTTAAATAAAAGTTTGGTGCAGTCTCTCTTTCAAAGGACTGTGCTTATTCCTCCCCCAACAAGTCAGCTAAATTAGAACAATTATCAGGTATTGCAGGAGAGTTTAGATATGGCATCGCTCTTTGATGTATATGTCGCATACTATTCTTAGTTCTGGCTCAGGAGGTGCCAAGCAATGCACTCTGATTCCATATTCTGCTTCGATTTCCTAAAGGCTTTGACAAAACGTTTTACAAAAGTTTTATAAGGAAACTGAGCAGCTGGGGCAGTAGGGGGAAGATCATAGCTTGATAAATAACTATAAAAAGATAGGGAAGGCAGAGTAGGAGTAAATGGGCATTTCTTATGATGCAGTCCGTGAAACAGGTTATTCTTACAATTGGCCAACTTACCAGCAGGCTTCTGCTAAGACCTGTGTTGTAATGTACGTTCATAAAGGACCTGGAAGGGAGTCCACTGTGAGGCAACAGTTTTATGACTTCTTTCAGGGTAGTAAGCGTGCGCACTGGCTGTGAAGAGTTCGAGTGGAAGGCCAATAAAAAGAAGGTGAAATTCAGCATAACTCAAGTGGTGTACATAGGAAAAATAATTAGAAATTTTTCTTCTATATACAGCATTGGACACAGGGTATATGAAGGTGCTAGGTTTGGTATCAGAGCATTGTGCAGAGCAGATGTCATTGGGCCTTAAATTACAAAACAGTGAATTTGACCAGAAAGTAAATATCTAAAAATTTGTTTGGTGTGCTGCACTCCTTTCACCAGGAGGTTGTTGAACTATGATTGCTACTGCTTTCATAATAGAGTGTATTTATAAAATAAATACTTCATATGGTTCCAGTTCGTCTTCTATAAACCAACTTTTATAAGCTGAGAGTTGAGATAAAATGAACTACAAGTAGCATTTACAGTTTCCTTGTCTTGCCTCACTCTCTGAGTCAACAAACTTTCATCTTGGCTTGGAGTCATCCACAGACACATAGGCTAAAAACTATGAAAATCTGGAAGGTGACTTCAGATGTGGGATTTACAGTTGCTAGGTACAGGTGGAAGTGTTCTAGTCTTTCATAAAGTGCCGTTGCTAATTAGTGTTGGTGGTGCCATTAATTTCTTTTTGAGGGGACTTGTTTGTGATCTGGGGTTGGGATTTTTTGTTTGTTTGTATTGGTTTTTAAGTTTTACTGAAAGCTGTGCTAAACTCTTGTTTTAGAGCAAGAGTCACAGAACACATCTGGCAAAATGGAGTTGGTTTGTGCTGATTCATTCTCTGCATTATTGCATCCAATGATGCTAAGTGGACAAAAAGGAAATATGAGTAAGAATGATAAGATTCAGTTGGCAGATGCTTATATTGAACGTCTGATTAAATCTTGTATTAAAAGGCTTTCATGGGCTTTGATTTTTAGACTCGGTAGCACATCTCTATTTCTTTTATGACATCTAAATTATCCTAGTTATTAGTGGTTTTAGAAAAATGCAAGTTAAATTACAGAAATAATCCTATGTCTGTGGTATTTATTTTTCTCATTACCAATCATATCACAAACACAGTAATAATATACAACAGGAACACAGATATTTCCTGATGTTCTTATCTGCAGGTTGCTTGACTATTAACCTAATTGCCTGGCTACTTAGAATGTGGAGGGGGGAAAAAAGGGATTTGCGTCACAAACCCATAGTTTAAAGTCCTTGATAAATAAGAAGGCTGCAGTTAACAATTCACACTTTGAATAGACTTCTGTCTTGGGGGTTATGTAGCTAGCTCTGCTGTGATGTATAAGTACCTCTCAAATAATTAAAACAGTGATAACAGGTACAATCTCTCACTCTTCTTTTCCAGATAGTAGAAAAATAAACTTATCAGCTTGTAGGAACTTTGTATGTAGAGTTCAGCAGGTATGTTGTTTGTGTTTAAGAGAATGAATTATTTAGGGAAAGCTAATTTAAAGAAATGAGTTCTGCAATTAGAAATGAAAGATTTGTATTTCATACCATCCTAGTTTTTGAAGATCTCTTTGTTGCAGTTGTACACTTTCATGTGTAAATTGCTTTGATACTTTTGGGATAGGATTCATGTCAACCGTTCAAAGCCATTTCAAAAAAGAATCTCAGATTTTGTGAAAGACAACTTGTCAGGCTACCAATGCCCTGGAATTTGGATTTGAATTACAGAATAACTTTATGAACCAATTCACATTAATTAATCATTGGAAAATACCTTCATGTACTATGCGTGCTTGAACAATTTAAAAGCTTCATACTCATAAGCCAGATATGTTGGTAGTGATTTCATGTTTAGCACCTAGTTTAACAAAACATTGTGGAAATGAGCAACATCCTGAATATCAAACTGATGGTTTGTTAACATTAAGCCAACTCTAAAAGCACATGGATTTCTAGGGGTTTTCTGAGGTTTAGTGTCCAGTTTATGCCTTTGAAGAACTGTAATCTTATACCTTGAAGGATATGCCCTTTAAAAGACTATGTGTAACTTTATTTCAGAGTTTTCTAGGGTAAAAAGCAGGCTCAGAATCTTGTTGATTTTGGTGAAAGGATAAACTATTTTGAGACAAGCTTAAATATGTACACTAATGAGATATAAGAATTACAGTAAGGGCCCTTAATTATCAAGAAATACCCTGACGTGAAGTATTCACTTTTTTAGAAAGAGGAGACTGTTACATAATGATTATATATGCAAACATTTTTATTTTCATTTCCTTCATATTCTATAGTGACTTTTTTTAATGTAAAAATGACACTACAGGACTACTTTTCTTCCTTGTTCCTTTTTCTTACTGACAGTGACATGCTACTTTGTGGAAAATTCTTAGGACCTCCAAAAAAAGCTTAATAGCAATGCAGGAAACCTAATAAGGTTATTCTCCCCTCTTTCTTTTTTAATAATAACAAAACATTATGGGAGTGACAGTTACAGTTTGACCTCTTCTCACACCCCAGGGATATCTTTTTGGCATGGTTGGTATCAGTTTAGCCTTGAGCCTCAGAAGAGAATTCTGAAAAGTATTCATGACAGCACAGATATGCCTCTCCCCACACACATGTCATTCTGTTATTTTAGCGTATAGATATTGGTATGTAATAGGCATTAATGCTTAGAAGGTTAGTCATTTGAAATATAGACATGGATCTATTCAGACTGCAATATTGATCAAATACAATATGTGTGACCATTGAATATTTCATAGTGAAGGGGGTATTTTGGTGGTTGTTTGGTTTTTTGTTTTGGTTTTCTTTTTTTAATAGGATAGTGTCCCATTATGAAATTTCCCCCTTTTGGACAGATTTGGTTAGTGATATACCTGAACCTCCATCATTCCTGGAGAAAAATTGGCAGCTACATGTCTTGCTATTGCTGATATTTACGTCTTGCTCAGTGTACACGTGTAACATGAATGTTATTGGATGTTATAAGCAAACACTTTCAGGGCCAGGATCACACAGAATAAGATACATAGTCCATGCCAAATCCCAACACACATGCATATAACTAGAAAAGATAAGCTCTAACCCCTGGGAGGTAGCTTAGAAATCCAAATCACTTTAGGGCAAACTTCTCATTCATTGTGAGAGATGTCCCTCATTTGGAGCTAATTTTACCTCTGGCCCACATAGACTTGAAGTTGGCTCACTGTGGCTATTGTAAATTATTTATGGGACGAAAAACTGAATCATGGAGCTGAGAAGATCTAAAGTGTTGTTGTTGGAAAAAGACATGATTAGTACATCACTTAGACATGTCTTGGTTTCATAAGCTTTTCGCATTAGGTTGCTTTCTTTCTTAAAGCACTCACAGTTAAAAATTTGAAAAGTTTATAAATGATCGTAGATCTAAAGGCTGTTTACTCAATGAAGATTGTGTTTGAATTCTGACCGTGTTCTTCTACTATTTTATTATGTGGGCCCATTTTATATTAATTTCCAGTAACAGTCCTTTCAGTTTCAAAATTGAAACTTGAAAAATTGTGGCAAAATATAGTCTGCAAGTATGTTCTGAATATAATACAGTCTGTGTCAAATTCTTATTTATGTATGAACAGCAAACATTCTGCAAATTAATTTTTCTTAATTGGTTTTCATCAAATTCATATATGGTTGTGTTAACTAATCTGTCATCTATCACTAAGTGGTACTTCTGTTTTATTCAATCTTTTCTAGTATATGTGAGCATGTATATACTTTATTCTTTTTAAAGTTTTGAAAGGAAAATAATGTATGGAGGGGAAAAAAAGGAGGATTACATTTGCATGGTACCAACTTAAATTAAATATTCAACTCCTTTGGGCAAAACCATGGGTCCTGTGTGAAATTTCTGCCCCCTAATTTCTGGTCCCACTTTGTTCTGTACTAAGAAAATAAAATAAACATCTGCATTGTTATTTAGTAAATGCATAATTTGGCAACTCAGTGTGAAGGAATACTGTAAATTTGTTTCAAGAAAAATATTACTCTAAAAAGGTTCAGTCAATGAACAGGTTCACCTGCTTAAAAGTAACATATAACTCTAAGTATATATGAACTAAATGTTGCTGTATGGTATATGAACAACCAAAGACATAACTTTATCCTGTAAACATTAGAGTCTGTGACCTAGGTGCACTTTTTCCCAAGAAATGGTTTCCCAACATCCAATGTTGGGAACACAATATATGGTGGAAGTACTGATGAAACTTATCTAAAATGCCAAGACTCTCTAAGCTGCTTCTGTTTCTCTGGTCAGCAAAAACAAACATATATTTGCATGGCTGGGTTGAATCGGAGGACCTGACCTCAGTCAGCAGTGACCTTCACAAAAAGGTATAGAGGAAATACTCTGTGCATAGCCTGCCTCTAGTGGGTAAAGATATTCTGGGGCTTTACAGGCTCTGGGCATTTGCAGGCTCCTAGGAAATACAATATACTGAAAATCTGAGTATTGTTTGGGGGAACAAAAAATTAATATAGTGATGGGGCACACAGTCTATGTATTAATTGAATTGTTTATGCAAACCTGTAGGCAATAATAGCAAGTTAAAAATTGCAGTCATTGGGACATACTGTTGAAAGGAGCTACAATCACAGATTGAAGACAGTAATGATTCACACTTTTCTGTTTACCACAGTTAATTAAGTTAGATTCAGTGGTGATACTATTTAACTGCAGCCCAGTCAGAAGAGCTCATACTGGTCAAGTTAATAAAAGTCATTACTTTAGTCATTACTTGACTGGCAAATAATCATTTGCAGCTATAGTAACTCCCAGCAAAATCTGAAACTAATATAAAGGACCAGGAAAAAGGTTCTCACTAGATCAACCACTAAACAGTTCTTGCACACTAATCCTTATATCCATATTGCACAAATTATTTTACTTTATACAATGCAAAGAAGGCTTGTATAAAAAAATCCAAAACAAGCCAGTTTGCACCTGAGTTTAGCAACAGACATATATATGTCTAGTTTAGTAATAGGCACATATATATGGACTCTTGGAGAGTCTTGAAATTTTAGATAAGTTTTGTCAGTATTTCTACAATATACTGTCTTTGCAACATTGGATGTTGGGGAAACTGACTTTTGGCTGAGGAATACAGCTTTATCAGAAATGCAACGTATCTGTTCAATATTATTATTGTCTTGATAGCTGTGACTTCACTTGAAGTCACTCATCAGCTGCCCTAAATATTCCAAGAAACTAAATACCTCGTAATGACTACTGTAATTTTTTTTTCTTAAACATACATAGCTTAGCCCTTATAGCAAACATATGAAAGAAGGTGAAATTAGTTTGTTTTAACAGACTGAAATGGAAGTCAGGTTACTAAGTCAGGTTCAGAAAATACCTCTCATATATTACTTTTTATTTCACCCTGTCTTTTTTTTTTAGCTGGAAGAATCAACTATTGGAGTTTATCCAGATTTGCAGGGTAAAATAATTCTGGTTATCTTGAAATTTCTTCTCAACAAAATTACTGTCTTTCAGGAAATGATACCCAGTTCCGATTATTTTCATAATACTTTGTAGCTGAAACCTTTTTTTTTAAAAAAAAAAAGTGAATGTGTCCCTCTACCAGTTCTCAGAGCTCTGTAAGAAAGAGGTGAAGTGACTTGCTAGAATTAATAGCCAAGGATAAAATCAAGGGTAGAATGCAAAAGCAGGACTTCATTCCAGCTCTGACTGCTTTGCACATCAGTGCAAAGAGCTCTAAAAGCCCTGAATCTAATTAGGCCACCATTCCTCTAGCAGGCATACAGTGAAAAAGGTACAAAGCTGCCTGCTTAAAAAAAATTAAAAAAAAAAAAAATCAACCCTAAAACAACAAAAAAACTCCTCACATTTGGTAGGAATCTCTTGTAAGCTGTGGCATAGGGTGTATTGTGTTATGGATGGACATGGTAGGGGATTTAAAGGTGGGATACAGAGATTCCAGGCAGATTCAGAAAAGATAATTTAACAAGCTGTTCGATTATATGCAATATTTTAAAAAGTGAGGAAGTGAGGCATGGCTATTAGAGATTATATCTTTTCTATTTGATGAACAACTGATGTAGTTGGAGAAAACAGCAGTTTCTTGCTATACATGACACTCTTCAGATTGTTTAGCAAAGAAATGATGGTCTATGCCACACAAGTGGCAGCTCTGCAGTCTTAGGCTGGGGTCACCTGCTGTTGCCTGTGTTTATTGCCTTTATCAGCACCCTGTTGGAATGAATTTTTCTATGTGAAAGAAAAAAGGGAGGAATTTTTATGCCTGAATACCTGGTGCAACTTGAGATGTCACCGGGTATCCAAGATACTGCATAGGGCTCTCGTGTAAAAGAGGATTAGCACCTTCTGGAGAAGCAGGCGGAGACTAGGCACATAAAAATGAGCCCTTTGGCACACTTGGTTACCTAAAAGAGTTAGTAACTGAATCCTGAATCTCTTCAAAAAAGTTGACTCATACTTAACTATTCTGAAAGTAACCACAAAAATGCCTGAGGGTCTTGTGATAGATGGTTGCTGAAAAATAGTGAGCTAGAACTTCATTTAGTTGGCTAATATGAGACACACAAACATATAATAAACTTAAATTTCCAATACAAATGTATACTATTATCTGAACAGCACATTCTAACACTGGGGAAGATGCCTCATCCTGACAAAAATGTATCTGACAGTTCCCTCTATTTAATGATAGATAATGCTTTAAATATGTTTTCCTACATCAAAGGGAACACATCATTTGCTTTGCTTTGTAGCACTATGAATGGCATTTAGTTTAAAGTTTTCTGTCTTTTGTAGCATTCTCAAGTGATTTAATTTACTCATTTTGCAGTGAGAGATGCTATCATGACAGAGAAAGTGATATACTTAAATGGCAGATTTCCTCTCATATTGAGGTCTCAACAGGGATTTTGGAAGATATTTCCAAAATATTCTGTTTCATGTAAAATACCATCATTTGTAATCACCATGTTGAGTTAAATAATGTAATGAAGAAGCAAAGTTCATTCACAGTCTATTTTATTTACATGATGTAAATAAAGAAATTATTAATGTTGTAAGCCTTGTCACAGAAGTGACTCGCTGCAGAACCAGGAATAAGGCACTGAAAGAGCCTGGAAAGCCTCTAACCAACTTAGCATCATCAATCCATTCTTGGACCCATTTTCATCCTTTCCTGATTTTCCCCCCCTGCAGTATCAGTTATTCTCATGAAAGATAGTCTCTTTCCCTTGTGTCAATCTTGGAAAGCTGTTCTTGAAAATATGAGCATTTGAAAGACGTAGATTTTTTGTTGTTGTTAAACATGGGGGTGGGCAGAGGAGGTGTGTTTTCTTTTAGTCTTGCTTCTCATTAAAAGGGAGTTTTTATGCTGGCTTGCTGCTACTTTCTCCAAGCCAATTTTCCAGCCAGAAAGCAGCCAAAGTCAAGGCAGATAGAGGAATATCGACATACATATCTATAAGTTTACTGGAGCAATTCCTGATATACACTGTAAAACTGAGAGCAGAAGTAAGGCTACAACATATATAGGACATGCTTTCAGTAAGTATAAGGTATTCTTTAGTGCAAAGAATGATGAAGGAAATCAACCCATTTGTTGATGGATACCTTCCTACACTCTGGGAGGGATTTCTAACAACAGCTGAGTACCTGAATGGCCCCTTACTATGCTTGTAATTATAAATATAAGCACCTCATAAACCCTGTTTGGCTGCTATTGAATAGAATGTCTGTGATTGATTTATGACAATTTGTAGATGCAGAAAAAGTGATACTATTAACTAATTACTTTAAATTCATGCAGCAATAAAAATAAAAGGCTGTTGTGTTTTAAGGTATTATAACTGTCCTCTTCAGCAAAGCCTAATGTTTCAAAAGGCTCTGCTATTCTGTAGAGTCCTCAAATGTGTGTTGGTCTTTCTGTACGTTTCAACATCCAGCAGGAAGACAATTACCTAATGATTACCCAGTGGTGTTTATTCTTCTGTCTAAAAAGGAAATTTTAAATGCGATAAAGCTTTGTATTGATTTAGGACATTAATACTTTTTAAATTTTATTAAATAGTATTTTAGTATTTTAAGAGTAAAGAACATTTTTTTGAGCATAAGTGTGCTTCTTTCTTTTCTGAAATGTTAAATATCTATACCACTGGAAAAAAAAAAATCACACTTCTACTAAGATATGCTGAATGAGTGTCTCTGTTCCCAAGCAACACACTTCCCTGGTGTTTGCATTACTTTAGTCTGTTTCTAAGAGACAGTCATGCACATATTGATAGCAAGTACACGTATGACAAAATGTTTTTGCTAGTGTACTCACAGAATTTCACATTTGATGTGATACAAAACCATACTTTTCATTAAGCATGTGATGCTTTCCTTTTCCCTTGATGTCTTTTGCAAAGGAGGTCTGCCTGGAGGTAAACTGCTAATATGTGTACATACATTGTTATATACAGTGTATTAATTCTCCTTCCTTCCTCTCCATAGCATCCATTCTATGCATCCTTTTGTCCTTCTACTTCTGTTTTCATCAATAATGTATGTCCAAATCATTCAGTAAGGCCTGCCTATATAGACCATTACATGCCCTTAAAGGTCTACAGAGTCTCAAAGGTTTATCTGTGCTGTGCTCAATTGAAGGAGGATTCACCTGTGCAGCTAAGGATATTAATTAATAATACTTAATACTGCTGCAGTATGCAGTGCTATATTCTACTTAAGCTGAAATGAAGAAATGCTGAAAGGTATCATATTGGGATATTGTATTTTTGTTGAGTATTTTTACACTAAGTAAGCACCATGAAAAGCTATAGCTCACCACTGTTCTCATATGTATTCCTAAAGCCCTAAAAGCCTAAATTCCTAAAGCCTTCATTTTTTTGATCAGCACAACATTGTAGTTTTTATGTCTACTGCATGTTTTTGTTTTATGTCTACTGTAGTTTTTATGTCTACTACATCAATGACATGATCCTTTAGAACATTAACCTGCAACTCTTTAAGCACGTGAATCATCTCTGTATTTCAGACAATGAAATTCATGAAACATGTATACTTCAAAAATGTCTGCAAATGAAAGGTACATCTTTGGAATCATGCATTTCAGTAATGACACCTATGTCTACTTGCAGTCTTCTAGGACTACCAGACATATGATTTCAAGTTCACTATTCTGAATTTGAAAGATTTGGGATATGAGCATAGCAAGTTAGTCATGTTCCGAGGTAATGAATACTAGCTCAGGTTTACAAACAGAAAATATATTCTTCCATGTAGGATAGGAGCCTTAACAGGAGAGTCAAGGTTTATAGTGACTACCACTGTGTTTCTTATGAAAGTGATGGTTTTAACATACTCGTATAGCTTTACCACTTGACTGGTGCAGAAGAAATACTTCCTTAGTTGTAATCGGAAGACTCCTTAATCAGAAAAGACTAAGCTTAGAAGTTAAGAAAGCATAAATGAGCCTAGTTGAAAGCAGACTTATCTCTTAAAGCAAAACCTAAGGCATATAAACAGAGATGCTGGCTAAAAAGATCCATGAAAATAGTGCTTAGTATACCCCACCTCCCTCAAGCAGTAAGAATTGTCCTGAGAAAGTGAACAATATTTTACTAAGCTCTTATTTTTAAGTATTCAGTGTAAATACTCTTGCTCTGTTTCTTGTGATAGGGTTGCCCATTATATAAATTAAAGGTCAAATTCAAATAATATTACACCTTGCTAGAAGACAAAAATAAAGATGGACCAGAAAACATAACAGTGATAGCACTAAACCCGAATAGCCTGGAGATATAGATGGGCTTTGTAGCTGATATGTAGAGCACCACAGCCTAAGGATAAGATAGCTGGCTAAGGGAGAAAGTAGCCTTTAAATGTTACCTCTGAGTTTACGCAAAGTTAGCTAAACCAAAATCACAGTAACCCATCAGTATAGTGTAAAATGAAAAGCTTTTCGGGTTTAAAGAAAAACATAAAATTAATGCAAAGTTGTTGTCCTTTTTTCTTTTTTTTTTTTCTTACCTTTATCTTTCCCTGCTGTGCTATTAGCCCATCTCTCCGCCCACTATCAGCTGGGTGGGGATAATTTTTTTTTTCTTAATCCTTAACACCCAAATGTTTGCTGTTTTGCAGCTAAAGGTGAAGTTCCACGCTGTGGCACTGACTTCTCATAAACATAGATATACTTGCAGATCCTGTTACACTTAAAGCACAGATTGTCCCCACCAAGACTTCAGAGGGCTGCAGGTTCATCTCTTGAGCTCTGTCTGTACAAGCTGTTCCATATTTTTGCTGTCTATGATAACAGACTTTGAAGGACAATTTTCAGGAATGCATAATGCCTGCTTTTTCTCCCCCAGATAGTGACCTTTATTTGTAATGTATTTCTTTCATACTGTTGATATTTAATGATGAATCTGAATCCCTCGTGGATGTCATATTATAGAGCAAAATTTTAGTTACTCATGTTGACACTATTAAGAAATAGCTAGATTGGAAGTGCAGTCAAGGGATTTGAGCTCCTTTTTCTCTGTTATTCTGTTTTCCTTTCTATGAAAATTATAACCCTGATTTTTATTTATTTCCCAATTTTTTGGGAAATATATATTAATAAAACTATTAATTAATTAATTAATAAAACTATAAAAGAAAAAACTGAAATAGATTGGGGAAAGAGATTCATCCAATGCTTCCAGTTTTGGTTATTCACACTTCATACTGGTATTTCTGTCTTGAGCATTTGAAGTGTTAAGATGGAAAGGGACTGATTTAATTTCATACATAGGTCGTGGTTTTAAATCTGCCAAATCTGAACCTTGTAGCATGTGGTCCTCAACTCCTGTGTAGTCCTAACTGATATTTGACAGTCATTCATGGCAGGCAGGGTTCCTGGATCCACCCAGCAGTGTGAAATACCAGCTCTTGTTGTTGATTTACTGCCTTGTTACAGGTGTGGGGCTTTGGGGAAGAAGAGGAGGAGGAGAAGGGAATGGAGATAGTTGGTTTTGTTTTAACTTGAGTACTATATAATTTGGCTTCTTGAGAGTAGATAATGGCCATAAAGCTGATTATCTCTTTTGTTTGTTTGATTTGAAGAGTTCTTTTGAAGCAAAAAAAGTTAGAATTGAGTCAAAAACCGTCTAAATTACTAAACCATCATTTACAAATAAGCAAATACTTATGCAGAAGTATTTAAAGACTTTTTTAGGCCTAAATTTAATACATAACATAAAAATTAGGTATACAACTAAGGAAGAACCGAGTAAGAAGAGAGGAATAGCAGTGATACAAATAGATGTATTTGCACATACTTTTCAAAGCAGTTTATAAAAATGGGACTATCAGAAACTACTGCCTTATTTAACATCTTACTAGACACTTTTCCTTGACACAGTAGAAAGAAGCTCTGCTTTCATAAACTTGGAGGGCCAAGGAGCAGGTCAAAACTAATGTAGACTCATTTCACATCAGAAATCAATCTCTTGCATTTATATACAAGCGTGAAATACTCACAAATGTCTCAAATGTACCTATGTGACTTAGCAACACAAATGTCTGACTTTCGAAAGTGGATAACTTTTTTAAGTTTTCCATTTTATGTAAGCTTCAGCATAAACATTAAACAAGAATATGCAATTTCATGGTTTAGAGGAAGAAAAGGGGATATAGCACAGTTTTATACAGACTTGTTAGAAGGAGCCCTTACATTCTTCCTTTTACTTTGGTTTGTATGTGCTTCAAACTTCAAGATGATTTATCTCCTTTATTTAATTTTTGACAAAAATAGGATATACATAAGAGACCAGCTAAGGTAACTTCTTTAGTGTTACACCATTTTATTTCTATAATTTGAAATAGTTTCAGAATACACATTAAATGTTTCCTTTGATAAGAGCTTCTTTTCTGTTAAAGGCATAAGCGTTCTGGCTAACTCCTATTGTTTTGCTGTGTTGAATGTTCACTGCTTGCAAAAGAAAATGGATTTCCAGCTACCCTTCTGTACTTAAAGTCTATTTCTGCTTACTTTTTCTTTTTTCCTCCTTGTGGAATTCATTGATATAGTTTCTGCTTTGATTTCCCAGTCCTCTTCTCCCCCACCTTCCTTCCTTTTTCTTCCTTGATTGTTTCACAGACCCGCATTTATGCAATGAAGTCTGAACATGATAAGGATTTTGATCTGTATAAAACTCAAATGCTTCGTTTTGCCAACTGAATTCCTTTTGCAACTTCATTGTTAAGAGCACACTCATTTATGTCACTAGCGTAACAGTCAGTAAATTAGTTCAGAAACTCTATCTATGTGAAGTAAACAATAGTGTATGCTTGGGAGCAAAACAATGTACATGCAAGAGAGCTCCTTCTTAAGAGAGGAGTAGACCAGAGAAGTGGCAAATGCTTGCCACTTCTCAGAAACGCAGGAATTGATTCTGCTGCAAAGTTTGAAATTTTCCTTTGTCAGCCTGTCAGGTGTGGATCTGAATGTATAACAGGGAGAGGACATGAGTCCTATTCTGTGGCTCCCCTCCCATATTTTAGATTCATGCATGTATCATCACTGGCCCTGTCCGTTTTCCTTATAGCATAGGGTAACAAATAAATAAAAAAATAGAGGGAGGGATTATTCTCCTAGTCTTTAAAGATGTTTTTCTTCTCTCAGGTTCACAAAGTTTCCCATTGTTTCTCTATTCTGTGCCATTTCCAAATACACTATGCCATGGTTGTCCAAGTAATGTTGTGGGCAGTGTACTATTTCATATACTATGTGCTGAATAATAACAAAAAAGAGCTTTAGGTTTCCAAAGTGAATCAGCTCTCTATTAATTGTTTGAGAGATTTTATAATTATAGCTAACATATTAACTGTATGCGCAAAGACTGACCTCTGAACTTGTCTTTTCCTCTCAATGAAAGTTGCCATGCAAAATGAGAGATCAAACACTTAATTTAAAAGGCGCATGACATATCTGTGGAGAGAGGCCTATTTCACAATTAATTCACTATTAATATAAATGAGAAGTGTACACAGCGATTTTCTCAATATTTTTTGCAAAATATCTAACCACACTTAGAGATATACTCAGTTAGAAACAAAGAATGCAATTTACACGGTAAAGCTAAAAAGAGGGACATGTAGAGATTTATTGTGGAGTTAGAGTAAGCCGGCTTGCTTAGGCAGGTTGGTGCTCTCTGCCTTAAGTAAATGTGGAGTTGTCACTTGAAGGGAGGCCTGTTGGGAATACCAAAAGAAGGGCAGAACATTTTTGTGAGTTCCAAAATAGCATTTTGAGCCTTGCTTTTCCCTTTATGTTGGCATGGGTTAGTTTGCTGAGTAAAGGCAAGAAACCTACCCTGATCTCCTTCCTCTACTGTCTTATATGATGGGGGAAATAGCAGCTTGGCATAAGGCAGCTGAACAAACTGTAGGGAGACTTTTTTTTAAGGCGTTAGGCATGGTTTTTATGAATCCTAACTATGCAGATCAAATTCCTGTTGAATTCATGGACTTTTCCTTTGACTTTATTAGGATTTACCTTGAATCTTAGGTGAAAAGGATGTTTCCAGGGTGACAACTGTGTTTAATAGCTTTCTCATTCAAATTTTAAAACTAATGACCCTCAACAATGCTTCCAAAGTGTCTGGATACCTGTTTACATGGACTTAGGCTTGTAGTCTAGGTACAGATGTGGTATATACACTGTGTAATGGCTGGCAACTGAGAAGCTTTTGAAGAAGATGCTATTCGAGTAGCTTGCACTTCAGAAAACATCATAACTTTCATGAAAATTACTGTTCTAACTGTTTCATGGTTTATATAGCAGGTGAATGCTGCATAGGTTGGGGTTTTTTGGGATGTGAGGTGTTTTGGTATGAGAACACCTGTTGATCATGTAGGTCTTGTAGGATAGCAGGCAACCACAGGACAGTGTGTCTAATGGAATTAGATTTTTGACTCTCACTTATATAGAGTTATCATTATATGTGCATGATGAGAAACTGCACTGCAGGACAGCTCTCATGAAAATTCAGATATCTGGCAGGTGATTCATGGATAGTTATAAGCATAAGTGATTTGAAAACAGCAGGCAAACTTCCCTTACAGTGATTTGCCAAACAAATTTGTTGAGAATAAACTCCTATTAGAGTTGTTTAAAGATGCTGAGAATTTATCAAGGATTTTCCTGATGTTGTTTTAAATCATGATTAATAAGACCATAGTTTTAAAAGAGCATGCAAAATTTTGCATACAATCTAGGCAAGGCATTCATTAGTAAATGAAAATGAGAAAAGAAATATGAATATATCCTTTCTCATAATTATGATATTTCCACTTTGGATAGTATCCAAGTGAATATAATACTGATGCAAATGATTTTAGCTTTGCTGCCAGGTGAAAAAAATCAGCTTGAAATCAGATTAGGTATTTATTTGTCCTGAGACAAAACAAGTCCCTTAGTTTTGGACAAATATTTGTCAGTGACTGACACAACATCAACTGAGTCCACCAAGGTGCATTTCTCCATATGATCTATGCAGAGAGACCAACCTCTAACTGTTTTTTAAATGTGGAATCAACTATGTCTGGTTTGTGATGTTAATGCAGACCTGTCTTTGAGCCAATGCTTTAGTACAGTTAAATGCTGAAGGGTCAAAGCAACACTTTCCACATAGCAAGATCTCCTAGTTAAGTTTTGTTGTAAATGGAAAAAGAAATGTCTCCCTGTCTGATGAAAATCACAGGAAAACTGCAAATAACTACCCCAAAGCAAATTAAAATTACTGGATGAATTGCTGAAGAAATAGGATTATAATAAAAATGACAACAGGATCTTATGTTAAAGTAAAGTATCAACAGATTATTAATGCTTTTTTATAACAAAAATACCAGCACGAATCAAAGTGTTTAACTAAATAATTCAGTTAATGCATTAGTTATTTCTGTCACTGATGTCAAACATATGAACCGATTACCTGTTTTGCATTTAATATATTGTGAAGTATTTAAAAAAAAAAATTGAGTCCTTACTGCCTTCAAGATTTTGAATATGATGCAAGTAGAGCAACATGTATGTTTTAATGACTTACACAGCAGTAAAAGTGTCAAACCTCACAAACCTAACAACAACAAAACATGTCTCCACAATGATGAGAGAATTCAGTCTCCAGTTCCAGATGAGATTTTAAGCTCTGGCTGAAAGAACATAAAGTTTGAATGACAAATCAAAGAAAGCAATGTTTAAAACAAAAGAGGAAATCGTAGGTAAGCAGATAGGCTATAGAGAAAAGCCACATTCTAATGAAATGAAACACATATGATTGAAGAGGGCAGATAAAGGAAGATTACAAGAGAAGAGGGGAGCAGGTCGAATACAATGAGTTATGTGAGACCTTGAGGAAAGAGATCAGAGAGGACATTAAAAAATATAGTGTCAACATCATATGGGGTACTCTCAAATGAGAGAACTACAAGAGGATAAGATGCTTTTGATGTGGAAGTACCAGCAGATGTTCTTTGTGAAAGACAATGATTACACAGTGTGCAAAGAGAGATCGAAATGGAGCCCCACAGAGTGCTGAAGAATGTCACCAGTGACTTTATGTATATAGCACTAGAAATACTTAGTGCCAGCATCAGAGATTTCTTTCCATTAGAAATAGGAGACATGAGGAGTAGCTTCTTTTTCTTCTCCTCTCCGTTTCCTCTTGCTGCCTTATAGGATATTAAAAGAAACAGTTAAGTCAGCCTATACCACAAAAGCTGGAAAAGTAGCCCTTAAAAATGCCTCAAAGTAACACAAAGCACTGGCAAAATACAATCCTCAACATACATCAGAATTTGTTAGAGATTGTAAGATAGGTCACTTTAAAAGAGATGCAGCTGTGTTGCATGAGCAAAATAAGTTTCCCAGGAAGGGCAGTTCTTGTGTTTGTCAGCTTCACAGCTTCACTGAGGACATTTTCAAAGCAAATAAGAGGAACATAATTTTATGTGTTGAATTGCAGCTGTAAGGTATATTATAAAAGGCTTTTTGTCGATATCTCCTAGTACAGTAGAGAGTGGTAAATAACTGCTCTGTCTCTAGCATTTATGGCTTGGTATAGCCAGGCAAGTGCTCTGTGTTCTACAACATGATTACTGGGTGCAGTTGTAAGGGGAAAAAGAATCAGTGACTAAGCTTTAAAAAATAAAGTATTTCAAAGGCAGCTACCATCTGGCACCCAGGTATCAGAATACCACTTAGCATATAGTATTTTCAGTGACTTTCAAGCCTTCTTTGAGAGCAGTGGGCTAGAAAATCTGTGAAAATAGCTCTGATAATTGGAAGTAAGCTTGGATTGTTACATATTCAAACTTTTCTTAAGATAAATTTTTCCTGGCTTCATTGCCACCCGTGTATTCTACAGTTAATTTCTGGAACTGATGATTTATGTTCTGGTCTTTCTCTTGGTGAAAAAGTTAGTTTGCATTTCTTCATTTTATTTTAATTGGCATTTATGTGAGTTTATGCATGAGAAAGGAAGAGAATTCCTTTGTATTTACAATTAATATTACTTAATTAGAAATGAAACATTGTACACTATAGAATCCCCACTCTGTGAGGAAACCTCTTTAAACATGGCGAACTTAATGTGAAAATGGTTGTGAAATGGTTTTCAGTCAAGGAAAGAGTACTTTCCTTGGGAAAGTACTCATGGGGAAGATTCTCTTCATCTTGCCTAGTAGGTGACACCTGGCTGACGTCTGTGGATTTTGATTTAATTCTGTCTTCACTTGCTCTAAAACAAGCTGATCAAGAAAAGTGTTTTTCAGTACTGGCTGTAGTACTGTTATGCCCAGTGCGCTAAGCTAAGCAATCACGGACTTAGTCATGTGTTGGCAGAGGGCAACTCTGTTATGTTTCACTATTGATCATTAAATCTCTCTCAGCACTGAGTGCCTACCAGTAATACATCCAATAACCTGACTGATATGTGCCACATGTGGTTCATGCTCTCTCTTACATCTTCCCAAGGTGAGAATAGCATTTAGTTTGTCTTGTCTTGTCATAGGTATAAAGCATCTTTCCATCCAGCTATCTCAAAACATTTTACAGATGTCATAATAGTATTTCTCCTTTATGGGGAGGAGGGGAGAGGCAGTGAGGTCATGTGAATTGTCTAATTCTACAGTTAGCAGCTCAGTGGCAATTTTGAGGCAAAGACAGGTTAATTCATTTGCAGCCTTCTGCTGTAGCCACTGATCAATGACACTAATATATCTCTGACTTTGGCTGCCCTTGCAAAGAGATTTCCTGAAACCCACTATTGTTTTAACACTTATAGGAGCTACAGAAGAAATCTTTTCTGGATGTGCAATTGACATGTAACAGAGGGAGACAAGAGGACGTCCTATGCTGGTGTTTTCAATGCTGTTAATGTTGTTGCAATGGAATATAGAGGGTTGAAAATTTTTGAGATGCATAAGTTCACTGCATGAAAGATGATGATGTGATTACCATTCACATGTCATCCAAGTGTGATGTCAACAATTAGAGTAAAAACACAGAATTAAACAGATTTATGTGCTGAACATTTTCCTGTGATCCAAGCTATGAAGTACCTTTTCCTTTAAGGTAATGGAAAACTTCAGAACAGAAAGAATCATGGATAGCTAAAAGATAGTTCTCCTTCAAAGTCGACTTACAGGCATGTAAGCAGAAGTACTTCTTATCTTTTTCTAGATGATGTTCACAGCAAAATGAATGAGGCAAAGCTATGTCTATGTGTTGAAGACATTAAATCCTGATGAAGACAAAAATGTTACTTAAAGCTTTATTTCAGTGTAGTATAAATATATATATAGAGAGAATGTGTGTGTGAGAATGAGAAAGATTTTTGGTAAGGCATGTAAAGTATGTGTCTAGGTTTATTTACAAAATGCCAAGAATGAAAGGCTGAAATTTCAGCATTTGTACAATAGTATTTCTTTTTAAATTTGTTATATCATTGCTTTCTGGACAGTCTAGAGTGACAAGAGACTATGGGAATTCTATCAAAATATTACATTTTCATTTTGTAGGCATCCATATGAAGATTTTTTTTTAATACCTTGGTACCTCGAAGTAATCTTTATTCTGAATTTGGGGCATTACTAGATTGTTTGTACTATGCAAACAATTGTGAAAGTAATTAGTGACAGTCAAATTATTCCATTTCTCTTTCTGAGAGACACACACCACTTTAAGTTATTTTGCTACTGGAATATTGGGAAGGGGTAAGGTAGAAGTGAAAACAGTGACACAAGAATACTGAATATTAACAAATTTCCTCTCTGAACACCATAACTAACAACAGATACACAGTCAAAGAAGAGCATTTGAACTTCTTTGACTAACTGTATCATCCAGAAGCATTTTTAAAAAGGTGTTAATCTTATAACTCAGCTTAAAAAAACCTGTAGCTCTGAGCTAATAAGTACAGAGCTCCTGTTTTCATTTAAAAAAAAATCAGCAGAAAAAACATTAATATAGTCAACTTCTTGTATACAGCCTGCTTAAGTGGCAATAGAGCTTCCCCTTCTATCACTGCTCCTCCAAGTAGCTTTACTTGTAATGTTTATTCAGAATCTTTCATTACATTGATTTATATGTTTATAAGTTGGAAATATATCTCACATAAATGAGAGAAAGGTTGCAACTAAATTTATTAAATTATTAAATCTTTGTGCCTAAGCTTGATAACCTCATTATGTAGTCTAAAATGTCTGGAAGTATAGAAGTCTCCATCATGTAATTTAGTATAGGTCTATAACTTAGTATGGGATTGGTTCCTTCGTGTTCATATAGGGTTCAATTATTCTCTGGCAAGGTAAACTTTCATGTGAGATTTCTATTGTTTACTGCTTTCGAGGAGATTCGAAGTTCTATAGTGCAATAGCAGGCTTTTCTGTGGAATATATTTCTGTACTTTGGAATAATCGCAGCAAAAGAAAAATAGTTCTGTAAGCAAAAGAATCTCTAAGCATCAACAAATTTGGCGGGAATTTGTTTCATGCTCACAGTGAATGATTTGCTCAGTTCCAGCTAAGCTAGGCTTATTTTCTCAGACTTGATTATTTTCCAAGCAGATAATACAAGTAAGTTTCTGCCCCTCTTTCCTTGAATGTTTCAGACAGTTCAGCTAAGTTGTTTATACTCATTTAAATTTTATGTGTCAGGTCGCATGTCATAATATGTAATAAAATTTAACATAAGTGACAGAAAACACCACATGGTGTTAAAATTTAAAGCATAATACATTCATTTCAGTATCTGATACTTACAATCAATTTTGATACTGGAATTATTCGGAAATGCAGATGTGAGGCAGGGAGGAAGATAATTACAAAATATTTGTTAGGGTCATGTGGGTTTACTCAGTTCTTTCCCAATAGTTATAGTCTCTTAAGTACAAGAAGTTATATGGCATCTTGTAATTATTGTAAGTTACTGTTTTCTTATTAATCATTTACAATGTGATTATTGCAATATATTAATGTTGTAACCTTAATATAAAATGGACAAATTGTTGGAACTCAAAGTACTTATTTATTTGGCTTTTGCCAGATCTATGTTCTGAAACAACACCTTGCGACCTGTAAATGTGAAGTTTGCAAATAATCCAGTTAAGGAAATATGACTGGATATAGGATTGTCGTGGAGATGTGGGTACCATGGGACAGCGGTCTTTGAGGAAAAGTGTGATACAAAGTATATGTAGCAATTAATTACAGGGAGTACTACAGCCTTGCTGCTAGTGTGGGTACTTTACTGTAGAAGGAAGAAGGGTAACTAGATATGTGAATGTTTTACATGAGTTGAGCTGGATTATACACACTCAAGGAGCAAGTGTAAGAAAGGCAATGAAGAAGAGACCTAAGATTCCTCTTGTGGAAGCTATCAAAGCAATTAATTAGTGAGGCTGTGTTTATCTTGTCATCAAACATGTGATGTGTTTGGCAGTATGTGTTAGAGGCCTAGATGATGATCATATTCTAGACATCCATATGCTGATAGACTTTTCCCAATGGACATGTCTCTAGGCTTTTTCTATATGCCTCATTTACTTTAATTACCCTTTTAATGTCACCTACCCATAACTAAGACAAAGTACCTTTTTATCATATCTCTTAATTTAGAAAATACATGGGATTTTCTGCATAGGACTGAATGTTAAGAAATGGCCTAGCTCAAAGATACAAAAGGGACAGAGATAAAATACTTCTTTAAATCAAGAAAAATACAATCAGCGATCATTTAAAAGAACAACAAGACTCTCAAACCTTTACAGAAAGAAGAAAATAAGAGAAATCAAAGTGGTGTGATAATGAAGTTCTTAGTTTTGTCTTTCACTGTACTTTTTTTTTGTTTAACATTGATGGACTTGCAGTGGTTTCCAGTCTGACAGATTCAAACAGTGGTTCTTCAACCCCAATTCCTATTCTGGAGGCATTTCTTCCCTGTTCTTATGGTAAGGTCCTGTATCAACTTGATCATTCATTACTATTCTGTTTTGGGAAGAATATCTTAAAATCACTGATAAAACTTAATTTTCAAGATGAACAGTTTAGATCAAGAGGACCTAAGCTACTATCACAACTGTAGAATGGTAGTTCTGCATTTCTAAGACATGGATAATATAAAAATTTCCAACATCAAAAATGAAGGTACTTACTGAATGAATTTAATGATCTTCCTTCAGTGTAGTCACAAATACAGTAAGATTTGCCAGTGATGTAGGTTTCCTGAAATCTACCAGTTTTCCTACCAATATTATTAATCCAGGCCAAAATTCTTTATTATCACTGGCAAAAAGCCTCTTCTTACCTTCTCTAGGCATTTGCCATCATTTACTTAATCACTTAATGCATCACAATTACTGCGTCACTTAATGCTAATTAATTTATCTGCTGGCATGGACCATAAACTTAAGTTGTCATTAACTCTGGTGTTCCTATCCTTTCAAAAGAATCCTATTCCCACAAGTCTTTGTCTCCATGTTTCTTTGCAATATGAACATCTGACCAACTTTGAACATTGCATTTGTTTAGCCTTTATGTCTAGAGTTCAGTATGTATTATAACAGGAAGTAAAAACAATGATTATTTTCATGTAAAATGCTGCCTAAAAGGAAGGGTGTAATAGAAGTGGAATGAAATAAAATAGTGGAGTTTGGGCATGTTTTAAGGAATCTCTAATAAGAACTTTTCCAAGAAGCTGTTGGTTATCAATGGCTATAAAAGGTAACTGTAAGTCATAAGTATGACATGCACTTAAAGGCTTTCAGCAACAAAAGCTGTTTGTACTAAGCATTGATATAAACCTCATTTAGGATATTGTGCTCAGTGTTGGTCACTTGTATAATAAAAAAAGTATAATAAAAAGAAAAAAGAAGCCACAAGAAATGAGCAGAAGGGCTGCCAACAATGATTACACCAATGAAAGTCTGAACACTTCAGAGAAAAGACTAGTAAATTGAAAGCTGAAAGAGGAATACGAGTATTCCTTAAAAAATAGATTAATTTAACTTGGTAATATGTGTGGTTGGACTAGAAATTAGAAAGGGGTTTTAATCACTAGAAGAAAAGAATTCTGGAGCAGCCTTCCAAGCCAAAATTGGAACAAGAAACCCCAATTGTTTCAGAACAGAATTGATAATTTTGTGTGAGACTGTATGAGAGGATGGGAGTGAAACTGGCCTTAGAAATATAAGTTTGTGATGCAATGATTTGAACATTCAACATGAATGGAAAAGAATTGCTGCTTTGAGGAGAAAAAGAACAAAAATCTTGATCACTGTGTTCTGTTAATTTTATGGAGGGTTTTGGGTTTTTTCTGACCTTTCGAGACTAATTTGAGCTAGGTTGTGGGCAGGGTATAGTACTGCTTTTCACCACATAAAGAAATTTCCCATGTGTTTGGTGGGAATGTGTTCAAATGCCCAAGGATAAACTGTTTACCAGTCAGGAGTGAATTTTCTGTTATGTTGGGTTGACAGGGACTGCTGTTGGGAACTCTTACAGAAGCTTTTACCTGGGATAATTTGGCCACTCTACACAACTAAGAAGCTGGTAGTCTACTTGATTTCCTATAACTGTCTTCCAGCACCACGCTGCATTTTTGAGACTTCTGCAGCTCGCAGTCAGAGGCTTCCAGTTTATTGTTCTAGCATACCTGCGGCTGCTTTACAGTAAGTGCAGGCAGGGAGGGGGGAACAGGAATGGTTTGAGAACAGCAGGAAAAGCACTAAGTCCGTCTTGTGTGAGCAGCTAACAGCAGGTTTGCCAGTGGTAATATGATAGTCAGCCTCGTGTTTCTAATCAGGTTTATATTTTGAGAAAGCACAAGAAAAGAATAACAAAGAATGATCAAATTACACAGGGTCAAATGTGAAAGTAGCAAACCAATGGCAGAATAAAGTCTTACATAGAGTCTAAATTTGATCTGAGAAATCATGGTAAGTGTCCCAATGCTTTTCAGCTCAAAGCCCTCAGAATTTACACTCCAAGTTTTTTCTGTGGGTTTTTTTCCTGATAAATTAAACAATTAACTTGCATTTTCAAATGTGCTTGAAAAGTTTTTATTTTACAAAAACTATTTTAATATTGTATTATCTTTCTATCTTGATTACCAGTGTTTGGTTTTATGGTCGGTTTCCTGTTAAAATATGTTGAGAAACCATTTGAGCAACCTGTGTCAAGAAGCAAACTATCCCTAGTTTGAAAGGGAAATGTGCTTACTATTGATAAGAATAACATGCATGTTTACTACGGTATCATGATGTAAAATTCGTTCTGCAAGTTAGAAGCCAGTCTTTGAAAGATTTCTTTAATTTTTGTTTTAAACATAGGCTATGAAAAGTCACAAGAAGATTCAAGTGCTGTTAGTATGACAAGCTGTTTCACCAACTATACTCAGAGCAGCTTTAGTAACAGCAGCTGCTTTAAGTCAGAGTTGACACACAACTATTAGTGCAGGATCCCCATGGCTTCCATAGAAAATGAATGGAACACAGCACCAATGGGAGTCCTTAATAATCCTTGCTCTCAAAAGCTGCCATTTATAAGCACTGGACTTTGAAGTTTTTCAAACCGAGAGGTTTCCAGAAGATTATTTAAAGCCATCAATTTCTGAATAAGGATTTTTTTAATGTTATTTTTGTTAGAGGTTTATGGAAATTGTTAATCTTTAACTTTGTCTTTCATGTTGATTAAATGATGTTTGAATTTATATTAGTCTGTCTTTCCCAATAGTTATGATCAAGGAGCAGGCTTAAAGGTATCTTGTGACTCAGTCCAAACAGTTTAATTTTGGTCTACAAGGCATGGAATTTATTTGGTTTATAACACAATGTTCATTGAACACTAGCTTTGAAAAACTGAATTGCATTGTAGCAAATAGCTGCCAATGAGAGTTTAAAAAGCTGGGCAAATAATGCAGTTTTTCTTTGAATGGTTATCTGAAGTTTTAAACCAGTTGTCCTATATTCTATATCCCTGTGCAAGCCTTCTGGTTGAAATTCATTCCTCTGCATAAGAACACAAGATCTGTGCACCAAGCAATTCCTAAAATGTTATCTTATTTTGGTACCAATATCTTTGGGGGATCCTGTATCTTTCTCTACGCAGTAACTAAACTATATTGTGCCTCTCTTGACTGACAAGTAGTCACTTGATAAATTTATAGTGTTTTTAATAAGAAAATGAGATCTACTCTCCATGTTTGTAACTGAATAGTAAGCAAGAATATGTGATATCTTACGGAGGTGTTTGCCAACACATACTTTTAGAATCAGTGATTCATTTTGAGGTTGAATTTTGGTGTCAATTTTAGTATATTTGGGTATTTAATCCTTTAAAGTATCTAGACTCAAGTTTCAAAGCTCTTATAGTAGTTTCCTAATATGCTAAGTAAACAATTTGTGATAAATTTTAGTTTGTTTTATTTTGGTTTGTGGAGGTTTTTAGGGGAATGTGGGGTAGGATCAGCCAGGAACATTATATTTCTATGCATCTCTTGAATTGTTGGATCACATCACCTATTACAAGCCTTGAAGTGTATCCAGTTTTTAACACTGGTTTGTAGAAGAGTTTATAATCATTGTCAATAAAGTCTTAAACAATTTTCTCAGTAAATCCGAAGTACAGAAATAATAGTAAGAAAACAGTGCCTCTATCAGCCTGTTTTTTCCCAAAAGAGATGAAACCCTTGAATCAAGCTGAAGCTTCCCTCTTACCAATATCTTCTGTTTCCCTAGAAGAAACATGGATTAGTCCATTTTCAAGGTAAAAGAAAGGAAGCAAAATTAAGCTACAAAACGTTGTGTAGAAAGTCTGATACAGAGCTGGGAACAGGACTTTGAAGACTGAGGTACATGACACATGTTTAATCCAGAAGACCACATTGCCTTGTGCAAATTGCTTAAAATCTCTTTTACTTAGCTAGACCAACTGTAAAATCCAGCTAATAAAGCTTAACCACCCTTGTAAAGTGCTCTGAGGTCTACATATGAAAAAGCACTATGTGAATGCAAAGCAGACTGGTTGGGTTTTTTTTACTTCCCTTGAGGGGTAAGTAGGAAGGAAGATCCAAGTGATTTATTTGGGAAATGCTGTGACCCAGGAAGTAGTTATAGACTATGAAGCTGGAAGATGTGGGTTTTCATCTTGAGTCTGATACTTTGGAGTGTTTTGTACTGGGAGCAGAGCTGTCCTGACTGCATATGTCGATATTTTAAGGGATGAAGCTGTGCATTTTTTAGTTATGAGTGAACAGAATAGCAGCTCTACAGCTATGATTATGAGTTTGGCCAGCATTACTCATTCCTTCTGGAACTTAATACCCTCTGTTTATAGATTTTCAAAGTTTTTCCTTTATTTAGTACAGAAGAGAAATTGAAATAAAGCCAATTTTTAAAACTGGAAAGCTTTACTTTCTCAGAAAGCATTGTTTAAAAGCAAATTAATGTTTCTGCCTACTAGTAAGGACATTTCCTCACCTGTCACATCATGCACAACATCTGAGCACTTAAAACAAGGAAATGAATAATTAGCATCTCCAGCAATTGTACACTAGGCACGCAGTGAATTATTCCTATTAAATACCAGTTATTACATATTCATCATACCCAGGAAAGTTACCTGAAAGAACACTCTTTATTTTGGCTCAGGTGTAGTGTAATGCATTGTGGTAAATGGTATGTTATTTAGACTGAAAAGATTAAAAAAAAAAAAAAAAATCCCCAAACCAGATACTGAAAATCTAGATAATCTTCAGGTAAGGTCTTACCTCAAATTTAACAATACATTTCTTCTACATTAATGAAAATTTTTCATTTCCTCTCCTCATATCTGTTTATACTCTTCCATTTACTCCATTACGATAAGCACATCTTATGTGCATCAGAATATCACCTTCAGCTCTCAGTATGTTGCTTAAAGAAAGCAGTGAATGGTAGTATGTTAATAAGAAAAAGCATTATGTCACTTGCTTACACATTTGTAAAAAGAAATAAGTTATATGCAGGACTACTGGAAACAGAGGATATAGAGTTGGTAAGCTTTGAAGAACTTGTTAGGATGTGGCACTTGTAGTATGTGTAATAACAGAAAACTGGAATTTTCTGGGGTTTTTTAGTTCCAATTTGTGAATGTTAGTCATAGATTTTTGCCTCCTTATTTCTAACTATATTGGGCTTGCATAAAGAAAGGGCTTGTACGGAAATTTCAGCAACTAAAACCCCAAGAGAATAATACTTTTTGCCTACTTTGCAATAGAGAACACAGTTCATAATATGCATATCTGCTTATGCAGATACTTGTACACTGACCTAATTGAAAGTCTTGATCTGCCTCTAGATTAAAAATCAGCAAAGCAGTAATCATACCAGTGAATTCAGTGAAATTTCTGTAACCAGAGTGCAGCACCTTAATGTTTTAAAGCTGTGCTAAGCTTTAAATAGTGTGCAATACTTGGAATAATTCTGAAAGAACTATCCCTTGTCATTCATTAGATAAGAGACTTAGGCAACCTTACAAAAAGTATTGATTCCTATGTTTTTTCTGTCAAAGATAAGTATTGACCAAGCAAATATTACTGAAAATGCCCATGTAATTTTTTTGTGGGTACCTCCGTATGCATACATGGCTAAAAGGCCACTTGGATAAAGAAGTCTTACTATATTTTAAGTAGCTGTTTGGGAAACGTAAGGTTATGTTTCTAGTTAGTGTGGCTAGAGTGTATATGGAAAGTCATTGAAAATCTATGCAGAATATCTCAATCTTCTATTCTAACTGAGACATTTAAAGGCAGCTTATAGCCCTTGAGCTTTATTGTTGACCTTGTCTTTATAAAAAAATAGGAAAACATTTTCATTCCTACTTATTAATTGACAATGGTTCACAGTTCTGATGCTGCATGTCACTCACTGTGGTTTCAATCTCTTACATTAGAAGCTACTATATACTTTGCAATGTAAGCACTCTTCCAAGCAGTTCAGTTAGTATATCTTCATAGGCAATCTCAAATAACTTGTAGGAAGCTTGGGGGATGCTGATAGCATCACAATGAGCTACTAAACAGTCCAGGATCCCAGTCCTTGGACATCCATATAGTTGTTCAAGTGGTAGATGAAGTTGGTTTGTCAGATACTGGTTTTGTAATCACTAAATTATTTGTAGTTGTTCAGGTCCTGTTACTTGATGAACTGTAGTGCTAGTGAAATAATGAAGAAAACTATTCCCCAGATGGCACCATTATTGATTTGATGCATTATTCAGAAAGGGGACATTAGCATGGCTGCCTGAATGGTCCTCTTATGCAGTGGAGTGTTCCCTCTACTGAACAGTTTTAATGCTTCCATTTCCCTTAGTTTCCATTTCTCAGGGGTTTTGTTCAATTCTTCTTCAGTGCCTCATGCCACTAGTTAAAGTGCAAGCAAACCCTTCCTAGTGTTCAACAGGCAATTTTCATTCCTTGGATAAATGGCAAAGCAACACTTTCTTCCCTTGTGGGCCAGTATCCACTAAAACTGGGTTTAGTTTATAAATTCTATTAGTTATTCCTGGGAATTTTGTGTTCATGTTTCCAGTGCCTTTTCTGGCCACAGAAAATCCTCACTGGAAATCTTCCTTTGTACTTGCTGTTTCTCTTACTGTCGTGGCTTGACCACATGTCACCTTTCTTGCTCACTTGTTCCATTTGGGATTAGTTCTCTCATTAACATGCCTATGGAAGTGTCTCCTGGGATTTGTTGCATTAGAGGTTTTTACCAAAATAAAAGGCAGGTGCATGATATCTGCTTTAAAGGATCAATACACTGTTTTGGAGATAGAAACAAAATTAATAAATGAAAATCTGATTGGGTTAAATGGCCTAGGGACCATGGTCCCTTAAGGCTGGGGTT
The DNA here is from genome assembly GCF_035582795.1 of Mycteria americana. Taxonomy (NCBI): domain Eukaryota; kingdom Metazoa; phylum Chordata; class Aves; order Ciconiiformes; family Ciconiidae; genus Mycteria; species Mycteria americana. The sequence goes on from NC_134372.1 coordinate 16,631,250, forward strand.
TATATGATGACAAGGTAGTCTTTACATCTGAAAAGTGATCCAGGACTTTGTATATCTCATCCTAAAGAAAATGCAGACTTCTGATCAGGTGACTGACACCAGTAGTCCATTAACTACACTGACTACATCTTCACTGACTGTTAAGAGAACTAGTGATTTCAGGCTCAGATGTAGACCTGGACTGTGTACCTAAGGTCAAGTGGCATGCATCTCTCACTCCTTAAGATGTTTCACTGGCTTAAAACTGATTAGTTTTCTGCCCACCTCCCCCAGTTATGAAGAATCTGATATTCATGTGACTTGTCACAGTGTAAACTGTGTTCTGTAACCTAAAGCTGATGCATCTTTAAACAACCCTGTCATTTGAGAGTTATCCTGTGCCTACAGATGGTACTGTAAAGAAACTGAATGCTTAACATGATTGTGTAGACAGTATCTGCTACTTGCTCTGTTTCCTTAATCCTTCCACTCTAATTATAAAATATAATACTATTTTAATTTTCCTTTCCAGTTTCACAGACCTATTTCCATGTACAGTCTGTATTATATCAATTAATATTTTACCACTATTAAATGAGATTGGTCTTTTATCTTAAAATGGGTAAAACTAGATATAGAATTGCAAACAATATTGGAAACTATTATTCTAATTGTTGCTGAAAATGTGTCACCATTTGCCACTTTCTTCTTTTTTAAGAGTAAAAACACAAGAAAGTTATTGTTCTGCTTTATGGAACACTGATAGGAGAAAAAGATTGTGCTTGGCAGATATTTTGTCCTATCCATTGCTTTATGTGACAGTTTTAAGTCACTGAATAAGACGATTGTAGCTACTACTGCCCTCTTTAAAGATAAACCCTTTCACAGTAATTTTGCTGTAATACAGTATTGTCAGGAAACGCAATATGCTTTACCTTCATGAGAAAACCTTTCTAATTGGAATCATTGGACCTTGACTTACTTGTCACAGCTATATTCAGGGTGAAGGTGAAATCCTTGAGAAGTCTGATCATGAAAATTAGACCATGGCTTCTCTGAATAAAAACATTATAAGAGGACACAGTCATATGCAAGATCTTTCTGTCTGAATTTTTTTTTCTTCTGATATGTGAGGAGAACAATGGGCGATGGGGGATGAAGAGAGACAGACTTGATGGCATTTGAACAGTCTGACTTGTACAATTCAGTAATTAAAATACAGAAAAAAATACACTACTACTGTTGTTTCTTGTGCTGGAAGAGTTAATAAAAATCTCAGTCTTAAACTTGGGAACAGGTGGGGGAATTGCAGCTAAAGCCATTGAGCTTAATGAGAATTAGTCATGCATTCTGATTGTTCAGATATTGGATGAGGGACCTGCAAGGCAAGTGCTTTTCCTAAGCTCCTAAAGTCTGGATAATAAATAGAAACAAATCATCTTCTAGTGATTAGTAGACATGTATATAGAGAATTCATAACAGAAAAACAAGATGATCCTTATCTACTAATACTTTATCTTTACGCTGCAATGTAAACAAAGCCATAGCTGAGGCACCCACTTCTCTACTTTAATATTATTATTGCTGCTATTATTATTATTTAGGAATACTGGGAGCTAGTTGTTAATGTTTTCCCTAAAATATGAATGAACAGAAAGAAAACTAACTCAACAACAAATGTGTGGGTTACACTGTGCTGTGGGTAAGAAGGCACAGTTGGTGGAGGTTAGCGCAGGAAATGGAGGAAGGCTCAGTTAGTTTTGCATGCTTCAGAGGTGTCCTCTAGGTTAGCACACATGCGAAGTAATGAATGTCATTAAAGATACCAAACATATACTGTGTTGATTTAATAGCACAAACAATTTATGGAACCTGTGGTATGCAGGAGATCTACTGAAGATGGTGGAAAACTCCACAGAATTAGCTGGTCAATTATTTTAAATATTGGTATTTGCAGAAAAAAAATCATTTAATCTGAAATGATCTTTAGGTTATGGTCCTATGATTATTGGCTTGAATGACTCTCATCAAAAGTTTTCGAAACATTGATCAGCCAACTTTTTATGTTGGGCTAAGGCTCTTAACTCAGATTTTTAATTCCTGACAGACTTTTCTCAGTAACTTGTGCATATCCAACTCTAAGAATTTTAATATCTTTAATCATTATAAAGTAAAACAGTAAGAGCCTTATTTTATAAGGATGTATTTCCTTGGTTTCTAGGAGACTTAGGTGACTGGTTAGTGCAAAGCTAAATAACATAGTTGCTGTGATACGGTGACTTTACATTACATTGTGCTCAGTAGGTTGGTCTTGGAAGACCAGCTCTCAATGAGAAAAGAATCACTGTTATTTCATTTAAAAAGACACTTTATTATACATTGCTAGCCTCGTTAGTCTTGCTTGCATGTAACAGAGATCACTAGAAAGTGAGCGTTGACTCTCTAGTGAGTGGCTCTAAATGGTTTGTTTAGGCTACCAAATTATTATTATTAAGTTAAAGAGGAGCGGTAAATGAGGAAAAAATAAATTATTAAAACTCACACCAAAATGCATGACGTCTAACTTGTTGAAAGTGCACCTAAAACCTTTGCTGATGCACTATGCAATTCTCGTGTTCTTAAGTAGAGGTTTTTATGACAGAGCTGAAAGAAATGGAAAAACATAAAATCAAAAAGAAATTACTAGAGATTAAATAGTTTTTACTGCCAAATCAGCAACACACACAGCTAATGGAAAATATTTTCTAAAGACAGATGGGATAGTCAGCTATCCCAGGAGCATAAGTATGAAGTATCTGTTAAGATTCTTTTTTATTCATTTGCATATAAATATAAACATCATTAGTAAGGGCTAATTGCCCTGTAGGAACTAAAATGTAAGCATTAGCATCTTCAGGGTTGTTGCCTTTTTTTTTTTTTAAGTATTTGTATCGCCCATCATGTTTGGTACTGCATGGCTGCAACAGATAATTACTACCATTAAGAATCTCAATCACAAAATCAAAACCATTTGGAATGGCTTCCAGGGCCACCCAGCACAGTAAGTAACCATAGAAAATGACTATATTAGTTGTTTGTCTCATGCATATTCATAAGGGCACTTGATTTGACTTTCATAGTAGGGGGCTTGTAAAAGCTCATCCACAGATTAGCCCCTACAGAAGACTGAACATCAAAGGTAAGAAGATATCATACATCATAAAAATCTTTCTAAGCAGCAATGCATAATGCAAAGAATTATGTATAGTAGCTCCTCAGAAGAAAAATACTACTGAAAAAAAGGGATTTCAAGTATTTAGCTTTTCAGTTGTCCTGTTGATGGAAAAGGTCAAGGATTTATGCTGTACAACGATTGGTTAATATGCGACATTGCTGGTCAAAGAGCAGTTGAGTCATCTGTGATGAACACCTCTGACTTGTATATAATATTTGGGAGTCTGTAAGATGTATGACAAAGACAGTGGTATTAGCACAGTGGTGTCAAACCTACTTATGTTTCAAATATTGCTGTGTTATTTCACACTTGAGAACTTAGATGATGTTTGATTTCAACCTTAAGCTTGGACAAGACCTTGTTGACACTTAAAAAAACCAACCAAGCAAACCAAAACCCATGTTCATGACATTCAGCTAATGTTTGTTGTTGCGGAACAAATGCATTAAATCATGAATTAGAAATAGTACAAAAAAATTGTAGAAATCTTTCCATTTTAAAAAACATACAAAACCAATATTATCTAAAAATGAAGTGCTTATTGTTGAAGGACAACATCTGCATAACATAACACTTAGCAGACTTTCTCCCTCCTATGACCTACCCCATGTGGATGCAGAGCAGGGATCTGGGAGCCACCAATTATTGGCTGGAGTGGATTTCCAGACAGTCGCAACTGCTTTTCCTGGTTTTGGTTTTTTTTTATTTGCTCTATCTGTTCATTTTCCAACTAATCTGTCTTTCTCTGCTTCTCTGTCTGGTTTCTTATTTTTCAAGAAACTCCTGGCAGTTTCTTCCCTGTCAAATGATGAATGCTTTCTGATATGGTTGCTTAGAAAATAGCATTGCGGTTGAAGAACTGGGTGCTTGCCAGGAATATCCTGCTTATCTAACTTTGGCCTGCATTGTTATTTTCACACATATCATCCTCTTCACATAGCTGGTCAATGCCATATGGAGAATTCTTGTCATACCTTCCAGTGCTGCTTGACACAGTGGGCCCTAATCTCAAGAATGGGGAACTTTGTAGTTCAAATACATGTGCCAAGTTGGGGAAAGACCTTCCAGCAGTAGCCTAACTCATCTGTAGTAAAGTAATTTCCTCAGTGTCAACTGCAGGAAACTACAGGAGAGTGACACCCACTAAAAAGCTGGAAGAACCAGCTACGGGAGGTTATTTAGAAAAATAGGGCTCTAATTTTTTTCAGGCAAAAGTTTCAGTAGCTTTATGTCAAGTTTGTGAAGAGTTTCAAGATGATCAAAGCCATGTTTTCTGGCCTATTTGCTATTTATCAGAAGTCACCCAGCTCTATTTAAAAGCTTGCAGTAGCCACCAAGCTAATAGGGATTCACATACTAGAGATATCATTGGATTTGATTTAGCTTTTCTAGCTTCAGTCCCAGAAGCAATGGATTCTCAGGGACATTATGTTACAAAAGTCTGAAGAGGATAAAAATTGAGCTAGTAGGACATAACACACACTTTTAAATTTCTACCCTTACTTTCCTTATCTGTTGTTGTCTCTCCTTGCATTTATTCACACATTCATGACATAGATTTAAAGTCACTGGGGGAGGAAAAGATTTTCTGTCCCTTTGTAAAGCACCATGCATTCTTCTGTTGCTAAATAAAACATTAAGATATAGCCATGTTAATGTCAGTGGCTCTTATTTGATTGGGGAGAGGCCCAAGACCAAAGCACAAAGTCTCAGCTGACACAATCACTACCAACACCTTTTTATACTGGAAGCAAAATCAGTACCTTCTCAGCTTGGACCAGATAGACCCATTTGCTCATTGCTTCATTTGCTACCAGAACAAACCTTTGAAGTAGACTGCCTGCATAAGAGGCAAGTGTAATGGCAAAAAATGCCTATAAACCCTATGGAGGAAGTTCAGCCCAGTAAGACTGTATTTCTGTATGAACTAAATGGAGGGGAAAAAAGAAAAATAAAAAAAATCATGATCAGTAGATGTGAAGAACTGTTTACGTTAAAGGATATTGTTCTCACAACAACATAAGAAGCCCCCATGAAAATTTCTAGTGGAAATCAGCAGTTCTAACTATAAGTGGTATTCAGCTGTGTAAGCAATCTCTGTGACTGGCATAGTAGATAACACTTATGGAGCCTAACATGTTTATGAAAGTGTTTATAAGGTGTATTTGCAGCACCAGGGGCCTGAATGCTGATTGGGAAGAGCACTCCCAGTCTTCAACCACTGTGAGACTAATTCCTGTGGAAGTATAAAGCCTCTGTCTTCAGTAGAATAGTATGAGGGGGAAAGTCCTTCAATCCTATCCACTGCAGTAATTGGAATAAGACCTGCCTGGTCTCCTGACAGTTTGAAGTTCAAAGAAATTTCAGCATTAATTGGATGTGCTTCACCCATTCATGATTTTGAGTATATGCCAGATGAAATATCTCACATACAACTGTGTGTACAGTGGATTACAGGCCCTGTTCTTGGGGAGAGGCACCAAGTAATGTGACTTTAAAATAGATTTTCCAGGTTATTCATGAAGTTGTGGTATGTCTAACTCTAATAAAATAGAAACAAACTGCAGTCAATAGGTAAATGTATTTTTTTCTCAGAACTTTTAATTAATCTGTGTCCAAATCAATTCTTTTTGTAAGGGTATAGTTAATTGATTCTTTGTATAATAAACTCAGCAGATTTCCCTTTTTGTGAGTATCTGTAAGAAACCAACTGTTTTACATGCAGTTGTGTTTGCAACACGAGTGTCTACTTACAGCTGTTACTAACTATTCCTTTTAGTGAATGTAGTAAAATAGAGCCTTAAAGGCAATTCAACCCTTATTTGACTATCATCCTTATAATTATCTCCACTATTGTTATCATAAGAAAATAGTATTCAAGCACATGGCAGCTGTGTGTGGGGGAAAAATATGGGAAAGGGAGTGGGGAAAAAATAAGATTATAATGTAGTTAGAGCACTATCAATAGCCATAGGTTTTAAAAGTATATCTTGAATATGTTAATTATATAATATAAAAGCATTTAAAAACATACGGCCATTTCAGCATCCTTGAATTGACAGAACATCATCATAGAATAGAAAACAATCAGCAAACTGATGTTCATATTGTGTTAAAATTTGCAATGCTCCATTGTGCTGCAGTGACTTACGGCTCAGCCATGCAATGCATGAATCTTCAGCTCTATGAAGTTGAAACTAAAGTGGAAGGCAGATATTTTGCTGTTTAAATGTATGAATGTCAGTTTGGGTTATTTATGTGCAAGTTAGAAACTAAAATATGCTAAATGTGCACATGAAAAGGTTAACAGTTCTCCATTAGTCACTGAGAAATGTACTGTATGCTTGACACAGGTTTTCTGAAGATCATATAATCATAGAATAGTTTGGGTTGGAAAGGACCTTTAAAGGCCCCCTGCAGTGAGCAGGGACATCTTCAACTAGGTCAGGTTGCTCAGAGCCCCATCCAACCTGACCTTGAATGTTTCCAGGTATGGGGCATCTACATGTCTCTGGGCAACCTGTTCCAGTGTTTCACCACCCTCATTGTAAAAAATTTCTTCTTTATATCTAGTCTGAATGTACCCCCTTTTAGTTTAAAACCATTACCCCTTGTCCTATCACAACAGGCCCTACTAAAAGGTCTGTCCCCATCTTTCCTATAGGCCCCCTTTAAGTACTGAAAGGCCGCTGTAAGTTCTCCCCAGAGCCTTCTCTTTCCCAGGCTGAACAACCCCAACTCTCTCAGCCTTTCCTCATAGGAGAGGTGCTCCATCTCTCCAATCATTCTTGTGGTCCTCCTCTGGACCTGCTCCAACAGGTCCATGTCTTTCCTGTGCTGAGGGCTCCAGAGCTGGATGCGGTACTGCAGGTGGGGTCTCAGATGATCGTTTAGCATAAAGGTCGTAGCTTACAGAACAACTATTTAAGTTATTTTCACTTTGTTTTTTGAAATTATTACTCATAATCTGATTTCAGAAATTGGCAGTTGTAATTTTACCATAGCAGTTTGACAAGTCAATCCTATAAAAAAAAAAAAAAATTGTTCCAACATTAGGACAAAAAGGCATCTTTTCAAGACTGTCTAGAAAATTCCAACATATTTGGATTTTGGTAATATCAAAACACTTCAGTTAGGCTTCTATATTAAAACAGGCAATACAGCATATACCACTATTGCTATGTATAAAGACTATTCTATATTTTAAAATATTGATTTAATGTGATGTAGTAATTTTTTTTCATTTTGGTAGTTTTGGTCATCAACACTATATTCCTAAAAAATACTTTGTTCCAATAATGCAGTTTTTGTGGAAAACTATTCTATTGAAAACTTTTGGCTACACTTATTCTCAAGGTTATCTCATTCTCAGTGCCACCTAGTCTCATCATTTTGTCATGTGAAAGTGCAGAGACATAGCACATAGAATCATGTATCTCTTCAAGCTACAGGAAATAGATCAAATTCTTGCCCTACCAGAACTCTAAGTGGATTAGGGAAAGTGGATTAGGTGGTCAGAAATGACTTTTTTAAAGTGTTCACACACTGCATTTTGGGGATGTCAAAGTAACTGTTTAGCCTGGAAATTGTTTGCTTGATGAAATGTGAATGAGAGTTAATAGAAGGTAGTCCTAGTGTATGGTTGGGAAGGAAGAGGATATTCCACCTTCTTTTCCTGGTGCCCCCTATGCTCCAGCCTCAGCATGATCTCCCAGTGGTACCGTAAGTCAGCAGAAAAATCACTGTTATCAATACTGCACACAAAAATCTAGCTCAGAGTTTTGGTGAAGAAAAGGCTTAGTTATTACTGGAGAGTTCCCAGAGAGATGTCGTAAATTAATACAGTTATTACAGTTGTGGTCTGCTTAAACTCTTAAACTCTTGCTGCATGATCCATATTCTGGGTTGCCAGATGCCATGAAGTTTACTGAAGTATTGTATTTCAAGTATTTCTTCACCAGTCTTCTATATTGCAGAGGTTTTGCATTTGAGGATCTTGTTTAGTCAGTTTCTTTAAGAAGGCTGTTCGTTGCTGATAGTCAGACTTGTATCCCCTTATTGAAAAATGGATAGAATTTTGGAGGTAGACATCTTCCATTCTGTTAACTTTATTGCAAAACTTGAAAATCACATTGAAGTATCTGGTGAAAGGATTATGGAATCAGTGATACTTATATAGATACTTATATAACAACTGAGCACTTAAAAGCTGTTTTGGTTTGGGGCCTATCACATTAAGTCAATGAGGATTGAACATGAACTAAAACAAAGCAGGAAAAAATAATGTTCCCTTTCTAACATAAGTTGTATGAATCCTATGAATTCAATAAGTTGAATTCACAGGAGACTGCACAATATTTTCTGGCTGGCTTAAGTTCTGTTATGCGTTCAACAAAATTATTTCTGTTTAGCTGCTCACCACTTCCCTTTGACCACCTTAAAATTACTGTAAAAATTCTAATTCTCCCAATTTCCAAAATATGGTCTCAGTGAAAATTCTGTATCTTGGCAACCAGGAAGGAATAGTTATCTCCTGGAAAAAGTAATCCTATCTGCCGAGATGAATTTATTATCATAATTCTCACAAAGATATGCGAGTTTATTCCATATTTCTTCTTTGGCTCTCTTCACTGTGAGAGATATCCTAATTCATTGATGTTGAAATTGTGCAAGTTACAAAATTTAGCCCTTAAATGAATCTTGGTGAAGTGGGTTTAATTCAATGCAAAGCAGTTCATGTCTGGTGGTATAGTACAGCCCTTTATAACGTTTAAGACTTCTCGTGTTTAGAGAAAAGCTATTCTCAATTGAAGAAATCTTGAATTAAGATCACTCTGTATCAGAATATGTACAGCTTGGCATTTGTATGTTTTTCCTTGTCAAAGAGGCAGAAAAGAAATATTGTGGACATGGAACTACCCCCAGTAAAATGTCAAGAGATTTTAATGCAAAGAACTTTCTACTTTCAATAGATAGCTGCTATTGCCTAAGAAAACAGTTAAATAGCAGTACCTTTTCTTTTCCTTTTTTAAGTCTTCAGTCTTATAACTTAAATTATACCAGAAAATATTAGTTCTTTGTATCATTGTTCATTTAAATGTGGGACACGGACTTGAAGCAGAAAAGATAGAGGGATATGTGAAAGTGAGTCTGAACTTCTGAATTACATTAGAGAGGTTTAAATTCTTCTTTGAAGGATGAAGACAGAAGCAGACTTAGGTCTGTAAGATTAGCCACAGGAAATCATCAGCTAAATTAATAAGTAATTTGAGAATGAGTGAATAGAATAGTAGAATCTTAAAGACAAGCATTAACTGGTTAGCCTAGGTTAGACTTTCTTTACAAATGGTAATAAAACTTCTTTTCAGGTCATGCCACAATGTGACCTTTTCACGGTGCTGATGTAAATCTAAGACTAATACACAGGGAACATGGCCCAGTACAAAAGCATGGACTGAATACGCTTGGCCTTCCCACCCCAAGCTCTGTGTATTTCTTTACTGTTTTGGGTTAGATTATCACTTACCTTGGAGAAAGCAATAGTGGTAAGATGAGCAAGACAGAAAAACTTTTATCGTTTCTTCCTATTTAAGGTAATTCTTACTCGATTTAAGCTATCAAAGGATCTGGCAATTACAGAAGAGTCTTGCCTGACAGGAAATCTTCTGGGTTTTCTCAGCTGAGCATTTCCCAGCTTTGAGACAATTTCAACTGTTACAAAAGGAGGAGGAGGAGCTCGCTAGCAGAACAGTTGTCTTCTGGGGTAATGGGAGTGTTGGCGAGCACTGTCAGCAGCGGGTACGTAGTGCCAGGCTGCTGCGGTACCTCCTGGCAGGGGCCTTGTCCTGGCTCCCACGTTGTCCCATAAGTAATCACCAGCCTCAGCTGCACAAGATGAAAACTGAACTCTGTAAAGAATCTGAACCAAATAAATTGCAAAACATATTTCACATGTAAATGAATTTCAATCAATTTCAAAATTAAATTCAATTGAATTACTTCTTTCAGTATTCCATACTTGTCACTTGTTATCTCCCTACGTCTACTACATTTTGCACTCTGAACAGGTGATTATAAACAGGAACAGGCTTTAAATACATCAACAAGGCTGGCTGTCAGTATCAACATGGCTCTTTATCAATTCTTACTCAAACCTTTAAATCAAAACATATTTTTGACAATTTTCATGAGTTTTCTTTACAGTAAGATTCTTGTATTTGGAAAAAAAACCCACTAATTTTATGTAAAAAGAAATAGAAATAGTTTTGAAAAACACCAAAGCAAATTTGGAGTTTGTATTTGAGTAAATATTTCCTGGTACTTTAGGGTGTTTTACTCAGTTTTAGTGTTGTTATGTAGTAAATTTCAAAAACCAATGAAGGGAAATTTTCCCAGAGCTTAGGTTTAAAGGCCTGACGATAAATTCTTGTCACTTTAATATATTTTTTCATTACTAAGTTCTTATAGGTTCCTGCTTACAAATATGCAAAGATCTATATACATGGTTATTGATTTGGGGGCAGTCAGCTCATAATAACCTGACATTTAGTATTTTTAAACCTGTGACCATGGTGCAAACAGGTTTAATTATATATAACGGCTATACTCATTTCAAGATCAGTTATGGAAAAAAAGACGACAATCTGGATGTCCTGCACAAAAATGAAAAACATGGTAATAAGGAAAGTCAAATCAAATCTTAATTTGGACATTTGTTATATATCATTTTAATCAAACAATCAGGCTGATATATTTGAACGCCCTTAAACTGATGAATAGTTTCCACGGAGGGTGCATTGTCAAATACCTTTTTGCCAGTCAGGAAGGTTGGCTGCCTTCACTATAATTCACTCTATTTGTAAACCAGGCTAATTACAGTACTCTGTTCAAAATGATAGCACCCTCTAGTGTGAAAGGATGCAGTAAAACCTCTAGTAATACAAATTGCATTACAAATTTCTGTGAATTATAGCTCTTCTACAGTATTTTTGTTAATATTCTTTAAATACTTTCTAAAACAAGCATCCTTTTATTTCTGAAATAATTTTTTGGATATGTAAATTGCTTCCTGTAACTTTGTCAGGAAGTCCTTAGAAAGTAATATTAATATTACTTGATATTTAGTATTGTAACTGGTTGTTTCTATTAGGTCTTTGCAAATGAAAATGTCACACTGAATCTTGATGCATTTAAATTCCTGTGTGTTTTACTTTTCTTCATCCTTAAAATATATGTTTTTAATTACCCAGGAACTAAATAGTAACATATGCAATTTTTTAATTTATGTAATAGTAAAATGTAATATTCTTTACAAATTCATAAGAGTTATCTCTTCAAGTGTGATGAGTAACATGAATTGAAAACAGTGGCTTATTTATTTATTTTAGATTTTCTTTTTTTTGAGCAGGCTTAATAGTGAAGCCAGATACGAGTTTCTTTTATACTCCTCTTGTAATATAAAAACACCTTCATAAAAATGAAAATGATGTCCAGAGTGTGGAGTTCAGGTCCTCCAAATCAGAAATACAAAAAAGGGTTGCTTTTGTCTCCCTTAAACTCCCTTGAAAGCTCAGGTCTTTTTTTATATGCTGGAGCCTTGTACAGTGTAAAACTTGATCTGCAATCAGGAACAATAAAACATGACTATGTATGTCCTTTTTACCTAGTTTTTATTCTAGTGCATGGAAGTTTATCTAGATATCTTCTGCAATATGGGCAGTTTCACCACTGAGATGGCTGTCCTAATAGTTGACATGAGTTACTTTCATGTAATGAGCGACACCGACAACATTTTTCAGTAACATTTCCAAATATTTCTTCAGTTTTTTGAAAGGAAAAGGAACTCGTTCATAAAAATACCAAGGAACTCTAAAGTAGGATTGGTGCTTTTCTGCATTCAAGACACGATTTTCTCAGCCGTTAACTTTTCTTTCACAAATGGAGGTGCACATGTGTAAACACACATGCCTTTTTTTCTGTGCTGCTAAAGTCTTTGTTGTGACTGGTGCTACTAGTAACGTCATGGTAATAGCAAATATTAAGACCTGATATTACAATCTCTATAATATATCTACTTCCACTTTTGTGCTTATATTAAAGTTTAGCTGTTTGTGTATGTATGACTGAAATAAAAGCTCAAACCAGTGACTCACTGTCACAGAATAGGTTACTGGGTTATTAATATTTTAACATTTTCCTTTGGCAAATATGAAAGCAATTGTAGCCAAGTATAGGACTTAGAAGAAATAAACTGCTTCTGGATACAAGTAAGGTAATTGTTGTCTGATCCAGTAGCATTATTTTGAGAGTTCCATATCAAAGGAGGGAATAATATTTCTCATATTCTAATAGGACCTCTTTCTATATGAGTCACATTTGATAAAACTCTCTTTGAGAAAAGGATAAAGTTCATCTTAAATAATAATGATTTGCATATTCCTATTATGACAGCTGCATTATTCTGAAATGTGTGCTGTGCTATTTCTATGGCTTCTGAAAACAAAAAAAGGTGAATTTCAGACTGTAAAAAAAAAAATCAGAACAAATGTTCTCAGCATGTAATTAGGCCATGCATATCATGAACATTGTTCTTGTGACTGCTTTTATAATTTTTACATAGTTATTTCAGAAAGGTTAAAAATTATGCATGCAGTCTTTATTATATTACACACATAATTTAGAAAAAAGCATTTCTCTGCACTAAAAATAATAAATTAAAGAAATAGATTCATTGTGTCGAGAAAAATTTATTTCCTGAGCCTCAAATAATTTAATTCCTTTTTATTCTATGCAAAAAGTAATTTTCTCCTAGGGGGAAATTATTGCTTAACTACTGTTATGTATTCACTGGCAGTCTTAGCCACTCAGCCAAAGATAGTTCTAAAAGGAAGTAGAGAAAGCTGATTGAAGTGAAATCCTTAAACTAAATATGAAAAAATAGAAGACTTAAGGCTTTATATGTTTCTTTCCTAAAGAATCTGTAATGTTCCTGACATTAGAAAACTATTTAAAACAAAACTCTAGTGACTTTATCATTGTCCCGTCACAATTACTTTAATGCCTGATCATTTAGATGTTTAGTCCTGTGAGTACCTTTACTCATTTCCAGGATGGGGCACACTTTAAAAAAAAAAAAAAGGGATTCTGGGCAGGAATGAGGAAAACAATCTTAAAATATTTTTGCCCATTATTTATTTTGCTTTTGTTATTGTAAAATTAGGATGATAACTGGAGGATGGAGGGGACTGCTAAACTGGTTTTAAGCAGAAACAATTTTCATAGCTGGCATTATTGACATGCTTGGATACCAGCACTAGCAGTCATTATAAGCTTATAATAACCACCCATGCATGCAGCTGAGACTGCTATTAAACACTGGTTGTGAAGATGGCATTTAAGTAGATCACTAAGTATTGTACCCATCAGGTGCAGAAACGTGAATGGTAGATGGAACTTTCCAAGTCATTAACTGCCAGCCTCACTGTATTTCCACTAGGATGTATGGTAAAATTGTATTGTATATACTTGCATAGGACTTATGGACTCAAATACCTTAATTTGTCCTGGTGCAGATTATTGGTCTCTCCCTCATTCTCTGCATCAGCACATATGAGATGATATTTGTTTCCATCTTTACAGGCTATTTGAGGATGTGGGTTACTGGAGAAACCATTCTCAAGGATCAGTATTTAACGTGGGCATTTAAGTAATCCTTATGCGTAATACTGTGATCTATATGAGCTATATATAGAGCAGTATCTTTAGTATAGAAACTGTAACTATCCAGGCTACAAAACTAGGCAAGGTCAAAGAAAAATAACTGTGATGTTTGTATATTAATTCATGGAATGTATCCAGAATAGGAAAGTAGTATACCATGCGAATGCATGGTATAAAATTTAATACTAATTGTATGACACAAAACCAGTGGAATAATAGTGCCAGAATACAGGTAACAGGATATGCTTCTCAGAGATCGAAATAAAAGGTGAGATGGAGGAATCAAGGATTTATCAACCTTACACACTATCATAACATGCATGAAAAGATAGCCAAGCTATTTTTAAGATTCATAAACTTCGCTGAAGGGTCCAAAAAAGTTGATGGAAGCAAATAACCTAACTGTTTTGGAACCTGGTATGTTTACAAACAGGATTATATGTTATAGCTTGTGCTTCGTGATCCAGTTCTGTGTTTCTATATGTGTACCAATAAAATCTATTTAGATTTGGCTTTTTTTCAATTTCCTTCCAGGAAAAATCATGACATTTTATTGCTTATGTATAACTTGCAAAAGCAAGATGTATTGTGGGTATTGCTCTTGCTTGAGATAGGAATAAGCTGGACCTAATAAGCCATTTTTTCCATCTCTACATGAAAAAAAAAGAAGATATTCTTCTTTAAGCTATTAGTAGTATACCAATTCCCAAAGCGAACTCTTCTCCAATCCTGTTCATTGCTGAAGAGGCTGCCTGGATAAACAGGCTTAATCCTGTCATGAAATCATAGTATGCATTATGACATTATATTTTGTTGTCATGGAAGCAGTTGCAGTGATATTCTTGATTCTGATGTGAATCTTAACAAGTCTTTTACCAGCCATCAAGTTTCAATCTGAGGGCAGGTTCTTGCTTGTATTGTGCATTCCCCTTCAGAGAGCCTGTCAGTCATTGATTACCAGGTCGCATGTCTGATATAAACCAGCAGTCCCGCTAACCTTCACAGCTTTACAACCTTTCTATTCTCATTACAATGTTCATGAGACTAGGAAAGTCAGTTACAGAACCTTCTGGCATTAGCACAGGACAACACAAATGTTTTGTGGCCAGGCATATTTCAGGGAATAATCTTGCATGTTGAGATACAGAGAAATTTTGGCGAATCCTTGAGTTCACGGGATTCCGAAAAGATGGTTTACACATTCTTATCATTGGAATTTGCAACACAGAGGTCTTGTGCACATCACAAAAACTGGATTTACTTTCTGTTATAGGCACTATTGAATCTTTGTTCTCCTCATTCTATTGGTTTTCTTGCAGAGCTATGGCCGCACCTTAGCAATACAGTAGCTGAGAAGACATTCCACTCGGTGCAGATTTGTAGTTTTCTCTTGGTTTGGTTATAAGGACAAATCTACCAGAAAAGATAATTCTTTAAAATCTCTGCTTTTCCAAATATTTCTCCTCATCCTGCAGTGTGTGTGATTTTTGAATTTCATATGGCTATACAACTGCAACTGGGAAACCAGGGTTCATTGTCCTTTTCTCATGGCTGTTAAACCATTCTGTTCAGAAGAATAGCATGAATGCACTCCTGTTCACACAGGTTATTAGTGTTACTTGGATGTGTGTGAATTCCAAGCTTTGGCTATGTCTTATTGACTGCCCTAGCTAACCTCATCCTGTCAATCTGCTCCCAGCACCAACACAGAACTGCTCTTGGCAGATGGCACAGAGCATGACTCTCAGAATGCGCTACCCTCATATCCCCTTGCTGACCTTCTACACTAGTATGAGTTCTGCTTAAATAATTCATGGGAAACTAACAGGGATTTCTCTCCCAATTTATTTTATTGTTTAGTCCAGAAAGCTATTGACATATCAAGGTGTTTCAGTCTTTAACATGCAGCCAGAGAAGTCATTAGAATATTGGGTCCACACATTGCTTCAGTAGAGCATTAAAAATTGGTTTAGATAGCTAGATAAACTTGGTTTTAGAGACCATGTTTAATGGTCTGAATACCACTGAAATCTTGAAAGCCTCTACCTGCCAACAGACAAAGTTATACCAGGAAGGCCAGTAGACTTTAGGCCAGGTGAACGTAAGCTGTTTCATTACAGACCTGTGTCATTCATTCATCATTGTGATCTTGGTGGAAATGCAGTTGTATATTTTACTATTTGAGAAGAGAAAAGCTAGAAACATCTATATTTTTTGATTTTTTTTTTTTGATTGTCAAAATGCTCTGGCAATACAGGATGAGTTATTGTGGGGTTTTTTTAGTTTGAGGAAATATAAGCATTTTGCATATTGAAGGAAATACATAAATAGAAAATGAAAGATATTTTGGTATCACACTCTAATAAGAGCAATTCTAGCTGTTATTAAAAAAAAAAAACAACAATTCAGCATAGCACTTAAGCATATGTTCAAGTCCTTTTAAAGGCAGTAGGCATTGCACATGTGTTCTATTAATTGAAATCCTGATTTCACAAATGAATGTATGTATAATGCTGTGTGAAAGCAGAATCCTAGGCCAGGTCTAAACTACAAATTTCTCCTAACATAAAAAGGCAAATTGGTACAGTGAAAAGGTTTATACTAGCCATGCTGGCAAAAGCACCATCGAGTACATGGTTACACTAGCAAAACTGAGCTTTACCCATAAGAGCTTATTTCATCCAGAAGGGATGTTTTCACTTTCTGATACTGAGTGTGGCTTATCGAAGAATAATAATTCTAGCCAGGAGTGTCTGGGCAGGATGGAATACTCTTATTGCTATACTACCAAACACTTCAACTGTAGTCTTTCCACTGTTGTAGTGCCACTGAAGGCTTCAAAAATTGGATTCATTGATGCTTAGGTCTCCTTCTGGTGACCTGTAAAGAAGGAATTTTATCTACCTGTGCAATGATCTTTTCAAAACCCCATGCACTGCTTGTTCTTGACACTCCTATTATGGGAACTGATATATAATCACTTTACTGTTGATGAATTTTCTCCCTCTAAGACCAAGCACTGAAGATCTAGCTTCAGTAGAAAACACATTTTCTATTAAGCTGCAAGCATCTGAAAATTGGAGTTGCAATATAGGTTGCCATTTTTGTAACTAAAAGATGTGGTTAGCTCCACCGTGTGATAACGCTTAAGCATAATGGTTGCAGCTAATTGTAGGGGAGTGTAACCTTCATCTTAGAAATAACTTGCTGAAACAAAAGTTACAGTTTTAATCCTTAGGGAATGTATATTGGCATTGTCATCCCTCTTGCCTCCGAAGGTGTTCACCACCCTTTCTCTCACATGTCTGTTATTAATTATATTGATTGTTCCTAGTCAGTATTACATTTCTCTAATGCATATTTTGCTTCTCTTTGGGATCTGAAGAATGGGTATTGTGCATAAAAGTGTGTCTGTTTTTCCAGGGAAATCAGTTTGTCTAATGAAAGATGTTATTTCTTTTTACAACTCTTTCTGCACTCAAACCATCATAGCTACAATGAGACAGTAACTACAATTATTTTAGTGCAAGGATGTAGTCACAATGCTTTATTGAAAATCTGCCTTACACTTAGGAAATGTAAGCTGCTTAATCTTTTTCTGTTTCAGACCAAACCAGAAATAGTTATATTCATATTACTCATAAAATTATGAAGTTTACCAGTTAAGGGTGCAGAAAGCAACGCTGCATCAAAGGGACTGAATTTTAACTACGTATTATTCTTGTATTAATGGACAACCTACCACAGTGCTTTAAGCATTTTATGTTTTTCTGCACTTTGAAGTTCAAGGTAAAAAAGTTACTAATGTATTGTGCCTTTTTTTAATCCATACAAAACAGAGTTAGATTCTCTGTTAAGAATGTCATAATAACCAGAAAATAGCAGCTCAACAACCACGTATTAAGCTCACATGACAATCTAAATACATTCAATTATTTTGCATGAAGACTGCCATTACAATGGGATGCATAGTGTAACTACATTTCCCACAATTACAAAGTCATAGCAAAAGTCACTAGATGCTTACACTGTTAAAATATTATATTAAGTGGAGGAATTGCTTGAACGTACTATCATGAGGGCATAACAACCATAAAAGTAGCCCCAACACTAAAGCTTCATAAGATCAAAATTACCAATACAAATGATAGCTCACTAAAATGTAATCATGCTATTTCTAAGGGCAGGTTCTTTTTTTCTCACTGTTTTAGACTTCTACAAAATTAAATAATAATTCATGTCCTCCACAGACTAAACAGACTTATCAGGAATAAGATATACTAAAGGAATATAGGGGTCCAACCTGGAATCTTTAAAACAGCGTATTAGAACATTGTGGCTTAAGTGTCCAACATAACAGCAGCATTTGAACATTTTGAATCCATGTCATCCTTTCGGTATTAAGAGTGGCACTGATGTAATAGGAGATGTTCAGGGAGTATAAAGGCACTGCATCTACTTGGAAGTACAAAAGCAGATAAACTGCACCCTTGAGAGGTAATGAAACACATGCTAGGGCAGAATAAATATGCTTTGGAAAGGGTACAGTGTATACTTCCGGCTTTCTCATTCTCCTGTTTGTCTTCCTACAATGCCTCTTTGTGAAGGAAAAAAAAAAAATTTTTTTTTAAACTGTTTTCCCCTTTACAGCGTAGAGATTTTGTGGGAAAAATGAAGCACAGAAAGAGATAGTGACAACAGCCAAAGGCATTTTGTATTGCATTTAGCAATGGTGTATACTTTAAAAAAAAAAAAAAAAAAAACTAACAACAAACAAAGTTACCTGAAAATCTTTGTGGAGTGAAAGGTAAAAGCTTTCATTAAATCAGGTGATCTTTCTCTCATGAAAAAAGGTTTTGTTTCTTTGCCTGACACCTTCCTTGAGGTCTTCTCAAACTTGTGATCCTTTTATAAGTGTAAAATAAACAGTTTGTCACAGCTCCACAGGGTCTTTGAGAAGACCCATAGTCTGAGAGCTCGAACTGAACTCTGTTCCTCTCAACTTCCTTTTTGATTCCCAAATGTCATAGCTAATTTTCATCAACCTCTTAAGGCCTCTCCTTGTATAATAGAACTTTCTGGTACTGGATTCACTCTGAAAGTATCTCATGGTCACTGCTAACATCCTCTCACTGTTCTCCCAAACTGTTCAGCAAACAATGAAACCATGTGCCTGATGGATTATTAGTCTTGTCAGTATATTCAGCCCTTCAAGCGTACATGTTCAGCCATCCTAATCTGCATATTCACTCTTTTCAATGCACTCTGTTTCCCTTTGTCAGGGAAACACATATGCATTGTTTGTTTCTCTGATATATTAGTCAAGTATAATTACCAGTGATAAAAATTATAGTAGGGAGTAGCTCTTGTGGAAATAATTTGATTATCATGGTATCCATTTTGAACTCTTTGGATTCCTCATTTACTTATACATAATCATGCAAATAGTTTATTGCTAGCAATTGATAATAGACTTTTGTGTCACAATAGATCCTTTGGGGTTTTTTTGAAGTTTTATTATGAGTAGAACTAAAACAGGCTAATATTTTATTTTAATTTCTTAAATTAAATCATAGTACCGATCTACTCAGAACTGCCTAGAGAACTTGATAGCATCAGCAGCATTACCTGTGATTTTTAGGCTAGGGTATGTATCTAGCAGAGTAGAATTCAAAAGTAATTCAGGTGAACAAATATGATACTAAGGAACAGAAGAGCCTCAGGTACAGCATGAAAGCTTAATTTAAAGAGACATGACTAACTTGAAACCCAGTGACTTAAAAAAAAAACCCTTAGTAGTAGTCTCAGGATCTGCCATTGATTAGCCCATTTTAGTAGTTTTGCAACTCCATATATTTATATATGCACTATATGAATATATCACAGAATCGTGTAGGTTGGAAAAGACCTTTAAGATCATCAAGCCCAACCGTTAACCACCACTATATCATGACCCTAAGCACCTCATCCAAACGGCTTTTAAATACCTCCAGGGATGGCGACTCAACCACTTCCCTGGGCAGCCTGTTCCAATGCTTGATAACCCTTTCACTGAAGAAAAATTTCCTAATATCCAGTCTAAACCTCCCCTGGCGCAACTTGAGGCTATTTCCTCTTGTCCTATCACTAGTTACCTGGGAGAAGAGACTGACACCCTCCTCGCTACAACCTCCTTTCAGGTAGTTGTAGAGAGCAATAAAGTCTCCTCTGAGCCCCCTTCTCTCCAGGCTAAACAACCCCAGTTCCCTCAGCTGCTCCTCATAAGACTTGTGCTCTAGACCCTTCAACAGCTTTGTTGCCCTTCTTTGGACACGCTCCAGCACCTCTTGTCTCTCTTGTAGTGGGGGGCCCAAAACTGAACACAGTATTCAAGGTGTAGTCTCACTAGGGCCGAGTACAGGGGACTATCAGTTCCCCGGTCCTTCTGGCCATACTATTTCTGAAACAAGCCAGGATGCCATTGGCTTTCTTGGCCACCTGGGCACACTGCTGGCTCATATGCAGGTGGCTGTCAACCAACACCCCCAGGTCCTTCTCTGCTGGGCAGCTTTCCAGCCACTCTTCCCCAAGCCTGTAGCATTGCATGGGGTTGCTGTGGCCCAAGTGCAGGACCTTGCACTGTTATGAGTTGAATCTCATACAGTTGGCCTTGGCTCATTGATCCAGCTTGACCAGATCCCTCTGTAGTGCCTTCCTACCCTCAAGCAGATCAACACTCCCACCCATCTGGGTGTCATCTGCAAACTTACTGAGGGTGCACTCAATCCCTTTGTCCAGATCATTGATAAAGATGTTAAACAGAACTGGCCCCAGCACAGAGCCCTGGGGAACACCACTTGTGACCAGCTACCAACCGGAGTAAACTCCATTCACCACCACTCTTTGGGCCCGGCCATCCAGCCAGTTCTTTACCCAGCGAAGAGTACACCCGTCCAAGCCATGAGCAGCCAGTTTCTCCAGGAGAATGCTGTGGGAAACCGTGTCAAAGGCTTTACTGGAATCTAGATAGACAACATCCACAGCCTTTCCCTCATCCACTAGGCAGGTCACCTTGTCATAGAAGGAGATCAGGTTGGTCAAGCAGGACCTGCCTTTCCTGAACCCATGCTGGCTGGGCTTGATCCCTTGGTTATTCTCTACATGCCGTGTGATAGCACTCAGGATGATCTGGTCCATCAGCTTCCCCGGCACCGAGGTCAGGCTGACAGGCCTGTAGTTCCCTGGGTCCTCCTTCCGGCCCTTCTTGAAGATGGGTGTCACATTAGCTAATCTCCAGTCAGCAGGGACCTCCCCAGTTAGCCAGGACTGCTGGTAAATGATGGAAAGGGGCTTGGTGAGCACATCTGCCAGCTCCTTCAGTACTCTCGGGTGGATCTCATCAGGCCCCATAGACTTGTGAGTGCAGCAGGTCACTAACCATTTCCCCCTGGATTATGGAGGCTCTATTCTGGTCCCCGTCCCTATCTTCCAACTCCAGGGGCTGGGTACCCAGAGAACAATTGGCCCTGCTATTAAAGACTGAGGCAAAGAAGGCATTAAGTACCTCAGCCTTTTCCTCATCCTTGGTCACTGTGTTCCCTCCCCCGTCTACTAGGGGCTGGAGATTCTCCTTAGCTCTCCTTTTGCTGCTAATGTATTTGAAGAAGTGTTTTTTGTTGTCTTTTACAGCAGCAGCCAGATTGAGCTCTAGCTCAGCTTTGGCCCTTCTAATTTTCTCCCTGCACAGCCTTGCTACACCTTTGTAGTCCTCCTGAGTTGCCTGCCCCTTCTTCCAGAGGTCGTAGACTCTCCTCTTTTTCCTGAGTTCGAGCCAGAGCTCTCTAGTCAGCCAGGCCGGTCTTCTTCCCCGCCGGCTCGTCTTTTGGCACGTGGGGACACCTGCTCTTGTGCCTTTAGGACTTCCTCCTTAAGGAATGTCCAGCCTTTCTGGACTCCTTTGCCCATTAGGGCTGCCTCCCAGGGGACTCTCTCGAGCAGTCTCCTAAACAGGCCAAAGTCCGCCCTCCGGAAGTCTAAGGTGGCAGTTTTGCCGACCCCCCTCGCCGCTTCTCCACGTATCAAAAACTCTATCATTTCGTGATCACTCTGCCCAAGACGGCCTCCAACCATCACATGGCTCACAAGTCCTTCTCTGTTCGTGAACAAGAGGTCCAGCAGGGAACCTTCCCTAGTTGGCTCCCTCACCAGCTGTGTCAGGAAGTTATCTGCCACACGCTCCAGGAACCTCCTGGACTGTTTCCTCTCTGCTGTATTGTATTTCCAGCAGACATCCGGCAGGTTGAAGTCCCCCACAAGAACAAGGGGGACAAGATCACATATATGAGTATGTATGTGTGATCACTTCGAACAGAGGATTGCTTCAAACATGTACATATTTGTTTGTTAGTCTTTTGTTTCCTAATATGTTTGAGTTTACCTACAGTAAGAGAATTGTCTGTATGCTTAATTGCTTTTAGCATCAGGACATAACTGGGTATGCAGGTGAAACAGAACAACTGTTTCTGTTAAATGCAACAATTTTGTTAAATAGAACAAGATAAACCAAAAGGAAAACATTTTTTTCTCTAATTTCAGATAAATATAAGTGCAATTGCTAGAGAACAAATATATTGGAGAAGATCTAGTTGATGGCATTATTTGTCAGTGCTTAGTGCTAGAATGATTTTATACGTACATCCTATAGCAAGCAAAAAAGGCAGAGACAGACTTTCTTGGAGCTTATAGCAAGAGGTTACATGGGTCAGAATGTAATCTAATATCACTAGGAGTAGTGATTAATAAGAGCGCTGACTGATATATTTTTATTGGAATTTTTATTGAAGTTATTGACAGAAACACTTCAGCATTGTAAAAGATTTTTAACTATCTTTGAAAATACTGTGGCTTTCCTGAACTGTTTATTAAAAATATTATTTTTCTAAATATTAATGATTTTATTCATTAAAAAAAATATGCAGAATTTCTGGAAATGTATAAAGAAATTGAAAATAGAGGGTCAATATCAAGGAATAAATTTTGTATTTACTTTAATTTGGAAAAACTGGATTCCATTTCTCTTTTAATATGACTAGTCAGTAACTTAGCACTCGCAATAAAAAAAAAAACTAGAGAAGAAAGAGAAGTAGATAAAAAGTTAAAGGAAAAACATGATTACTGCTAGTTATATCTCTGGACACTTATTTAGCTAAGGCATGTATTTATAAGATGTATTTCTTTTTTGCTCAAAAATGTAAACCACACAAACCATACACAGTTTTCACTGATATTTGGTTTAAAAGGGAATTCTCGATTTCATACCTCTCTGTCAAATCAAAGCTCAGATTTTCTGAAACATACATATTTAATTTTATGTGTACATATAAAGACAAAAGAGATTGCATCCTAAATTTTGAATTAATGAAAGATTTTATTCAGAAATTTCTCAGGTATTTTTGTTCTTCATCTCTCTGCATTGCTGTTTTAACTCTATTACCATGGAAAGAATTAGTCATAGAAATTCTTATGTATAATCAAATTGAGGCTTGAGAAAATTAAATCCAAAAGGCATTTGGTGGAGAAATCATAAGACTGGTGCTTCAAATAGGATCTGAAATCTGGATGCTTCCAAGCTTTTTTTTCCAAAAGTTAGAGAGAATATTTAGGTAGACTACAATATTATACATCTTGTTAAATGCACTGTAATTTTTAAAAACCATGATGACAATTCTTTGTCTTTACACTACATTGTAAATTCTTATTTTTTTGATGCTACATAGGCATCAGATTTTCAAAATAGATAGACTTATCCTTGCTGAGTTCCTAACTTATCTGACCTTGTTAACATAGGTCGTTGGCATCAGAAGTCCAACACAGACTTTAGAACAGTTGCATACATGTGTTAAAAAAAATCATGCTAAAAGGATTGAGGTAATTGATAAAGACCTGAATATACATTATAAATATTATCATAAAAATACCATTCATGGATTGTGTTGAGGTTGTGGATCATAAAGTTGACAACAATAAGGCCTAATTTGTGCCTGAAAAAGTGGGCTGTGCCACCCATTCATTTCAGTTTGAACAGGGGCCAGAAAGGGGGTAGGCGGGGGCTGAGTTTTAATAGCTGTTATCTCCGAGGAAGAGACAAATGTTTTGTCACACGCCTGGATTACCATTGCCTTGATCCCAAGAGAAGCCTAGGCATTTTTCAGAAGAGAATAGCCTTCCTTCACCAACTTGAGATAAACCCCAGGCATCACTTCCTTTTCCTGTCCTATCTCGTATATCTGCTTTCCTAGCATCCTCTTTTTTAACGTCCTATTTCAGAAAAAGTCTGATTTAGTTGGTCAAAACTGTTTGTCTTCATACTCTCTTTTGACCAGACAGGAATGTATAAACCATGTTACAAACTGTCCTGAGCTAGTATGCATTTGCAATTCTCAAGGAGCTGACAAGACCTAGTGGTCTGCCTGTCTTTCCCCAACAGTTTGTCAGGAAATGAGAGACAGGTCTGAAAATATGAGCTCCTGTCTTGTTCCTTTTCTCATCTCTATTGTATTGTTTTTCTGGTTTTGACATCAGTGAAAGATAGTTCTACCCCACCTTTAGGTAATTCCCGCCCCCCCCTGAAAAATAACAGCTATTATTATCTCCTACCTAAAAAGCAGAAAGAGATTTTACAGAACTTCTCTCTATTAAAGGGGCAGGGGAAAAGAGTTATTGCCAAAAAAAATTAAACCTGCTCAATTTGTTGTAGCTCCAGTTCTTTAAATACTGCTGCTGCTGCTGCCTTTTCATCTGTATCCTTAAAAAAAGTTGAATACACTTTGAATGGAAACTATTTGCCACAGAACTAATTCAGCTGAGGTCTATGAACTCAAAATCCAAAACTTTTTTGAAATATTTGCTATAATACAGTAAGAAGGATCATGTTAATACCTCTAATCACCCTATTCCAGAAAAATCAGCACAGTGTGAGCCTATAGAAGCCAACTGAAATGGTGAAAACATAAATATTTACTTGTCTGTTGAACAACTTGGTTTTCAGTTCTTAATCAGAAGATGTGGATTTGCAGGATGACCTGGCAAATCACCTTTAAATTGAATTAAAATGCTGCCATCACAAAAAAAAGGGGGAAGTTGGGGCTTTACACTGATTAGCTGGTAAAGAAATGTATTGAGCTGCTGGAAGGAAGCCAGTCATTGCCATGGGAGGACACGGATGAACCAGTATATTTTTAACAGGGAACACCATGTCTGTGGTTTTCCTCCTGCTTAGTGCCCTATGAATGACACAAGCCCTGAAATCACAACAGTCTGGGGAAGATCTCAAAGGAAGTAGGCAGTGCATTTCAAGAAGTGTCACTCTCTAAACCTTTCGGGGGTATGTCAGTAACACATTTTCTGTGCAAAGCATGTTTACTTGTTTCTTGTACTGTGTGTCCAACATCACAGCTGGTGTTTCTGAGTAGAGTTAATAAAAAGTTATGTCTATAGTAGGACATTTAAAAACAAATGGAATTTTCAAACAAGAGCCTTTCAATGAAAGGGCACCAAAACAGATTTATTTTAGGCATTGAATGAGGCAATAAATGTTTCAGGGAAAGTTTATAATTACATTGAGGACAGTAGATCTTTCTAACACGTGGTTAAATGGATGTGTTGAATAGCATAACAGCGATTGCTTATGGAGAACAATAATAAATATATGTTAAAACATATACTGCTTAAAATCTGCTGTAATATGAATTGTGTCATCAGACCAGGTACATGTTTACAAAATTTCACTTACACCATCACTAGATGTTTCTGATGTGCCCCCTTTACATGAAGATTTAGATGTTCATTATTATTATGCTTTTCTTATTAAGAAAGCGGGCATTTGAATGGCAGCAATAGAAATTAATGTCAGTTTATGGCTAGTGGGATTATCAGACTTTAAAGCTATTTGGATATGCTTTATTGGTTTCTAGGTGCATATTCAAGACAAGGGCGGAGCAGAGATGAAATAAGGAAATCTAAAAAAAATACGAACATATGTATTTTTAGCAGATACATTACCATAATGCCATTAGTTTCAAGAATTAAATGTGTTTAGCTGATGATTCCCTCTCTCCCCCTCCATTTTATTACTCTCATAAGTGCAATGCATTGCTGCTTAGAATCAATAATTTGATGCGATACGTTTCATGTATCATGAAACCTTTAATAATATGAGAGGTTTAACTGCAACAGATGAATTCAAGCTCTTTTCCTTAAGTACAACAAATGAAGACTGACAGGGGATAATGGTATAAAACAGGAACATGATAACTGGGCTTTGTAAGATCACGTGAGTTTTTTGCCAAGAACTGCAAGACGGAACCAGCACTAAGCCTTCAAAAGATGAAGGTTTCAAAAGAAAACAACTAATTTATTTTGATGGTGTCTAAAATGCAAGTAGGACGTGAGCAGTATGCTCTTCAAAGAGTGGCAGGATATGACTGGTCTGATAAAGATCCTTTAAGATGTTATTTCTATGAAGGAGCTGTAAGAAGTTTATGGATTACTGTCTAACAGATGAATTGTCCATTGGAATACTATATAAGAAGATTTTCAAAACTGTGAATTTTGGTGATATGAAAACAACAATAGCAAACCTGTGGGTTGAAAAGATTTCAAATTCATACTCAGCCTGAGAAGGATCCAGGATTTTACCTATTATTTCTAATTCCAACATTTCTAAAGCAAGCAGAAAACAACATGAAAATTGATAAATTGTTTGTCTTACTAAAAATAGGTTAGGATGGGCCAATTTAGTATGTCTTACTAAAAATAGGTTAGTATAGCCAATTAAATAAGCCCAGGAGATAGTTAGACCTGGGCTTTTGTGTCAGGTTTAATATGCTGAATGCTATATGTAAAAGTACTTCAGAAACCAGAGAAGATTCTGATCAGGATATGTATTCTTCTTCCACGAGGATGGATGGATCTCAGAGGAAAAATACATTAAAATAAGATGTAAGCAGCAAAAAAAGTTCAGAGAGACTATTTCATTATGACTTTCATGCTAACAACATACACATTCTCATTACAAGTATTAGTCAGTATTGTGGATTCTTCACAATCTATCACCAATACATTTCTAATACATGAAATACAGGAAATTTTGTGCAGCCACTGGTGAACTGCAATCTGTGCTTCTTACAACCTAATTGGAAATAAAAGTATCTTCTAAAAGGGGAGAATTTCTACGCAGTGTTAAAAACTATGTTTTAAATGCTAAACATTCTTAACCATTACCCAGGGAGCATTAACATCCTCCCAGCCCCCCCAAAAAAGTGAAAAACAGGATTTATTTTTTAATGTAGATTTTTACATAGAAAAGGTCTGGGGTTTTGTTTGTGTAGTTGTTTGTTTTTTAACTAAGCATCAGTTACTTCCTAATGGTATTCCTTGTCAGGAAATCTTTATTGTTATTCATGTGCTCCCGAAGTTTAAAAAAAACCCGAACAGAAAGTACAAAACATAACATCTTGACCAAGAAACAGAGAAGATTACCAACCAGCTGGCATTAATTGTTTGCTAAACTCTGTTGCCTCAAACAGTATTTCTGTAAGGTGTTGAGTAAACATGACTGAAGTGAAAGCAGTCCTATGGCACGGCCACTGCAGCACACTAGTTCTGCACTATCATTACCACATTTATTATTACAACATCCTGTGGGACACGGGTCCATCAGGTGCATCCTGTACCTGAATCCCCAGAACTGGACTATCCTCTTTCAAACTTTTGTGGCTAACATAGTTACCTTAGAAATTATGATTTTATACCGTCAGGTAGTAGAAGTTTAAGAGCAAACAGCACTGGTATTTTTAGGATGCATGTAGTAATGGGAATATGGAAAATTGTTGTCTGTAATGCATAAGGTTAGGTTTGAGGACTCTATAAAGCTGCAAGCTTGCTGGTGCGATAAAGAGGTATTAAGGAATTATCTGTCATTGTATTTAGAACGATACTGGGGATATATGAAGACTTAAAAATGGTATTGTAGTAGGTCTTCCTGAGAGCATGTATGTTGGAAGGAACTCATGTGGTCTGCGTTGTGTATGCATGTTTTTGGAAGAAGTGAAAATGCAAAAACTGGTATTTTAACCAATAGTAAAAAACCCAACCCAAACTAAAACAAACCTGTTCACAGTATATCTTTAGCATAAATAAGCATTAACCCAGACAGCACAATTTAATTACCTTATTTCTCAATCTGATTTCTGCGGAGCACTTCTGGAACCCTTAGTCAGCATTGCCAGGTGAGATTTCTTGTGGGAAGAGAGCTCTAGCTGTGCTCATGGGATGGCTTCAAACCAGTCTCCAGGAGTATTCATACCACAGGGCATATCTACGCAGTAGGTTTGTCTTGAAATTAGAGGAAGGCATGAGGTTTGTGCTGAATCAGGCTCCCAACACAGCCTTTTCTGAGTGGAGACAGTAATTGAGTGTCAATATTGAGTGCATTAAAATAAATTTTTCTTAATCTTCATGATAAATCTAACTAGTCACCGGTAAACTTTGATCTCTTATAGAGGATTTTCATAATTTTGTCATCTGAAGTGTATTTGTCTTTGAAAATATAGTAAGACCTTCAGCTCAGAATAAGGCAAACTGCAGAAAGTGAAAGCTGTCAGCTCAACTAAAGTGTAGATGGTAAACAAATAAAAATACAGATGCAAACCAGAAATGTGTGCATTTTTTAAAAGTTTACTTTTGTTATTTCAGTTGACATTTTACTGAATGTCACTGAGAGTGAATAAACAAGCTAATGAGGTTTTAGCTAAATCTCTGCAAACAAGTTGTGAATTAGAAAAAAACCTGCTCATCCCTTAATCACTGACTTCCTATTTTGGGACTGTTCAAGTGTCCCTTGGTTTGTAGTGATGCTTTCATTCAACATGTGATCAGCATCAAAGGCATGAAATTTTCATTAACCATTTTTTTGGCACCTCACCTCGTTCCAGTTTGAACTTGGAATCTCCTCCATGCACAGACCGCTAATGAGGAAATCCTTGCTTATGAATTCAATGCAGAATGAGAGATTTTTTTTTCCTTTGCATAATGTCTGCTTTGAAGTCAGGCAGTCCAAGAAAGTGATTGATCTCACCCAAGTTCATAACTTTTTCAAAGTACTGCCGATATCATTAAATTTTAATTAACCCTTTGAGCTCCTTCTATGATGTAAAGATGAGGGAACATCAAAGGCCTGTGTGTTAGAGCAGCAGTGAAATCTTTTGAGCTGGCTTAGCCTTATTGAAGAAATCTAAGCTGCAAAATATTCCAGTTCTGTAGTCAGCTCAGTTCTACTTACTGGCTCTGCTCTGTGTTAGAAGAGGCAAAGCAATTGTTACATCCTCAGCTACAGCTATTTATATACTCTCATACTGAGCCCATCTTCCTGTAAATGTTCTTCCTCCTACTCAAAAAAGTAGTCCATCATAAAGCAAATGAATAGAATATAATACCTTATTCATTCTCTGTTCATTTATGCTTGCTTTAGCTATTATTATCCTGGTTAGTTGTCTTAGAAAAATGCACTGTAGGATTTAACAGGGATTAAACAAATAATCTTCCACCAAAAAAAAAAAAAAATTCTAGTCTTCATATTTTAAAATTCATCCTACGCAATTCCATTTCTTGACAGGGCAATTTCAGTTAAAAGCAAGCTTCATATGCTTCTAACTACATAGCCACTTTCTTACAGCAAGTGGATGGGGACCTGCAGAAGGCTTTGAGAGGGGCTATGTTTTCAGGGCAAAGCTCAGTTTTGCCTCTATGCTGTGAAATTATTTATACTACTGTGAAGTAGGTTTGAAAGTACTCTGAACCAACTGTACATCACGGCAAAGAAATCCACAAAGCACAGAGCAGCAATAAGTAGTTTTTGCTTCTTGGGACAGAAGGAAAGACCTGGATGGGGGAGCAGTCTGTTAATATCAGAAAAGGCTGTTTGGGATGCAGAGAGCAAGGTGAGCAAGAGGGGAAAGGAGAGAAGGCAATACTCCCCATATTCTTCAAATTATTTAAAAGGGAAGGTCAGGAAATGGATACCTTCTGCTGGATATGGCAGCCTTTGAACTAATTTCCTGCTGATTCTATTAAGGAAATTGGTGGTGTGAAGATAAGAAGGTCTATTCTTCCTTACTAGTCCTGCCGTTAATAGTGATCGTGATAGAATGAACTTTTTGATATGCAAAGAAAATAAAATACTAGTCAAAGCAAGCCACTTCTGAATAATAAAAAAAAACCCATTACTTTTGATGATGCATGGAGGAATGGGTCTGTTTGTCTGTGGGTTGGAGGATATTTTGTCAGTCTAGGGAATTTCTGAAGAGTATCACTTGCCGCTGTAATGAGGCAAGTTGCCTGACAACATTGTGTATTACATATACATTTCACCTTTAACGTGAAATGTAGGTTAAACGTGAAATGCCACATTTGCCACATTCACATTTAATATAATACAAAAAAAAAGTTGATAAACCCAGCATGGCTTTTCTTGTCTATTCCTGGCATATCCAGCACATGTTGAACTCAGACAGCAAATTCTAAGTTGTGGAAGGGCTTTTCCTGCTTTCAGCTACATCTGCCGTTACAAGTGAATCATGGCTTTCTGGATGGATTACATCGGCCTTTCTGTTGCTCTCAGACAGCAAAAATGAAATGAAGGTAACTGTTGCAGTGTTACTCCACTTCAAGAGCAGGAGGCTTAATTTAGCTTGATTGAAATAGAACTGATTAAGCCAATATATTAGCAGCAGGGATGAAAGTTTTCCAAAGGATTGTTTAGCTGGGACAAAACTTTAAACATTCCTCTACCACTTTCTAAGGTGACAAGAATGTAGGTAAATGAAGGGATTACTGAAATTACTTTTTCCACCTGTCAATCTTAAATCTGTTTTAGGATTATAGAAAAGAACAGCATTGAATCTGTTTTGTGATGCATGAATAAAAGTGAAGCTGTGACATCTGGTAAATATGGAGTGAAAACAGACATATGGAAATGGAGGATTTGTAGGGAACTGTCTCCTTCAAGAGACAACATTTTCTGAGTCATCATAACGGCCTATATGCATGTGTGTGTGTCCCCATACATATATGTGGGTGAAATAGCATTTGTCATTTTTACTGCTTAGTACAATTCTAAAATTCCAAAGCAAACCCTATTTTTCCAAATATTCTTCATTTATAGTTAATTTTACTGCATAAGTACGTACAATGCTTATGTAAAATGTAAAATAATGTTATGAAATTAAAAAAGGCGGGGGGGATCAGACAGAAAAAATAGAATGCTTTTCAAAAGGGAAAATGAGTGTAGAGAGAAAGGCAGTTGGAGGGTTTCTTTTCTAGGCTTTGATGAAAAACTTTCCTTGCTATAGAAAGAGGTGGCTGTTGGTGAGTGTATATGTATGAACGCCGTGGGAAATTAGAGCGTTTGTTTGAATCTGCATGATTACTTGCTAATGTTAATTTCTAACTTTTTTCCTTAATCATAGCTTGAGAGGGGAGAAACACAAAATATCGAGACAGTACTTGGTTATATACATGTAATATACCAGTCATAGTTCTATGATAAATAATGCTAAGTTTATTTAATAATAGCTAACCAATATTGAATATAATGTATACTAAAGAAAAGCACATGTTACAGAAGTAGAGCAACTTTGGTTTCCTTTTGTTTGAATAGGCATGTAAACACACATTGGAATATGTGAACACATTTGCAGATTATTCTGATAAACCTGTTGATATGCGTAAAAATCGTACCATATGAGACCTTTAGGATGCTATGGAAAAAAAGAGGAAGACTTCTTTTGGCTGTTGAAAATATGTGATCACTCAGGTGCCAAATTTGAGGGAAGTACTGCATTTTAACTGAAGATTTACTCCTAATAATAGTTTCATACTGGCATCGAAAGTCCTTTCTGGTTACTTTCAAGGACCATCAATATATTCAGCGTTGCAATGAACAATTCCTACATTGTACAGAAGATTTGAGACTCACTGTATCTCAAAGTAGAACTACAAAAAACAAAGGCCACTGGTCAGTGATGAATTGGTAAGGTGCAAGATAAGTGATAAAAAAATTGCTTTTGCCTAAGCCAGGCTGAAGCCCCTCCACTTTTAGCAAGTGTGTGTGTGTCTGTGGTGTCTTTGTAGGCCATCTTTGCCTGTTATCTATTTCCTGACACAAAGAAAGAGCCCGCAGATAGATTTGAGAGCCGTAGATAAAGCTACAGCATTTTAAAGAGGATATTCTGCTTTTCAGTACTACAGATGCGGTATACCTAGTTTCCCAAGCACTTTTCTTAGAAGAGGTACCCAAATGTCAGTAGCTGGCACCAAAAGAGCTTAAGTAACACTTGTTGTCAGTAAAAGCATTATTAGAATGGAAGACATTACAAATAAGAGACCTACAATATCACAAATGCCGGCTTTTTATTTCCTTTCATTGCTTGTATTTCATAAAATGAGTTTTGCACTCATCAGAGATGGTGGTTTGACAAGCTGGGATGCTTGTCTTTTTTTTTGGTGAGGGGAGGGATAGGGGTTTTTTTTGCTGTTTGTTTGTTTTTTAACCAGCAAGCACTCCACTTACTCAGTGCTAGCCTTCCTCTGTGCATCAACGCTGATGTAGCTAGGTAAGCTAAAACAGCAGCATAATCTGTTATTCCATCACATACATACTCACATACAGTACCTTAATTATTTATTCTTGGTTCGTAATTTCATTTTATATTTTTCTGACTTTAAGAAACTTCCTGACCCTTAAGAAATTAGTGCATGACTTTGTGAGATGTTTTTGGATTTAGAAGGCTACAGTCTTCTAGATAACATGAAAATATTATGAGGATGGGGTCTATGTGTAAATAAGAGCTATTTTAATTCATTCTTATGGAGTACTTCAACAGAAAAGACTGAATGCAGGTAGACTTTATTTAGAAAACAATTTTGCCCTTGAGAAAGTGTAGAGACTTCAAAAAGGACAGGAAGTAAGCAGACCTCATTACAGTAATATGAATTACACTTATATCAGATTGGCTGGAAAACAAATGGCTGTGTTTGCATTTTGCTGCTGTTGTGCATTTAAATGATCATTTGCTGCATTAATATTGCAACTGAACTGCTACAAAGCAATTTGTGTATAGTCCCAAATAATCAGGAATCCTAAATCTAGCTAATGGCAGTATTAGTCACACAATTCCAAACTTCATGTATTAAGAAGCATTACTGGATATAGAGGAATATTTATGCTATTAAAATGATCAAATGCCATGTAAGTCACTGGAGGACTAACCACCAATGTTGTGCAGTTCAGTTTTGTTCCATGTTCACCCCTGTTCTTCCTGAAGAGATTTGTATTTGATTTGAGGTAATTAAGTACACTAATAATAGCTTAAATACCAGTCCCAACTTTGCTGCATGTGCTTCCAAGGACTATGAATTTGTCACGTCCTCTAAATTCAGGAAGTTTGTCTGGTAATTATTCATTTGGTAAGAAAAATGTGAAATTATAAGTGTTATGATACTTTTTGTGGTGGTCTCCATCTGTTTGTACTTTGACTTCTGACCACCACCGCTCTCAAAGTGGTTTTCCCAGACTCCAAGGAAGAATTAGCTACCACATCAAAGTTTCTTTGCTATTAGTTTTTCAGAAGTTTAAACAAAATATCAAATTGAAGCAGTACTTCGTTTACGCAAAGCTGCAGCTGCACAAGGCTCTTTCCCTAGGATCCATTAATATGTTATAAACAAACCAACAAAACACAAAAAACTTTTTCAGCCTTGCATGTTCGTTACTCCCAGAAGGTCCTGCCTCAGGGCATCTTGGCATGTAGCCCTCATAACAGCCATATTCCCTGTTACCTGTTTCATAAGGTGCTTCACACAGACAGGCTAACTTGGTTACAATGCTGTCTTTAAGGCTTATTGCCTACAGAAATCTTTCCTGCAGTTTTGTCTAAATAATGTTCTTCCTTTTTATATTGTATCTGTTGTTTATTGTTCCTCTGTTACACCAAGAGGTGGTTGCATTTTGATGGCAGGTTTAATGATCCATTGATGTAGCAGACCAGTAGTTAAAGAGTTTGCAAAGCAGTTAGTTTAAATCTCAGTTTGAAACATTGTATTAATAGTATTTACAATTCATGTTTACCTGAAAGACATAACAGAAACCTAGGATAATTTTGAAGACAATTGTTATTTTAAATGAGTTACTGATTATGTGTAACTGTCAGCCTAGTTTCCTGAAAATGTCAGAAAAGTCTGATTATTTAAAAACTCTGAAGTAAGTTTAAAGAAAGAAAAAAGAAATCTGAACTTACAGCATGATATTTTCTTTTCTTTTTTTTTTTTTTCTGGAATAGAGAAATAGCAAAATCAAAATATGTGAAAATGAATAATGATAAGACTTCAGTATAAATATTGCACAAGTTACATAAACAGTTGCTAGATGGGCAATCTGCTCATGTTTTATGCCTTGTAATATATTTTTGTTAGGTTGTTTCTAACCAATGGAAGGAAAATTACAATAGGAAAAATTACAGAGGGCTAATTCATCTGCTCTTAAAAGTCTATTGCTATCCCCAGAGTTGTATTATGAAATTTATCCCTTAGTTAAAGGGATAATACTAAAGATCAGTTATTCAGTATTAGAATAGCACGATTACTAGGCAGCTCTATCAACCCTGCGGGGGCTGCTTCTTACTACAGAATACTGCTTCTTCTTATTGCAAATGCAATATAGTGTGGATTAAACTGGCATAAAAAGCATTAGGAATATCACTGTACTTTCACCATAAATATGCTGTGTCATAAAACACAGCTAACACTGAAGCACACAGCTAAATATTCTCCCTGGACTACTTATTTTATTTAAAAAATGTTGTGTTAAAGCAATCTTTGTCTTATTTGCAGTTGCTCACAAATGTGAGTAAATATGGTGATTTGTGTGTAATATAATAGAAAAATTAGAAACATTCCCTGGATATTATTCTGTCCATTATCCATGTGGCACTCAGGAGTCTGATCTACAGGTATTTGTGCCTCTCTTGCTCGCAGTGACTTCAGTGTTAGTACAGGGCATGCATGGACTGCAGGATCAGGATAAGACTAATAGTGCTGACAACAGTCATAAAAACTTACAGCAGAGCTGCTGAAGGCAAACTCTTATTGCCTGCTTACTGAGCACTGAATTGCTAATGAATAGTATTTGAGATTTTTTTTTTTTCCCTGTGGACAAAATGAATCTTCAGAATTAATTTGTGCTGTACATAGTTATGAAATGGTATGACTGCTTGGTTCATTGAAACATACATTTTGCATTTCTAATCTGTTTAAAATTTATTGTCTTTATAAAAACCCACAAAGAGAGGGATATTGAGCTTGAGATGCCTGTTGCTGCGGAGCACACAAAGTTTGGGTATTTAATTGACAAGGCACCTAGCCACCCACTGGAGAGGGTAGTTTGTACAGGAGGGGGAGAATAAATCAGCTTTTACATTTCCTGCCCTGAGCTGATACCTAGGTAAGGGATAGAAATTAATTCCAGGTGAATTTTCACAGTATTTTAATGTTATTCTGAAGCATTACTGAGGACAACACATTGTGATAGAAGTGTCAGTGTTGTTTTATGTAATTTGTAAGATTTTCGCAAATAAAAGAATATTTTTTTTCTCTGGAGCTGTATGCAAGTTTAAAGAGTTTACCACTTAGCGTTGGTCAAGGGAAAAAAGGCAGTTAGCTAAAATGCAAGCATTTCTAAAAAGGCAGCTTCTCTCCTGGCATTACTAGCTTCAAATGATGTGCCCACTGAGAGCAGCTTAGTTTGATGTAGCCCATTTCATAAAAGCTGATTCGGGATTTAGACTTCAGGTAAGTCTTCAAAAATTGAGTATAATATAAAAAATAAAGAACAACTCTGAGGGTTTATGACAAAGAATTTTTTTGGATGTTGTTTTATTTCTCATATGAAAAGCACCTACAATTTTTTTGAAAGCATTTTTTAAAGAATACAAAACCAGCTCACTGTGGTGTCAAAGGTTGGGATTCCAATAACTAGACATGTTCCTTAGACTGCCAAAAACTCAGCCTCTGACCTTTTACTTTTTCAACTCAAGATATGTATTTATTTATTGTAGGTTGCCTAGATTAGCTTTGTTTTTTGCATCTTGTCAAGCTGTGCTACGTAGAACTTAGTGGAAGTCAAACAAAAACTGTGGCAGTATGCGTCAGCACTCTTGTCCTTGGCCATTCCAGTTTAAGGGGGCATTATACTGATTATACTGATACATATACACACACACAGATATCTATTCATTTCTTCACTAGTGCAGTTGTTATAGTTATGATGGAAAATTCCTTAAAATCTTTTCCAAAAACCAACTGTTCTAATGACACTTATCTAATATTTGGGATCGGTCATTTAACAAATGGAGGTAACTGCTTAAATGACACTTTCACCATAGGTAAGCTCAATCTCAGATGACACTACCACCCCATAGCTCAGCTGCATTTATCCTATTTAGTATTAAGGACAAACACAGTCAGCTTACTCTGCTGGAAAACATTATACTGTTCTATGCGGAAAAAACAAAGTATATGCAAAGCATTCTCCAGTTTTTCATAATTACAGTAGCTGCTTATCCAAAGGGCAAACTGTCCACAAAAGATTCAGATCAAATACTCTCTCTTCCAATTGACATTTACCTTTATATTTTAGCAACTATGCTATTTCCATATGATACATTTTTATATGACATGCACACAAGAAAATACCATTTCTGCACCACAATAAAAATATGTTTTTCTGAGCCACCGACATTCTACTGGCTTAGAAGCACTTTAACAAAGAGGAGACCGAACCAAAATGGGTGATTCTGAGAATCTAAAGATCTGCACCACTTGCATCCATAACAACTTTTATCCAACTTTTTCCCCATAAAATAAAATCACTTCTGTGCATGTCTGTCTGTATAGTTTTCTGTTTAAGAGCAAGCATATAGGAAACATAAAAAAAAAAATTAGTTATTCATAAAAAAATTTTAATAGCCAACCTATTTAAAGATCGAAATAAACTAACAAGTAAACATAAACAGTTCTAACAAGTATCGGGCAGGCTTCAAATGAACAGCGTTTCCTCCAGCTGTGCCAGCCTATAACATATAAAAAAGAGTCTCAAGAAAGGCTTCAATATTATTTATGGGTATTTGTATATTTTAAGCCATCAGCTGCCATATAAAACAACATTGGATGTATCTTGCTTTCAGATTCAGCTCTTTGGCTATCAGTATGCCATATTTATAAGGTTTCTGATTTTTGGTTTATATTTTGTCTAACAGGAACTGTAATATGAAAACCAACTCACTGAGGTGATTGTTAGTGTCTGTATGTTTTTGTATGCATATTTGTGTGAGAGTATAGAAACAAACCTAATACTTCAGCTACCTTCAGGATGAATTCCTAAAAACAAGCGTCTTGTTCCTCTCTGATATAAGAGATCCAAAAGGTCTTGTACCTCCTTTATTCTTGATTAGGCTAGGAGAACCTTTCTTTTACAATTAATAGACTTAATCAAAAGGGAACAGCTTTTGTAATGGGTATGATCAGGCTCTAAAAATTGAGATACCCAAAATTTTTGCAGTTTATGGTAAATCTGTATCTAAGTAACTACAAGTCCTGTTGACAACTTCAGAGTAGAACCCATTTTGTGACACAGGCAAGACAGCCTATGTTGAGCATAGATTTGCGCAGGAACATGTACAAGATGAGGTATTGTAATCAGTATCAGCCTGGAAGCTGGTGAACGCATGAAAAAAGAGGATGACTTGAGGATTAGACGAGGTAGGAAAATGGAAAGGATCAAATAATGAGATATTATAAAATAGAGCATAGGCATCACCCTTTTTTGAGTAGCTTCCCTTATACTTCACCAAGAACTTTGTTTCTCTTAAAATATTTCAGGAGAACATAGTGAAAAGTTATTTCCTTTTGCATCCAAAGTTATATTCGATATTAATTTCAACATTTGTTCCCAGGAGAGTACTAGATATTATTAGGTTGCTGATAGGGCAAACCAAACAGTATCATCTCACTAAGTCTTTGTGTCCAGTTGTTGTTCCTCTTAAGCTAGAAGCTTTCTAGCAATGGATGATCTTTTTTGCTACGGTTTTTGAACAGCAGGCAGGAATTTACTGGGGGGATTAAACAAGAAGTCCTGTCCCATTCTGCCTATTAGCATTGCAGAATGTGGCACATGCTTACAGTCACACAAAGTCATTTCTCAGCACCTGAATCACTATCACAGCAAGGTTCTGGTTTATAACTAGAAATCCTAGATGCTCTAGTAATACAAATAATAACTACACAAAATTTGTGGGTTTTTTTAATTAAATGTCATCCTAAATAGACGCTTCAATTAAGTAAGGAATAAGGAAGGACACCTTTCATCTTCTTCCTTATACTGCTGGTAAAATGCAAACCACAGTTTAAAGAGTAGAACTGAATATGTCAATCTTGCATATCAACCCCCTGCTCAAGTGATTCTAGAAATGACTGTTTGAATTAAGGAAATAGGTTTTACCTGTCACCCACCCCTAGACCTTCTTGCTGTTCCTATAGATTTTTTCTTTTTCTTTTTCTCCATACACTTGATTGAAAAACCAACTGTGTTTCTGCCTTTTTATATTCCAGGATTCTTTGACTCTTTACAAATGCCAGCAGTCGCACAGCTGTGAAAGAATCTTTTGATATTCACATTTATTGTAATATAGAATTCAAATTTATTTTCATTCTATCTTTCATGCTTCTCAAGCTTTAAATCCTGGAGAGAAAAAATATAGATGTGAACACAGAAGAAAAAAGAAATCACTAGTTTGAACTCGAGACTGTAGCCAACTCAAGCAGTGAGAATTATTTCATTTGGGCTGAGGTGTGTGTGCATCTGTGATGAGAGACGTGGATGAAAGGAGATGAAAGTGGAGAGAGAGAAGATCTATGTATGCACGTGTGTCAGAATGTGTATATATTTATGTATATATAAATTCTTAAGAATGTGCATATATTCATAGTCTACATGAAACAGTAGTGTACATTATGTGTATAACACATCGTATAAGAGATATTAGGCCAAATTAATCATCTGACTTCAGTCTTCTATACCTACAAGGCATCTGTATTTTATAAAAATGAGTAGCTGCAACTGTTTATATTTTGTGTTATATACATTTAGATTCCTAATATTTTATTATTTTACTGACCAGTAAGTTGATTTTTCCTGGGGTTTTGAAGATGTCTCTCTCCGGCTCACAACTTCTAACTGGTGACTATTTTGGGGAAAGGAGCTCTTTTTAATAGCTTTTCTGTCTGTGCAGCCATAAAGTCTAGTTTCCAGCTACCAGAGCGCAACAATGCATTGTCAGTAATAGAGCTATTTTAAGTGCAGTATAAGCTGAATTCATCAATATAGAATCAAACCTACCACATTACATAAAAAAGCTACCGGCTGTACTATCCATCAGACAAGCTTGCCACAGTATTCAGACCTTTAAACTCACTGAAACTTGTAATTTAAAGAGAAAAAAACATTCCATTTTCATATCCCTACATTTCAGGATTTTACTAGTGCAGAAGGTTTCCCAAACAAGTATTTCAGGTGACAGAAGACTTTGTTATGCCCCTTCTAAGCAGCATCAGTATCCACTGTTCTGTAGAGAATTTTCTAAAGAAGACACCCTGCAGTCACAGGCTATGAGAAAATTACGTCTAAGGTACAAACACCACATTTTTTTAATACTAATTTGTGAAGTCTGTTTTGGTTTAGAAACAGCTTCAAATTGCCCCAGCTACATTGTCAACTTGAAGTGACCCATGGGACTACCTACTACCTTTCTTAACTAAGGACTCAGTTTTGTACCATTTCTTTTAAGCCACGTAGAGTTGAGAGGGGAGATGTAACCTAGGACAGTTTCTGAGAACAAAACAAAAATGGCAAGAACATCTTCATACTGAAAAATATTTAATGAGCAATACACAATGTTTCTGCAGTTATTTCTAGGGATACATAGCATAGTGTAAGGAAACAGAGGTGTGTGCTAGTAGTGCCTGAGAATATTACAATCTCGAATGGACAGTTACTTCCTGCTGCCAAGACAGTCTTCTTGATTGTACTACCTGTCTGTTGTACTATTCTTACCTGCCTAGAGGGGTAGGTATAACACACACAAAGAGTGTATCACACAAAGTGATAGTGATAGTCTTTTATCTTTTTATCTTAAAGTCTTCAGTCTTTAACTAAGTGTTACTCCACCTTTGACAGCAAAATATACATTAAAAGATAGAAATTATACTAGGGTGTCAGCTCTGAAAGCATTTTCCAGGCAAGTGACTCAATGTGCAGTGTAACACTACAATTCTTTAAAAGCACTTTAAGGAGGGGATATGAAATTAATGGTTCAAGAAAATAGAGTGTATTTGTCTGGGGTGGGAAAAAAACTAATTTCCTAAGGGAAATCCTTCATTGATTCCAGCATCAATAACATGGTTTGTCACTTATTGCAAATAAAAATAATTAGATTGTATTTAGAGTATGCAGAGTTTATCTGATCTTTTCAATCTTTATGGGCGCCAAAAGAAGTAATGTTTTCCGTGATACTATTACTAGAGAAGTGAAAAAAAAATGGAAGCAGATAATATCTGACACTAAAAATCCTATTTTTTTATTGCTTTATGTTGTCTGAAAATCCTTAGCAGCTCACATAAAAAAGGAATATTACATTACTTTATGGAACGTTCTCTAATTATCTAATATTCAAAAGGACATGTTACTTCTAGATTGGATGTGAGGAAGAAATTTTTTATGATGAGGGTGGTGAGACACTGGAACAGGTTGTGCAGAGAAGTTGTGGATGCCCCATCATTGGATGCGTTCAAAGTCAGGTTGGATGGGGCCCTGAGCAACCTGATCTAGCTGAAGATGTCCCTGCCCATGGCAGGGGGGTTGGACTACATGACCTTTAAAGGTCCCTTCCAACCCAAACTATTCTGTGATTCTAAGCTACTGATGTGTTGTCAGTACTAATGGGAATTTGTGTGGTAACTGCCACTGGATTTTTTTTTTTTTACTGTTTTTAATAGAAATAATAAAAATACATGATTCTCACTAATTACAAGTATTTCAGCAAAAGAATTCTGCAGGACTAAATCCTGAAATCCAAATAAGATGTTCCTAGTGTACTGCTCCCTACTTGATTTATCCCACCGTCACAATAGTCTTTCTTGCAAGTATGTCACTCACTGGCAGATTTTATTCATCTTGCAATGAGCTAATCTCCAGTTTTTAATCTCCTTTAATTTTCAACTCATAAATCCCAAACTCCAGCAAAATTTCTTATAATTAACAAAAAAATACAAAATTATACACTATTACACTTCCTCACTTTTCTTCAATTAAAAAAAAAAGTTCTCTCATACTTCTTTATACTATTTTTGCCTTTTGCACAGTGAAATAAGTTTGGTCTCTGGGCAAGTTGCTGCAAACTATCTTATGTCTACCTTTCTAAAAACTAACACCCCTTGAAGCAGACTGGTTGCACCCACGTGGATGTAACACTTAGTATGAGTCTGCTTAATATGCCTGTAGCCTTTGAGGCTCCTTCTGTCCATCCTCAATATCCAATGTAGCTATTTCCCTTTTTAACAACTTCTTATCAACTTTACAGTTCTTGTATTAATCTCCCTATCTCCAGTAGTACTATGTGGCAGTACATCAATGCTCCTCTTACATCTAGATGCATTATCTAGTTTCTGGTTGGTGTGTCTAAAACTCAAATCTTGAGTGACACTGATTTAGGCATTTGAAATCAGGTAGAAAAATTTCTCCAGGTCAGACTGATAAAAAACGCACAGAGATCGAAAGGGGAAACGGGAGGAATGTCGTCTTCCTATCTAGGCGGGGATTACGTTTCCTATGATTGTCTGCGATTTTGCCCAGTCCTATAATACTGCAGGGATGCTCTTGATTATTTTTTTCTGCTGTGCCATATAATAGTTTCAGCTGTTAGTTTTTAACTTGATCTGAACTTTGTTATATGGTATGGAAAAAGATGGGTAGCTGCAAAGCATTACTGAATGCAAGGTATATGTTCTATGGAACATTTTGAACTAAGTATTTACTGCTTGTCTTTACTGTGATTGAAGGGGACTGATTTCAATAACTTAGGTGGCTCCCCCTGGTTCTGTCTTTATATTACCCTGCATTTAAGTCATACCAAGATTATCGTTACCTCTGCTGTGTTTTCAGAGTACTCAGTTCCTTGTTCTTTCACTCTATAAACCGAAAAAAATTTCCTTTCATTAATATTGTTTCATTTCCTTTGCAAAATCCAGTTCATTAGGATTTTGTTCATTTCACTTTTCTGCAATGCTTTCTGACCTATTCTTTTTAATTATTTCTTCTTCAGTGCTTTGTAGGTTCACTGCTTATTCTTAACATTCTGTTTGAAAAGCATACTGTGGACCTTCTGTGTTTCCAGTTCTTTGGAATGCAAACCCCAGACAGAATTAGAACTTTAGTCTTACAGGAATTCAGCATTTGTTTGCATTCAAATCGAAAAAGATTAATTTTTCATACTCAAGTCATTTTGCTCCTTATCTAGCCAACTTCAATTAGTAATATCTGTAGTTTGACTCTCTCAAGTTGGAAACTTCAGGTATTGATTTGTGTCTGTTTTGAAATTCAACATGAACTGAGTTATCTCGTGTTTAGAACTTCAGGTTTGTTGTTTGTAATAATAAGAAATTAAATATATTGAAAGATTAAGAAGAACGTGGTTTTGTAGAACAAGATTTTTTGAACCAGTAATATTAACCTTTTTTCAGAATTTGAATTTTGAGAATTTTTTCCATGTAAGTACTATTTATTTTTTCAAAGTTCAAATGTAGATCAGACCCAAATCTGCACTGGCTATAATTGCCAGCTGAGTACGTCCCCAACATCTGCCTTGTGTGAAAGGAGCATGAATTTTTTAGCAGTAGAATGATATATAGGAAACAAGACCGTTCCACTTTTTTGATGTCTGAAATTTCAAGATCTGCTTCTATTATTATTTTAGAACTTGAATTCCACAAACAATACTGATTTCTGAGGGGAGATTAATTTAAAACTTAGTGGCATAATTGGGAATCTTTCTAGGTATTTCAGTGGACTTTGGAACAGACCATTTACCTATAGCTGGGAAATGCACATACTGAGTGGATTTCAAGACCGCAGGAACCCCTCAATATAAAACATGGAGGTTATAAGAAGTAAAAGGTATAAAATGTATGAAATCTTTTTGCTGTCAAATTTGCTGATTATATATGCTATATATGCATTTGTTACTTAATGTCTTGCTGAAGACAAAATGAATGCTAAGTCATCATGACATAAGACAGCCCAGCAGGTAGCATAGATACACTTTATAAACCTTAAAAACTCCAAAGATTCAAGAATAGCAATACAAGAAGAATTTGTTACGCTTTAGTCACCAATACGTCCTAGATGTATAATACATAGTTAAGCACAACATGGCTAAGAAATACCTTTCTCGTCTAAAATATTTGTCTGATCCAGCATTTCCAGCTGTCTGCTATCTTATCTTTTGACCCCTCAGTCACACTGCTAATAGGATTTCTATAAACCAGCACAGCAGTGGACTTCGTAGCTCAACAGATTAAGTCACAGGCTTTCATCTCTGGAACCTAGTTCAAATTCAGTACTGACCAAATGTACCATAATCCTTCTTTGGGCATTCTCATTGAAAAAGGGAGTGTAGACTATACTATCTTCTCTAACTCAACTGGAAGCTGGCTTCCATACAAGTGACATTGCCTAACTCAGATATACAACTTCTTTTTTTTAATTAAAAGATATCAGGCAAGCTTTGCAATGCATTTGTTTTTCCTGTGCCTCTACAGATACCAATCAGAAGGTAACAGATTTGCAGGAAATTTTACCATTTCAAAACTTTTTCATTTTGAAATCTAATGAAATCAAAATATTAGAAATATTAGTCAGAACAAAGATTTAAAAAAGAATTGTTTTGCTTGATTTCAATTTTATATTTCTTTTTCTATTTTAAACTTTATGTTTTCTATTTGAAAATTAATACAGCTAAATTTTTAAAAATGTTTACGTTCTGAAATTGTCAAACTGGTCTATTTTAACAGTTTGTGAGATTATTTCTCTCTTCCATGCCTACAAGAAACCAGCTTTCTAAAGCTTCAGTCTAAAATGCATTTACATACGTGTCTAACATGATGCATGAGTTGTTTCACTTACTTCAAAGACTCTTTCTGTATATGCAGGCACTTGATGGATTGCAGCCTACATAATTTTTTAATCTCCCCATACAATGACCTGGTCATCCAAGAAGAGGAATGAAAGGACCCTGATTAAAATTGATAATTTGCAGGAGAGAAAGATAAGATCAAGGTAAATTGTGGTGGCAGAATATGGATATACTATGGTTAGTAAGATGCG
Source organism: Mycteria americana (assembly GCF_035582795.1). Lineage (NCBI taxonomy): Eukaryota > Metazoa > Chordata > Aves > Ciconiiformes > Ciconiidae > Mycteria > Mycteria americana. Next base: position 16,675,688 of record NC_134372.1, read on the forward strand.
AGCCAATCATCACTCTAATTGCCTTGCTTGTCTGTTAATTTCCAGTGTCCACACAACATACCTAATTTTCTTTCAGATTTTACTTTCCCCAAGTACCAAATACATTTTTTAAGACCTTATTAGCACTCTTTGGGATAGCTACTCATATCAGAATTAATATGAAAAATAATTCAAATATTCATCTGCTTGTCCATTCTCAGCAGGTGCTCTTTTCAGTTAATTATTTATATTCTGACTTGCTTTTTTTGTTGTTTTGTTTTAGAAAAAAAAAATTCCATACCAATCTCTCAGTCATTTCCTACTGTTGAGCAGCAAGTATCACATCTATTCTGTTCATGTTGCATGATTTGCTGCAGCTCTGATCAGTCTGAAAATAGCACTCAGCAGAAATAAGAAGGACCACAAAATCTCAAGGTTTGCTCTCTGGAAACCCACAGGACAACCACACACAACTGTTACAATGTGAGGTGTTTTCTCCATCTTTCATACCTTCTCAGGTAGAGACTGTATTTAAAAAATAATTGACCTTTTATAGACGATGTCATACCAGTATACTAGTTGTTCTTCTTCATGTGAAGTGTGGATTGACCAGTTGGGCTTGCCTCAACAAATACCTGCAGCATCATGCTGGGCTAGGGAGCGTTAGCCGTAGACTGAGCTGTCATGGTTCTGTGTGTTCCCTGCCACTTAAAACAAGATGGAGACCACCACTACTAGATACAAAATGGGGTTAGGAAACTAGCTCTTCTTCCTCACAGTTTTATGAGCTGCATCTATCTCCAGGTCAGAAGTCATGTCCCATGTAGGAAATCGGCCTTCACATAAGCTCAGAACTGCCACTGCAGCTTTCTGCAGGTATGCAGCATGGAAGGGCAGTAGGAGCACCACCAGGGGCTGGGAGATAATAGGGAAGAGGGCAATTGTTAGGTATTTAGACACAAAGGTTTAAGAATCCAGGTGTTGTGACTTCCACTGCTCATAGAGTAATCTGTTAACAATTAATATAGATTTAACCAGTATTAGATAATAAATCACAAGAAACTAGACTAATTATACAGTGTTATAAATTTAAGCTATTTTATAAGTAGCTAAGCTAAATTTCTCTATTGCATAAAAAATAACTTTGTAAAAAGCTAATGTGTATTGTTAACGATATTCCTTCTAGCATGTAATTAAGCTAGATCTCTCTCGGTGATATTTTGGGAGCTGTATGGAAGATGTATTTTTCTCTTTTATATTTTGTATAATCAGAAGATACTGCTGAATACATCTATATTGTCGAGTTTCTTTATTTTTTCTTTGCTCATCTGAACTCAACTTGTTCATTTATACTGCCTAAACGATAAGCATACCTTTGCTCTGATCCATAATGAACCAAATAGTGGCCTTAGTTGTGAAAGCTAATACAGAATAGATTGCCAAAATCCATGCCCCAAAGCAATACATAATCCACAGTAGCCATCAGAAACAGGACTCACTTCCTGGTATGCTTAAAAAGTAACACTGTAAATATAGCCTTTCCTATTTCAACCTTATTTTATCCAACCTTTTTTCCCGACTTCTTATCTGTAGATGTTTTTGTCAATCTAACAATATTTATTAAATACTGTTACTAAGTAGATGAATCATTTTATCCAATAAATCATACTTATAGTACTTCACAAGTAATTCAGTTTCAATTAAAATAGCAATGTAGTTGTTTCTGAAGACAGTGCCTTGATAAATTGACGTTATAACTGAGATCCAGCTCTAGTATTTTGTTCTTATTGTTCTGTTTGTTCTTACAATATTAAGTAGCTCAGAAAAGGATGCAGACTCTTACTATCTCCCCATAAAAAATTGTGCATACATAATAGAAATTCCTATTGATATGTATATGAATATACATGAATGTGTATACATATAAATACAGTGTTCCACATATTTATATTATACATATTTTATATTTATATTATACATATCTAGAATATATATTGTACATTTATATTATACATATTTAGTAGGCATGGAGGTGTTGGGTTGACGGTTGGACTAGATGATCCTAGAGGTCTTTTCCAACCTTAATGATTCTATGATTCTATGAAATATAAATTCACATACACTTGTATTCATTTCCTCCAAAAGGCTGACTCTTTGCTTCTCTCTATGACTAATATGTTCATTACTTTTTTGGAGATCTAATTATTCTGAGGCAGACACACCCTCCTTTACTTTAATTTGAAACCATTATGTCAAGAAAAAGGTTTCTACTGATGATGGAGATCTGCTTTGCTGGATTGTACCACTGGTAGCTTTTGCTGTAATTTGCTCTTTATTATTCCTTTGCATGACTTAACTCTCTTTATCCATAATATCTTTAATGAAATAGTTTCATAGTTTTATTTTTGGCTTCTCATGGATTGTAAACAGGTGAAGCTGATGGGGTTTTGGCCGGAAGTGAAGTGTTCTGAAGTACATTCAAAGATAATTCAACATCTACAGGGGTTTTTTTGATATTATGGTAAAAACATTTCTTATCTGAAGATCTTGTTAGTAAAGAAACACTTAAACAGGCCTTTTCTGTTAACATTGTTAATTCTGTGGACTTATGAAAGCTTTTATGGAACATAAAATGATTGCGTAGGAATACAGATCTGTGTTCTCTGGGGGTAAGTGTACATGTTCTGGAATTATTGTTGAGAAAGGCCCAAACATACCTATTGAAAGCATTGTGACTTCATATTACTGTTATTTGTGACTGTAGAATTACTGTTACTCTTGAAGGGTCCACCATCAACTGGAAGACTTATACGGTAGCTCGTTGGTCTGGCAGGAGTCTAGGTACTGTGCTAAGAAAGCCCCACAAAAGTACTGCGTCTCAGGTGGTCAAGTCACAAGTAAAGTTGTGGTCTTTTAACCAATTACAGTATAACCAGGAAGGGCATAGAGAAGATTAGAGAAATGTGACTATATTATTTCATTGCTGGATTGACTTATAAAAGTTCAGAAAACAGAAATGTATTTCTTATTGTTTTGATAAATTCTAAAATCTCCTGTCAGGGTTTTGATACCATTGTTGCATAGCCCAGGATAAAGAGGAAGATCCTTGCCCCAATTACTGTAACATGTTGCAAGACTAAATAGTTTGGCAGGCCTGAACTGTGCATATCCTTTGCAGAAATATGAGTTAATCGAATCCACTTTTTAGCATAACACAAGTATATGATTAGGATGGGTCAGCTATGAGCAACTAATGACAGAAAGCAATGATGCTGTCTTTGTGGGGAAGGAATTTTTCCTGAGGCAAGTGACCATAACTGGGGGGGTGGACTTTCCTACCGTCATGAAGTATGAGGTAAACAGAGCTGTTTCTCAGTTTCTTTGTGATTTTTAGGAGAAAATATTTTCCTGGTTTTTTAAATGTCACAGACTATTTTCCTGTGCTCTCCTGAATAGGAGAGTGGGAATATAAATATCCTATAGCAAGTTGTAGCTAATGTAGAATTCACAACTTTTTGGGGTTTCTTTCTGACACCTTCATGACAATAATGGTAGTACCTGGTGCATTTTATTAACAAAGGACAAAATAAGAATAAAACATTATGTAACTTTACCTCATTCTATATACAATGGCTAATTTTTTATACAACGGTTTCTCTTCAGAAAAGCCATTTCAGTTCTAGCTTCAAATGTTAATATTAGTCTAGTGATCTGGCTCTGCAAGCTGTTCAATAGGCCAATTCTACATCTGTTGGTATAGATAAAAATCTGCATGGAGGTAGGAACATTATGTCGATGGATACCTTTGCCGAACAGAGGTTGCAAGTCTTGCGAAGGTTATTCTTGCCAAATGTTCTTGTATTTATTGTGACAGTGTCTTTGTTGAATTCATTGAATGCAGCTCCTCCTCCACCATCCATTTGACTTGTAAATGAATTCTCTTCAACTGTATTCACACCTCTTCTGTGTTTGCTTTCTAACAGTATTCTAGCAAATTACTTTACTGGCAGGAACATTTAGTGAACTAGCCAATTTTAAGTAAGTATTGCAAAAATATTCACAAAAAGCAAAATTCTCATTCATAGCTACAAGTATTCACATACACGGTTTTAAGATAAACCTAATATTAAAAAGGTAATCAGTGTGTCACTAAGCACAAACATTTCTTATAACTTACATTTTTGGTCAAAACAACTAAACTTTGAATGTCAAATTATTGTTATGAACAGCCTGTGTATATGTTATAGATCAAGACTTACTGGCAGAAATGATGTTAATAAAAATTGTATCTGTTTGAAGATAACTTCTGATGAGAAAAAATTTACTGAATAAATTATTTCAACTTACCTGCTTGAACCTAATGTGTCAGAAAACAATGGAACTGGACAGAATAGTTGTAGTGATCCTTACGTTTCTTTCTTTCTCAGTGGATGAAAGAAAATAATACTCAATATTCAATGACCCATGAGTTTTGGATACTATAATACAGTTTTTGTTGCTTATCTGATTCACTGTGTTTTCATTGTATCCCAACGTAAAGACTTGTATATAAAAATATCACATATTTCTTTAAATAGTTAAATTTGCTTCCCATAGTCACTGATATGACTCAAAATTAACCAGTGCAGTTATTTCCACTTTCACAAATACCGTGCCTTTATTGTCTGGAAATGCAGTGAAGATAAAATATTGTACTTTGAACCCAAGGGTTACTTAGAAGCAACTGACAGCAATGAGTATGTGCATGCAGCTTTGTTTGTTTAATCTGTGGAGGTCAAAATTCTTTTGTATCATTCATTTTAGACTTTTTTTTTAGGAAAATGTATCTGGACATATGCATCTAGCTTTTATTTTGAACATTTTCTGGTTCCTGTCCAACTTTTCTCTTTATCTCCTGCATACCAGCTTCCAGGTATCTGTCTCCTGACGGTAGAGATGTGTAAAGGATTAGTGTCTTGATTGGCAGGTTGGCTAACATCACAGTTCTGTTCATATGGAGCTTTCCTTCACGTTCTAAAAAACTACCCCAGACAGGCCAGAAAAAAATCCCGTTTCCCTTGTTGCAAAATTGCACATGCAACCTTAAATTCAAAATGTAATCTGAACTGGGATATCTTTATATATTTCACATACCAATACAGATAGAATTATGGATTAAATAATCATTTTTTGTCTTCTTGTTTAGTAACTTAGAGGAAAGGCAAGCTGTGTAACTCACAGAGGGAATGGCAGAAAGCTCAGGATCATCGATTGTATCTTATACTGCTAAATTAATAGATGAGAGTCCTTCTTCAATAAATAGAAACAGGAGCATTGTTTTTCACAATGCAACCTATTCTATAACACTCTGTCCATGTGTGGCTACAGATAAATGAAATATAGAGGGACAAGCCATTTCTATCTATGTTTACACATATCTCCTTACATAATACCATTTAAACAGTATCCAATCATATAGAAGATATGCTGTGTAAAATAAAAGTTCCGTATTATGAGCAGCCATCATGACCAAAACTTCTGGGATGATTTTCTTTCCATAAACTAACTTTCTTCGCTCCCAATGGGGAGACCTTGCTAAAACTCAGATGACTGTCAGTCCTAATGCATTCATAATCTTTTCCATATATGGGATGCCAGCCAGGCAATGACCTCTCTCAGGTTAAGTAACAAATAACCAAGCAGTGTTACTTTCATATTTCCCCAACAATGCAGACAAGAAGGGAGTATCCATGTAGTATATGAAACTAGTTCCAAGAAATATCTTGAAGGGAAAACTCTGTTTCATTACAAACTGATGGGAACAGGACGTACAATAGTCTGTCTCTGGTATGACTGAAAAGGAGCTTCATGGTTTTGTATCTGACTTGCAGATGAATTGTGTGTGCCTTGTTTTTGTGCAAAATGAGCCCATTTAACTTACAGATAAAAACAAGGGTTGTAACTAAGGTCTGCAGACTGATACTGATAGTGAGAGCTGAAAGACTCACAGTACTATGAGATGATGAGAGCACTCCAGAATCAATGGCTTGTGTGCTGTCATCTGGATCAGAAACAAAAAGCGCTGCTTGGTACAAAAAGCCTCTACCCTCAGTCCACAAGTCTAAATTTATCCTTTTTATAATGCTATTGCATTTCCTACTGTACAACTTCAACACAGCTGTCCCTAACTTCCATCATGTTCCACTATATAATATTTTCTACTTTAGGCCTTAAAATTATGAAATGCCATCTCCCTTGAGCATTCTATTAAAGTGAATAAAATATTTTCATCACATTTCTCTGTGGAAGGATTCTTTTTTACAAACTATTTGTTTAAAGTATCTTCATTTTTCCCCTCTGTAAAAGTATTCTATAAGCCCTGTATTAAAATAGAGAAAGGAACCAAATTTAGCAAATTTCTTATCTACAAGCATCTGAGTGACCTGGGTCATTCATTTATTGTCTCTTTAGTTTGCCCTCTACCTTATTAATTTCTACCAATTTCACTGTAATGTTGTCGGTTTCCATAGTATCTGTTAGTTTTATGTACTTATTTTTAGCTCTACAGTCTATGGCTCTTCTGCTGGTACCCTCCTTCTCAGACAGAGTTCTCAATTTGAATGAAATGAGGAAGTCAACAGAGCTTCTGTTCTGACTTTAATGTAAACAGTCCATTGCTATTCGCTTTTAAGTTTCCTTGTGGGAAGAAATAGTTCTGCTGTTTGGATGATGCTATTTTGAGGTCTTTCACTTAAATCTCACTGCTGGCTAATTTGTAAGAGTTCAAGGAAGGCTGCATATTATTTATACACTTTATATTGTCAGAAGCCTGCTTAAATTTGTAAGACTGATAACTGAAATAAACTGAGATCCAAAGTGGAAAGTGGTTCCTTTAACAGAGAATCCCTTAGGAGCTGCTTTTAGGAAAATTCCATTAACCTTATCTTTGCAATGTCTTTTCCAAATTGCTTTTTTGCTGGTGGCAATTGCAGTCAAGATCTTTGTGAATGTGAGGTTCTAACATAGATTTGGTCACGAAAGCCCTATGCCTCTATCTTAGCTTGCACCTCGTATCATTGACTTCTGATTGTTGTTTCTATCAGCTGCTGCTACTCATTCAGAATTCACGTTAAAGGTCTCCTTTAGAACAAGGGTAGTAATTCAAGAAACAAAGGCACCTCGTTGTGCAGTAAGTTTTTGCTATTCTGAAACCTGTTTGGATGTGAGACGCTACCCTAATAAGTAGTTATGTGATTTCTCAAATATGTTACAGGAGCAAAAATTATACCAAAAAAATTATTTTTGACTGTTTGGATTGCAAAATGACCAGGTAAGAACATAACACTAAAAAGCAGCTCAATCGCAACTTCAGATGGAATGACTACACACACATGTGCACACACAACCCCCCTCCACCAGATCCAGTCTTATTAAGTTGTTAATATCTGATTAATGTGAATGACCCTTATGTACTCTAGGCGCTTTCTGTACTCTGCAAATTTTAAACTGACTGAAACTTTATCTAGGTCCCTTAAGGGATGATCCATTGTTCTTAACTTAAATCAGATCTATCTTTCAGGACTAGAAGGGGAAGCATTTCAGGACTAGAAGGGGAAGCTGAAAACTAGAGAAATATTGCAATAGTACAAACTATTCCCTTGATAATTTTGCTAATTAAATTGTTATGCAAAAATTGTCAAGTGATTTAAATCCCAAGGGAAGACTTGCTGGTTTTTTCTGAAATATTCCTACCAATAGCCAAGCCTTAGAGCACTCATAAAACATAATGTTGCATGAGGCACAAATTAAGATTTGTTGTTTTGAAGTTGCATCAAATAATTGATCAGAAACTATAACTGGGATTATAGAACAAGATCAGAAATTAATTTTAGAAAATACTTGCAAAAATAATTGAAGTTACAAATCCTGAAAACTGGGAAACATTTCCTTTTAATGCCTACAGGGATAGGACCTGTGGCTTTGATTAGGATTAACACTAGGAGATGAGGTGAATGAAGAGAACAAAGGGAGTTTTAGATTGGATTAAAATTATGACATAACCTATCTTAAAAAAGAAAACAAAACTTTCCAATCCTGTGTAAAGGTAAAATTTAAGATAAAGGAAAACTGTTATTTCAAAGACTGCAATTTCTTAGAAATACTTTGATTTCTAGTAATGTAGTAACTTTGATGCTAGTAAAACCTTGGGTGTCATAGCTCTAGCAGATCTTTTAGGTTCTTATTTTAGTACCTTTGTTTGCTTGCTCATGTACTTACTGAGTCTATTGTTCATTCATCCATCAAGACTACATATAAGTAGACTAAATTCCAAATTATGGGGAAGCAGAGAGAGATATTTTTATTAGTCATTTTTGTTTTGTGCCAAGCTTGTCTCAGCTTCCAGTCACTTTTGAAAAATGCTGCAAACTTCACCAAAAAATCTTGTGGGTTTTGGTTTGGGGTTTTTTTTTGGTTTTTTTTGTTTGTTTTTTTTTTTTCAAAAACATTATTCCTTGGATTCTGTTACCAGAGATCTAATCCTGCTTCTGTTGAAAACAACAGAACTATCACCATTTATATGAATGAGTACTAATTTAGGCTCACTGCTATAGATCTGTGAAACAGAGACATCATGTCAGTCTGCTCAGTATTGGCAAATTTTGTTTGGATTTAATTTGAACAGTCTGAAGGAAACTCATCCTTATGTTAATCAAATGTTTTCAGAATCACACATACAAAAAAAAACCCCAAACCCAAAAGACATAAAGCGAGAACACAGATATTGTCTAAAGCCTGTTGCATTTTTATGTATCCGTTTATCTTCTCTCACAAACAATATTCCACAGGAGTGGCAGACATTGGGTGGAATTCTGCCCTTATTAAGTTCAGCAGCAAAATTATACATGGATCTTATGGATATGGAAAAAAAAAACCCAAACCCTGGTGCAGCCTGTTCGATGGCATGGTATCTTTGCCAAAAAGAGTGGTGCACCATTTATTCTCAAAATTATTTCCATTACCTTTTACTCATCTGTCACTGATTTTTGATGTTTTGGAAGTGTTTGTTTGACTTGAAGTGGAACTTATTAAAACCACTCTAACTACACTTATTATTTCTGTTACAGAAGTTTAACTGAAATTGAAGTAATGAAATTCAAACTAAATATTTTTACCTTGCTGAAGCATTGTTACTTACACTTACTAATTCAGAGTAAGGAAAAATTGGAATATTCTTGCAAAATATTCTGATCTTGATAAAACTACATATTCAGAAAGAAAACTGTTCTTTCAAAACATGAAACAGTTCTGATCTCACAAATGCTTATTTAACTACATCTAATTCCGTGTAATTTGAAACTAGAATGAAATCCAGAGGGTGCACTATGTATCAGAATTTCTGCATGACTAATCCTGTGCAGTTAACAAGGTTGGGCAGCTCTGTGTATAATTCATGGCTACTCAGAGGGTATCTTGGGTCTTCAAGTACAGCTTCATCTCACAGATTTAAGGTTTGGTGTGAGAAACACAGCACATAGTTCACTCCTGTGCTACTGTGGTGTCTTGAATAGAGCAGGTTTCCTGTTGCTGATCTAAGAGGTAAACAACTTTAACTAAACATCTTGATTAGACTAGCCCTTTGCCTCCAGAGGTGATCTAAGTTGTAAACATGAAGTTGTCAGAAGATGTTACGATTAATAACGCTTATCTACAAAAGAAAAATCTTGTGGCAGAGAAAATCTGCAACAAATAGGATGTGTCGGGATACATATTAAATGGGATAATGTCTCATTCCTGTAATTGAAATGCTTATGGAGAATCTAATTAACCTTTCAAACGCTGATTCCCGAGTATTTTTGGCATCAAGCTCTATTTCTTGAGGAAAACATCAGATGCCAACACCAAAATGTTTTGTTCTCTATTTCATCATTCTCTTTGGGAAAACTTTAAGCTCAGCTTTGTCTCACATCTATTTTGTTATTTTCAGTATCTATTTGTAAAATACAATTCAATTAAGTGTTATTAATTAAATAATATGCTATGCTTGCTCTTGTGGCCTGCTCAGCAAATTTCACCACCAGACCTTCCCTTTGCCAAAGAGTCCTGAGGGAGTTTAGCCATTTACAAGAGATTTTTTTTTTATTTTGGTGTTTGTTTATCCCCCCCCCCCCCCCCCCCTTCTCTGCAAGTTAGCCTGATGTTTCCTATTCCTTGGAGAATCAGTAAACTATTTCAGAAATTCCTCCCGAGCTCAGGTGTCCTTTACGGGCATGGTTCTGTGGACCAGTTAATTAATCTATGCTTGCCACCTTCTTCTCAGAAATACTGTTGTGGAGGGTTTTTTGGTTTTTTGTTTGTTTGTTTGTTTGTTTTTTACCTTCGTGAGGTAAGAGGAAGCTCGCTAAGGCTTGTGAGACCCGCCTGGGCACGGCCCCGCCGGGGCAGGCACCGCTTCTCCACAGCGGTTCCCTCCTCCCCCGCTCCCGCCCGCATAACGCGCCCCCTCACGCGCCCGCGGCTCTGAGGTGAGGCGTGACCGCAGCCACTCGTGACAGCTGTACCAAGGCCCCCCGGGGTCCGTGACCGCAAGCACCCGCGGGTTTCCTACGTGTTTTCAGTCAAACATGAACGGAGAAGCACCAAACCTCGGGCGCCGACGCGGAGATGAGCGGCGGGGCGGCCCGCCGGTGCTGCCTCGACTTCTGTAGGGCGGGGCGGGCTGGAGCCTTCTGGAAGATGGAAATGGTGGCTGGGGGGTGCTTGCAGGTGGTGCTCGCAGCCCGCGGGGCAGGGAGCTGCGGCGGCAAGCTTGGGGCTGGTCTTTCGGTCTTTCTAGGGTGCCTGGTGCAGTGAAGAGCTCGGGGGGGGGGGGGGGGGGGGGATTAATCTCGAAAGGTCTGGGCTGTGTGAGGTCCTCTCAGCCACCACCTGGAGCACGTTCCTCTGTCAGCCACCGCCTGTCGAAGAATATGCACTTCTAGAGCACGAGTTACCTTGTCCTGCTTTAGGTGTGTGCTTTTGGGTGAGTTGGTTTACACCTCAAAAGTGCCCTTTTTTCTCCCCCCTCCCCCTTCATTGTTAGGGAGTTTGATGTTGAACTTGCATGTTTTGTGTTTGCCTGAGTTTAGATGGATGAATTTTGTCTTTGTTAACATAAATGGAAAATTGCATGAGAACTGTATTTCAATTAAAATAAATTTTCTACAGTTAAGGTCACGAATAGCTGCAAATGTAAAGCGAGCTTAACAAGAGAGAATAATACAGAGATTTATGGCTCAGGACTTCTGTCTGTGCTGTGTAGAGTAGAAAATAAGCTTCAGCTGGTTAGAATTGTTCAAATGTGTAATTTCATAATATTGCTATTTTGCAGAATATTGTATAGTAAAAAGTGCTTGGTTAGGACTAAAAATAGTGCATCAAAGCTTCAAATCAAATGGAAGGAAATTAACAGGCCTTCCAGTGGCTTCCATCTTAGTTACCTGCTTTCACCCAGTGGACTACGCGCTTTAAAAGGAAAAGCCGATCCTCAAGCTCTCTCGGTACTTAAGTGGTTAAATTGTCCCTTTTGGATCTTGCAGAACAATATCAGTCATCTTATGTTAAGGGAAAAAAATGTCTAATCTTTGACAGAAATGAATTACTTCATGTGGGACAGCTACATTTTGTCTGATACTTGTTGTCAGCTTTCACTGGGAGACGAGGAACTAAGAAATAGATTTCATCAAGTTCTGAGATGGGAGGAAATGAAATCTTAGCAAAGAAAACAAGTTATGCCTCTAAAATGGATTGTACAAGCAAGAAGATCTATCAGGTGAAGACTGAATGTTAAAATCATTTGCCAAAAGATGACTTAGGCAGCTCTGGGGAGACAGAAAAAGGTGGAAGGCCCTAATATTCCTAGTTTATCAGATGCCTGTTTAAGACATCTAGGTTTGCTGCTTGTTGGTTGGTTGGATTTTTTTGTTTGTTTGGTTGTTTTTTTTTAAATCCCCTATAGGTATTTTCTGATGCTACACTTTTGTGAAACTCAAGTTGCATGTTCACTTCTCTCACCAATCATCTACAACATAAATTCAATGATTGTGCTGTAGTATACCCAGGTTTGCATGTGGCTTCCCTCCTTATGATCTCTTTTTTCAGAAGACTTTTTCCTGTGTCACTAATAAAGCGAATCTTCCAATTTGTCTCCTGACAGACTGATAGTTTGGGCATAGTACTGAGGTATGGCCTTTTCCCCTGATTCATTTTAGGCTGAGTGGAAAGAGAAAAATGAACAAGTCTCTGCTGTTTTGGTCTGAAAAGTATCCCAATTTGTCAGTTTACAAAAGTTTTCTCATTGCCTTCCTATCGCCATGTCTTTTCTCCTAGTATTAATTTATCTTTTTTTCAGCCACAAGGCCAGTCAAATATAATTAAACAAAAAACCCAAACTGATTTGTTTAGATTGAAAAATGGTTAAAGGTGCACAGTATGAGGTTAGTTTTTATTTATCTGCTTCAATTCACCTCTTCTTGATAAAGTGTTTTTGGCTCTTCTGTGACCTCTGGAAGATGGAGCAAAATGGAGACTGGGAGTTAATTTGGAGAACTTGGCAATACATTATCTCAGTTCAGCAAATACCAAATCTGTGAATAAAATGTAGCACTTCTACGATTAAGGCATTCTTTTCTGAAGGATGTGTGAAGTATTTTCCAAAAGGCAAAGGCAGAGATAAAAACTCCAAAAAATGTTAGTGTTTGCAAATTTCTCAAAATGTGTTGTTCTCGTACTCAGTGAACAAGAAATATTTTTCTTTGAAAATTGTAGTTAGCTTCTCTACCCCAATCATGTTATGTGAAACAAGCTCAAAATTGAGTGAAACTGTTGTTGTGTGGTTTCTCTGTTTTTCCATTAGGTGTGAAGTTTAGACTTCAATTAAAAAAAGAAACCTGATAAAAGGACTAGGCTGTAGATGTGTTAATTTCATGCAATCTAGAGTTCAGTTTTGGTTTTGTTGCTTGAGTTCTGAACATAAAGCCAAAATTATTACTAATACTCATTTTTTGTTCTGCTGCTTTTAAGATAGGACTTTACTAAAAGTGTGCTTGGGATCACATTAGTTATTTTCTGCTCAAATGCTGTTGCACTTACAGAAAATGCACATACTCAGGAAATGACTTTTTCTCCCTCCTAAAAACAGGATCAGATTCTTTGAGTGACCTTGGTGTTTCCAGTCCGCTGGTCACTGAGGGATAAAAGCATGGATAACATTAGCTGTTGTCCTGTTTTACTGCCAATTTGCTAAAACACTGCAAAACTAAAGATTTATGTTTCTATGTTTTTATACATTCTCTGTTTATAACTGAATTTAGTGATTGAATTTTACTCAAAGAATCATCTCTGTTGATGTTCAATTGAAGAGTACTAAATGGAGCTGCAGTCTAACTACCACTGCAGAAAAATTATATGATTCAAATCACTATGTAAAATGCAGGGAAAACATCAGAGAAACTATGTTTTCTATTAGTATTTTGTTTTTAAATAGTATAGGATTAACTTAATGTGAAGAAATCTGACCTCTCTCTGCTGTTAATATTGTCCAGAGATGTTACAGCAAGAGGAAAGTAAGTTTCAAAACCTGTTAACACAGCCAACAATTGAGGGGCTGAAGAAGGAAAAAATAAAATAAAATTTTAAAAATCCCAATAATTGCAGATTGCAGCTGATGAGTACCTGCAGCTTATTGTGTTTGTCAAAATACATAAAGCTTCTTCCCTATCACCACATTATTTCTTCTCTGGGATTTACAGTATGGCACTGTATTTGCTTATTTTCTCATCTCAGGTTTGTTGAAGTAAAATATTCAGGTGATCGTGATGTTTAGAAGTATAATGTTAGCTTGATTTAGATAGTGCAAACCTTTAATAATGGCTGAACATGGATTATATGCGGTACTCAGGAAAAAGTGTAGTTCTCACATCAAAAAGAAAGCTATAGCAATGGAAGAGTGCTGAGGACTTCTTTTATTTTCACAAGTTCAGCTTAAGTCTGTGATCCTGCTGTGTATCTCCTATAGTTTTTAATGCTTAATTGTGGTAGTGCCAGACTTTTTTCATGCACATTAGAACTTAGTTTTCCTTTTCCAGTGGTTACATAATCATTCTGATGGGGTGCTATTAGAGCGATTTAATAATTTCAAACAACTATTTCAGATATTTAGAATTATTTCTTAAATGTGCTTTACATATGGTGGTACTCTTGTTAACCATTGTTGAGGCTACAATATTGAATTTATGATTAGCTGTACATACAGTATGCAGGAGCATGCATACCCTCTTACACCAGGTATCCAAACAACTCTATTCTGTAGAGCTTTAAGACTGCAAAGTCTGTAGTGTTGGGGCAAAAAAGATAAAATTTTGAAAATACAGACTTTCAAAATGGATGAAAAACACTGCTGTGAAAAAAAGAAAAGAAAAAAATTAACTGATTCTGAGTTGTCATAAATTTTACTTAAAACAATTGATGTGTAACTCCTAAAATGTAGATCAGTGTCAGTCATGTTAAGACCAGTGCTGTGCTTGAATCCAGCTGAACTATGTTGTAAACCAGCTTTGTGTCATATTCAGATTGTGCCATCAGATGGATGTTTTGGTGCCCATTAGTACCTGGCTTGCTCTAGCTGTATTCTCTACTTGGAAGACTTGCAGAGTATTTGAGGTTACTGGTCATGTTGTAACAAGACATTGATCCTTATTGCATCTGAAAACACTGATCTTCAGAAGAGCTTGTCTGAGTCTAGCCTGTGGAAGAAGCGATTTCTCATTTGTCATAGTTGGCTATGTCTGTCCATTAGGGCAGAAAGTGTCAGTATACCCCAAAATACATAACTGTAAACTGAGAGGCTTGGACCATATACTGTCCTGTGATGTCTGTAGTTAGAGATTGTTTTGGTTTACTTCCTTGTTTTGGGTGGTGTTTCTTAGGTGGTTTAGGGGTTGGCTGTTTTTTAATGTTTCTGTGGTAAGCATTCTGTTGTGCTATCTATGAGGTCTGTCGCATTCACCTCCTGACATTTGATTAGTATTTCATTATTTGATCTTAACTGTATTTTCACACTTCCAACAACTGTCAGACATACCTTGTAATATGAAGGAATGGTTAAAGGGTATGCTTGAATCAGCACTTCTTTGGCCTCCTACTTGTGCCCTGTCATTGACTAGCAATTATAGCTGTGCAGCTGCCACAATATCCCCTGGGCATAAAATCTGAATGAACTGTGGCTTTTCTTTCTCTTTATAAATATACTAAGTACTCCTACTGTAGAAGTTTTCATGAGTGTCAGGGTCAATAGAAAATGCCAAAGAGCTAAGATTGTGGAGCAATCAGCAAAGAATGTGAATTGGCGGTTTCAGTTCTGCTTCTCTGAGCTACACATACCCCAAACAGTGAATTCAAGACCATGTGATGAGAAACATTGCCGCTTACTGCAGAAACTATGGTACCTGAGAAACTGCAGAAAGGACTCCTTCAAGCAATGTCTGGCGCTTTGAGAAATGTTGATAGTGATGGAGTAGATCAAAAGCATTTTCTTTTCAAAACTACTGTGGAGTGCATCCTTGATAAATTTAAGCATTAGCAGATGACATCTGTAAAATCTGATGGGGGAGTATCTGTCTCCAGTTTCCGAATGTTTAGGAAGAGTGGGCTCAAAACCACCAAACTAGTTTCAGATAAGTACCTCAAACTGCCCAGCAGCTGAGAAGAAAACCAAGAGAAAGGGATTCTGACACTTTTCCAGTGAGACGAATGCCAAATGAAATACTTGAAGCTGAATGAATTACAGATTCTGAAACTAAAATGTTGAGTAGCTCCAATGTTTGAGATGAGTCTGAAAACTTTCTGTTTGGATAGTGCTCATGGAAGAGACCCCCTAATTAACGTAGTTGCACTGAGTGGCTCTTGTAACTCAAACTAACACACAGATACATTGTAGATTTTTCTGTGTTGCACATGTATTATTTATACATATTACCCATACTACAAATCCGAATGAGAATTCGAGAGTTCTTCTGCATGTCAATGTAACAAGGCCCTTGCAGGCCCTTGTATTTAAAAGCAGAATTATTATTTTAAGCCAGTCTGTGGAAGATTGAAATCCATAAAAGCCATTAGACTGATTATCATCCTGTAACACTGTCAAAAATGATCTTAATTAGTGAGCGTAAGCCATCCTCTACTAACAGCTTTTCTCTTTAATTGAATTTTTGCCAAATCGGTGTCATTGAGATTCTATAATGAACATTTCTGCTCCTAGGGTGTTTTTTGCTCAGATGTGATGCTGGGGGGTAGGATAGTGTTTTATTGTGGCTACTACAGAAGAACTGAAAGTTTTCAAGTGATTAGCATGGTAGTGGATAGCAATTGAGAAACAGATGCCAAGAAATTTGTCCTGAATGTCCAAT
This sequence comes from Mycteria americana, assembly GCF_035582795.1. Taxonomy (NCBI): domain Eukaryota; kingdom Metazoa; phylum Chordata; class Aves; order Ciconiiformes; family Ciconiidae; genus Mycteria; species Mycteria americana. Next base: position 16,692,088 of record NC_134372.1, read on the forward strand.
GTCAATATCTGCTAGTGTCTTGATGCTGTATATTGTTCTTTCAGCACTGGCTGCTTCCCATTTATTTTATTATTAATTTTATTTTTTATTTTGGGGCAGAGATGGGTGAGGAAGGTAATCAGATTCACAGTTGTGCCTCGCTTCTCCTGATTGCAGCTAAGAAAGGTGTCATTCAGACAAATACAGCATAATCTTTAGACCAAATTTACTGTATCTCCAGCTGTTGGGTGGTGGTGCATGTTTTTTGTGGTGTTGTGGGGGGTTTTTTTGGGGTTTGTTTTTTTTTTTTTTTTGGGGGGGGGGGGGTGTTTGTTTTTTAAGAAGGTTAGCCTGTCAACTGCTTTAATCTGAACTTTTTGCAGATAGGTCCCAAAGGCATAGCTTTTGGAATAGCTGGAGCACACCCTGTTGCAATTTTCATTGTCAAGTTCCTATTTTCCCCTGTATTTAAAGGATGTTTGGCCATATTTTTGAGAACTGATTTAGTTTGTGGTCAGTTTGTGGAATGATCTGGATGTACGGCATCTCCCTATCTGCAGATTCATACACCTGGATGGAAATGAAGTTGTCTAATAAAACTTTTTGCTTCTAATATGAACAAAAAAGGAAGGTCTTTGTGGAATACTCTGTATTTTCCTTCATTCCAGGTAGATTTTCATAAGATCCTCTTGAAATCATTAATTTCACTGAATGGATTTAATGCATAGATCAATCAGAATGTCCCAATGGATACAGAAGGTCTCTGTGTTTTCACTTGCCAGATAGCTCTTGCTTTTGTTTGTTTGTTGGTTCATTCATATAAATTCCAGGAGTGGAAATCGATTACCCCTTCAGGGCAGATTACATATCAATATGGAGTGACAATTAATGCTTGTAATGGTAAATGTCTGCCATTTTAACTTCAACACTTGCAAAAGACCTCTAATATCTAGAGATATGTGACTGGGAGAACAATACGCTCTCACATAATGATATGAAAATTATATATGTTGTTATTTTAGTCCCTTGTTTGCAACAGGAACGAAACAGAGAAAGAAGTACATAGACTTTCAGGAAATAAAACCTGAAATTTATTCTGCTTTGATTTTGCAGAATATATAGCTATTTAATTTTGTTAGTTGTGAATCAGGGTAGAGTTAGATAGTAATTATTTTGTCAAATTTTGTAAATTTTTCTGTTCTGGTCCATGTTAACACTTTTAACTGTAGACTTTTGAGCTAAAAGTACTATGGCCTATTGTAGTAGATGCTGTATGTCTCTCAAACTGGGGATAGAGACAGTCTTTTTAAACATGATCAGATCAATTCAACATTATTTTGAATATCTGTCAGTTTAATTATAGTGAAACACAGCTCTATGGCCTATTGGTCTGTCTTGCAGATTGCCCCTCTTCGGAGCCTCTGAAATTAGGTTTGACATTTTTATTTCTTCTTCTTTCAGTTTTAATATCCCTAAACTTTCTTTTTTTTTCAAAAGAAACAGTACATATAGGAGCTTTCTGAAACTAAAAAATAAAAAACTAAAAACCACAACTAGAAAGTTTCTGAAGAGAAAAGCTTATTTGATTTCTGTTTAAATAAATGAATAACACTATATGGATTTTATTAAAGCACTGTATGTATCTTTGATGCATTCATCATGCAGGTGTTTACTCTGGAAAAAGGTGTTGTTTTGTCCTCTTTGTCGCTTTTGTTAAGGTGATAACCTGTTAAATGCTACAAACCTTCCTTAGCTGTTGACAGTGCTTTTCTGCAGTAAGTGTTTAGTAAGATGTAAATACTATTTTATTTGCTGTTGACACCATCTTTATGATAACCTAGCATTTGTATGAGGGATGCTACTTGCACTGCCAATATGAACATGCTTATAAATGTAAAATAAGGTGGTTGGATCCTTTTCGTTGAGTAAATATGTATGTTTATTATCTATGAATAACATGTTACAAAGCATTAATTATCATTTTTCCTGTTACTGCATACTTCAGAATGGAAAAATGCACATTCCTATAGCCAACTGTATACTCATTTGGGATAAAATACTAACGTAGGAAACATTTCACTTGATTAAGAGAGCTGTGCAGCTGCTGCTTTGAAGTACCTTTTTAGACTTCCTATATATTTTTTTCTTAAAAAGTGTTTTTAAGACTTTAAAAAAGTAGTTTCAATTATCTGAGCTAACATAATGCTAACTTTTAAACGTTGTGCAAAGTAGGTAATGAGTAACTCCCCAGAAGAATTAAAATAGCTTCTATCCATTCATTTTAGTTGAGACTATGAGTGAATTAAGTGAGACAGTGGTCTGTCATACAGAAAAAAAAACAGTGTTGGTGTATCATGCTGCTTTCTTCAAACACTTCCTAATTTTGATATAATTATATAATCAAGCAATGATGTTCACTGTCATGATGAATAAAAGATAAATATTGTAAGTTCTATTAACTGCTCTACATATATAATTTTGATGTGTATTCAAGCTGAAATTAGCTTTTTAAGTTCCTTGGTAGAATGTACATAAGATACACTTAATGAGGTGTGTGCAAGGCCCTAGAATTGTGTGGTGTTCTTTTTCCTTTGAGTTAGTTTGGGTGGTTGTAGACATTGTGTAGAACTGTCAGATGCAAAACTTCCAGAAGTTAGAAGTAACTTTTTTAGACAATGTCCTGCATGCTTGTAATAAAAACATGCTTGTAATAGTATAAAACAGTATTTGCTATACAATACGCCTAGAGTGATATAAAAGATAGGCTGCTTCAGAAATAAACTGGAGACTGTGAATAGCTTCTCTTTATTTGGGGATTAGCCAACTCTTGGGGAAATGTAACATGTAACTTGTACTGTTTGCTGCTTGTTAAAGTGTCACCTGGTGAATATAACTTTACTACTGAATTCCAGCGCTTACTGGGCAGTGGAGTACAGCTGTGGCAAGTTGGCGTTATGTAACTAGAAAGATTTTGTGCTTATTATAATAAGTAAGAACACTTCCAAACAGCAAGGGAGCTGTGCTGTGTTAGTGAAAGTTGCCACTGTCTGTGCTTGGAAATTCGTACAGCTGCTACACCATTGTCTCTTAATACCGAAGGAACTGTGAAAAAGTCCAGCTCTTCAGTGTAGCTGCATCATAGAAAGTGCTCCAAGCCATTGGCTCTTTGCCACATTGTGCTCTCACATACCATAGCTGATGGAATAGGTGTCAAACATAACGCTTAAAGCATAGCAGGAACAACTAGTCACAGATCCAAACAGTGCATAACAAGCTGTTTGAATAGTACTTTTTATTGTCCATTGTTGTGTGTTGTTTCAGTTACTTTTACATATGATAGATATTATTTCTTTGTTCTCTTTGTTACTCCTAAACCACTTTTGTCAAGCTCCAGGTCTGCATTTCTTTAACTGACTATTGGCGAGGTGTTTATAGCCATGGAGTCTCCAGTGCCAAGTCTGTGCCCCATCTCCTATGACTCTGTGCCTGTAGTCCTCTATGCCGCATCCTGTGTCTTCACTTCTCAAGGCCTCAGCCATCACTCCAGGCTTGTATTTCTCGCCTTTCTGTTCCAAGTATTACAGTCTGAAATGGACCCACCTAGGGACCTTCTTTCTTGCAAAACTGTGCTAGGTTTTAGACCTGCTCCTGAGATGTGTTTGTCTGCAGGCAGATCAGGGCAAAAGATTCTTTTATGTATGCAATATCATATAGCAGATTCATCCTGGTAGAGGAAGTTCTCTGTTTCTTTGAGTGGAGGCTTGCATAACTTCCAGTTTCCCTGAAAGTGAAGTGTGAGATGATAATGTGTCTGAGGTAAAACCATGGAGAATGCTCTATAATCATAGATACTCTAGTAGAGGCAAAGAAAAAAGCTGCATGCTGTAGTAGTGGTATCGCTAATCATAAAGGAGATATATTTACATGTGTTAGAATTGTGTACTCAGCGCTTTTTCACCAGTCTGTTAACCACGATATCATGAATGATGTATTTAAAAACCTGTAAGCCAGATTGTTTTTCAGGAACATTCTAGCAGTTCTGACTATCCCTCAACCTTCATCAGTACAAAAGGTTTGCAAGTCTATTGACAATTTAAAAAAAAAATTTTTTTTTTAATGCACCTACTATGGGCAGACTTTGACTGTTTTGCAAAATGGGTGTTTTTCTGAATGTCTCCATGACCACTTTATTAAGTAGCTATCTGTGCTCCGTAGCAAAATAGATTTTAATTGTTTCACAACAGGTTAAATGATTTGACCTGAAGCAGAGCAATTGTTTTTATTAAAAAGGGCACAAGCCTTTCCTATGGACTTTTTTGCCCAATATAATTATGGCTATGAAAATGCAAATGCAATCTTCTTTTTTTAAAAAAAAAAATTACAATTCCTGAAATATTCTACTTAAAGGATGAAAAGATTCTTTTGAGCATAATAATAATAATAATTCAAACCCCAGTGTATACATGGCATGAAGTAAATTGCATTAACAATATACTCAAGAAAAAGGCAAATCTGAATGTGTATGGTTACAACTTTTTTTCTTCTGATAAATTTCCTATTATCAAGCATCTGATGAAGGCTTAATGGTTGGAGGAGGAGGATCTCCTTTAAAAGTCCCTTTGTATAATAATTGCACTGCCTTGCTTACCACTGATGTCCCTCCATCAGAAGGCCTTGATAGCAATCACTTGCATGCACTTGGACGTTTTCTTTTTGCACACAAAGGCAAAACAAGAAGTAGCACTGAACTGTGTTAGCATTTATGGAAATATTTGTCAACAGAGGAAACTTGGATGGTGACATAACTTTTAAATGCAGCCTCCTGGGAAATTATCCAAGCTGGGCAAAACCCAACTTGGCCAGGATTTCAACAAAGCTCAGAAAAAGCATTGTAAACATGCAGTTCTGGACTGTGTTTGCTTGTGACTGAGTTCAGCTAAAAGCCTTTTTTTCCTCTTGAAATTAGTTTATCCCAAATTGAATTTTCCTCTTAGCTTTCTCTGACCACTTTTACTGTTCCTAATGTCTGTGCCAGCATTTGAGACACTGGGGAGAGTCGTATATGTCTTTTTCCTCACGGTGAACCACTGTAACTTAGAAACCAGTAAGTGAAAGGTGAGTCATATAAGAGAAAAAGATATGGACAGTAAAGAATACAATACATTGGAAGATGTCTGCTAAATCATAATATATTCATGTCCACCAGCTCTCCTTCTGCAGCCCTTCAGCTAGTAAATTTCACAAGCATAGCATGACTTGCAAGAGGAAGAATACAGAGATTTGATCTTTTATATATAATTCTGAGTCTAATAATGTAGCTAGGAATATCTTAAAAGACAGTTCATTTTCAAGTACTAGTGATTTTTTTCAGTCAGTACAGTAAAATGAAAAAAAATCTTGAATATATTTTTGTATAGTTTAGGATGTCACTGATTTTGTGTGTGTGTGTGCTTCTGATCAGATGGCCCAACAGCAAAACCAGAAGGGATATATCTTTAGTTTGTATGAGCTAAAAAGAATGAAGTTATCAGTTGTTTTTATTTGAAATAGCACCCTTGTTAACATACTGTAATTTTTGCATCACAACAGTATATTAAGAGACAGGCATGCTTTTAAACAGAGCTATTAGAATGATAATTTTTTAGCAAAATGTCTTGCTGCAGAGGAATGTCTTCAGAATTTTCACACTTTCTCCTGGTTCCTACAGACACTCACCTGAATATATCTGCACACTGATAATTTGTAGTTGTTCCAATGATAGGGCAATGCTTCATTTATCAAAGTCCAACTCACAATACATTTTAAATCAGGTTTTCCATGTGCATATTTCAAGTATTTTAGTGCTAATAAAAGCAAAGGTTTGCTGTAACTGAGACTGAACAGTTTTCAGACACTGCTGCCTGCTTTCTCAGTCATGGTGCATTACAGCTTTAAAGGTTAATGTAAAAGCCTGACATGTCATGATGGAATTTGTGAAATTTTAAAACTTTTTTCCTTACTGAGCACCTGGCAGCAACTTAAGCTTTAGATGTCTCTTTCAAATGTATTGGATATATATCTGATGACTTTCAAACAATTCAAAAATGATGACAAGAGTTTTCAATGAAATAGTGATAAGCAAGTGGGACCAGAAAATCCTAAATGCATTTCAAAAATCTATGGAAATCTTACTATATCTAGGATACAATACAGGCAAGGAAAAAAAAAAGTACTTTCAAAAAGGATGACTGTAGTTGTAGTTCATGAGTTATCTTCATGAACTCAGCAGAACAGTTATCCTTCCAGCCCTCAGTTGTTTCAAATCCAGCATCCGGAAAACTGTCACTTTTGCTTTTTCCACCTTGTTATATCAAATAAGATTTTAAAAGTACATAGATTTTAAAAGTACAAACTATTCATAGTTGTGCAAATACTTCCCCCCCCCCCCCCCCCCCGAGTAACATCAAAACTAAAAATGTGGTAAGAATTGTGATTTTTTTTTTTTTTTTGGATGAAATAGGAAATTATTAAAAAGTTGATTGGCTTTTTTTTTTTATTTTTAGGCTAACCAGTAAGTTTCTTTTAACCTGACTTACCTGTCAGAAAGTAATCCCCTCCCTGTGAGTTGATTTGTTCAGGTAGGTTTTGAAGTGTGCAGAGAGACCAAGTAAGAAAGGTAGACTGGAGTACAAAATGGTTATTTAGTCTGAGAGTTGCAATGAGAAGCTAGTATTGGCCAAGCTAGTAGGCTGAGCATTTATGTGATCACGTGTGAAAGGATCGGCCTCCACTGCTCCTTAGAACAGATGAATGTCAATGTTGTTGAGTTTCTCTTTTCTAGTTCTCTGCTTTTCTTCCTTAGGAGTTTTATACTCTTCCTCGTGAACATTTTTCTTGAGCAGCTAAATATTATGTTCTCAGTAGCTGCACTTTTCTGTTTGGTTTTAATGCTTTTATCTTGCATTCCCTTAGATCACATATCCTCTCGTACCTTAACAACAGTTTTCTTACCAAAAGTGAGCCAAGGTTACATAGCATACCTGTGCTGCACCCAACTGGGCCTTCATTTGCAGACAGCTGAATCCCTGGGTTGAGGGGAATAAATGAAAATAATGAAATGAAAATAAATTAAATGCTTCATTTATCAAAAAAAGAGGGGAAAATATTTTTACTTAAACATCTCCGGAGCAAGTGGCATATAATTTGCAGTAGTTCTCTGGACTCCCCTCCTCTCTAGCAAAGATAATGTTTTGTTCAAAATACTTCAGCCACTCTATTGCTCACTGAAGTAATATACAAATATGGGAGAAGTAATTTTGTTTACTGGTATCTCATAATTATCTATTTTGTATAGCTGAAAGAAACAAAATGTTAGAAACAAACGTCCAGGTTTTCAGAATTGGCCTCTGACTTGGAATGCTCACTTTCAAATTGGTCACAGCACTTTCTGGCTTGTGTGCTAATGTTGGTTTTTTTTTTCTGAGCAGCAGGTTAATACAACATTGTGAAAACCTCCATTTGGTGTAGGACCATGGTAGGCATCCATATATTGAAGCTTTGCTAAACACATGTCCCTCAAGTGGCTCCTTGAGGTTAATTTCAAAAGCGCTGATTAAATACTATATAAATCTGTAGTTTCAAGTTGCTCATAGCCCATGAAAATTTTGAAGGTGCTTGGGTTTGTGTTTGAAAACACAACTATATCTGCATTAGGACGCTTGTATCTAAAGGTATTCAACTAAGCCAGCTGGAAAAAGTACTTAGCGTCAGGACTTTTGATCCCCCTAGCCATCTGATGTTAGCACAGAAGTTGTAATTGGTTATCTTCCATCAAAATATCTTTGTGGAAGATGGAGAATCGCTGCTGGTTTTATTTTACTCTAGATTTTTAATTTCCTGTTGTATTTTGAAGGAACTGAGGTGAATCGTCTGCTCTGCAGATCTGACCCATTAATGTCAGGAAGATCACTTTTCCTAAGATAAAAATTGGTTCCAGAGTTGTATCTTCTGCATCTTCATCTATCAATGTATCTTCGTCTTGGATTTGCATATAGATTGTGACACATGGGACAAGGTCAGCAGAGAGAGAGATGAGGTTTCTGTTTTCATGTTAGTGTTTAATCTGTAAACAAGAAGAAATCCATCAGTTGACGCCCGTCTACTTTATTGTAACTGATATTTTACTCCACCCTAAAAAACCCAAACACACACACCTGTAGCCGCTTTCCATGCGAAGGCCATTATGTCTAAATTCTTTAGTAGATATTTGGCATAACTTTATGCTAACATGCAAGATGGTTTTTTTTATTTTATTGACTTATCTTTGTGATCAGGGTTTATTTAGTGTAATGGCCTCACCATCTCTAAATGGTAGTTCCTTTGGAAAGTCATGCTTTGAGATGTTTGGTTCATTTCAACTACAGGCAAAAATAATTGGAATGTCTGTCTCCCATTTCAGTGTTTATGAAGGGATGCTGGTTTTCCTTGGTAAGACTGTAAAATCTGTTATGATCTTCCACGGAAAAATTTAATATATATGTAAGGCAGTAGCCTGGAAGTGTGCATAAAAAAATTAATGTTTGCTTTCCAATGATATTTTGTGTGAGCTGTTAGCTCTCAGGATGTGCCAAATGAAATCAACAACCCAATGTAATATATACTTGATTACTGTACATGTTTTTCTTCTAGAAATAAGGCAATTATTTAGTGGGCTTACTAGGCAACTAACAGATTAAGTAGGCTTAGTCATTCAATAGTCTCTGAAATTAAGTCTTTGCTTCAGAAATGAAATGGTTGTTTATTGCAGCTGAACTGTGAGGGTGAATGAATGGAATCGAATGCTTGGCCAGGTGCTGGAGAATGATCCTCAGAAATCCTTATTTAGGAATCATTTAGGTTTCAATGATTCTAGTGACTATTAAAACACCAGTAAGCATTCTGCTACACAGATATGTTACCTGAAGTGGAAGATTTGACAGTGAAAGGGTTAAGTCCCTGACAATCCCTGACTAAGACATAGACTTGCATTTTTTTAGTTTCACTCACATCCTTGTTCTCTTTTGTTCTCTTCCCCTGCAAAGATAGTTTTGGTTACCTGCTGAGCAGAGTTGATGGTGGGACATTTCCTGTGACTTCTTACCTGATAGGACTAAACAGGCCTTGAGCAACCTCGTTAGGCTTCCTAATTAAATCGCTGATAACAGGAACTCAGGACGATTGTGCCAAAGATAAGCACCAAAGAAGTAGCTTAAATCGACCCCCTTGTAACATTCCAAGGCCGAAGGACTGATGAGCTAACTCAATGACTATATATGGACAAAGAAAGCCCAAAGTTCAACTAGTGAGGAAGGCTATGGAAGACCACTGGGAGGGTGAAAAGACCCTAACCTTAATTTTACTGCGCGTGCTTGGACTATGTAAATGAATTCTGGGAACTCATCACCATAAAACTGCCCTTTTCAGGAAATCTGATGAATATGTATGATTTTTCTGTATATGAACTGATGTGTTGTGCTAACCTGGGGGAGCACTTGTGGCGGAGTGATCCCTAGTGCTGCCCAGCGCTGCAATAAAGAATACCTGCTTATTAAGCAGTCATCCCGACTATTGAGTCCTGATTTCGGCTTTTCACGGCAACAACAGAATCAACGTCATGAAGAATTTCTGTAATATGACTGCATTAATTAAAGAGGGCTTGAAAGAAACTTATGAATTGTTCAGCCCCATGGGCCCAGGGATGCTTGGGATAAATCAAGATGTCCTTTGGCATTCTTACGCTGCTTAACCTGCTACATAATGTGGTTTATTTCTGACTTTACGATGATTTGCAACAGGTTAAAACTATCTTTCACTGTTATCGTATAACTTGGTTTGTGAGTTTGACACAACTGCTTAGCTTTCTGGAATTCTTTTCATACAATATTCTATGTTTTAAAAATTCACCTTCCTCCACGTATTTGGCTTTTTGAGACCAATTTTCATCCTGACCAGCCATCAAAGTGATTACTTCTCTAGGACTTAACTGGCAATAGGAAAATAATATTTTCATAGTGGCTGGTTTAATAGTATTTCCCTTGAAATAGCATTTCAAATGTTTACCAAGTCCTAAATAATAAACAGGGGTCTTTGGGGTTCTATTTTCATGGGGTGGGGGGGGAAGACTTTGTGGAATCTTTGAGGAAAAGTCACACCTTTTTAGAGAGATTTCTAACTAGCTAGATTTGTCTGAGACTCATTTTAATCTACATATCTTGGGCTTCATGAATGTGGTTTTTGATAATTGCTTTGTTAGTCCTCTGACACTGAGTGACAATACTTTTCAGTGCTTGACAGCCAAATCTATTGGCATATGACAGTCCTCATACACAGTGAGGTGTTTTCTTTCTGGCTGGTGACAGTAAGAGCTTCCAAGTTGACAGAGGGGGGCTAAGACATCTTTACAAGTGAGAAGAAAGCTGAGAGAGCATGAAGAGGTTCTCTGTCAAAATAAAAGCATTCATTTAGTTCATCCTTCCTGCATAACGAAATAAACAGGAGATCTGATAGCTACATGTTAAAAAATAATTTTATTTATGTGTTGCTTATAGAAAATTTTATCACTTAGCTTACTATCAGGGTCTTTGTGTCTTGAAGATTTTTGCAGTAAATGTAACACAGTTTTTCTTTCAGTAAGGTGATGGGTGGTTTGATGTAGAAAAAGTATATTTGCATGTAGAGAGTATTGCAGTACCCTCTAAGAACTGATCTGTTCATTATTTTTTCCCAAGAAATAATTCGTATAGAATATATATGTAGGGGCTTTTTGTATACATTCAATTTTTGTAAAAGTTAAAATAAAGATGAGTTGGAGAGCTGCAAATGTTTTATAGTATCTCAAGTGATTTGCTGATTTCATTTTATGCTTTGCACACTTTCCCGCTAGAAAATAATGGGTTGATTAGTCAAAATTTCTGTACTAAATTAAAGATGTTCTAAGAAATTGGGTAGGCAGTAGGCAAAAGGATGCCTACACTAATACAGTGCTTGCTGTATCCATGTGGATGATAATATTAACTGGTAATATTAACTTGCTGTCTTTGGGGGATGAGGGGGGAACCAAAACAACCAAACAACAACAAACCAAACAAATCCCTTGCTGAGCTTATTCAGTTGGCAGTTAATTGCCCATCAGGAATAACTGTTCAAAGAATCAGAAGATGAGTGGTTTATGTGATCAAAGGGAGGTAGGTTATTGTGGATGAATGCAGTTGATCACTGGCCATTTGTTCTGTTCCTGGATGCTTTGCTTGGATATTCATGAGAATGTTTCTGCTGATTTGTCTTTGCAACTGGATTCCATTGCATCAATATTTCATTTGTATTTGTCCCTTCCATTCATGGTTGTTTTCTCTTCCTGCCAAAATGCAAGAATTTAGACATGTTTGGGAGACTCTCTGCAGCTTCACTTATTGCTGGACACTAAGACCGAAGAATACTTCTCAGATACTGCCTATGTGTGGTGGTATGCTCAAAGGTACACTTGGCAATGTGCTTTCATCAAGTAGTTCTGGTACAGTTACCCGTAGCATTAGTGCAAATACATGGCAGTGATCACCTGTGTTACAGTGTTAACTAATGAAGTACTGTTTACAGAGGACAGGGACAAGTTAAAAGGACACTTCACCCACAATAGTTCGTGAACCACATTATATATCCTTTTAGTTCTAATGAAGACACTTCAGAAAAAAGCCTGTATGTTTTTAGCCTGTGTAATACATTGGTTTTACAATATTCCTCTATTGTAAATGAATACTTTTCTGAAATTAGTTCTATAATAAAGCAATTTGTGTGCTTACAATAAGGCCTGATAACACTGACTTTTTCCTGTCTGACTTGGGTGCTATTATTGCTCACAGGTACCAAGTCTTTAAAAACTTTCAGTGTTATCAACCTTCATGGTATTTTGCAGCTCTGAATTTCATACTGCAGTTCTTAAGACACCTACGTCAAGTATGCAAGACAGGTTTTTTGGTGGGGAATTTTAAGTCAGGCTTTTTTTTTTTGCAGCATTTTCTAAAAAAAAACCATTTTGGCTAAGTTAATACTAATCTTAACTTGACTTTGAAAACCTAGTCCATTCCAAGAAAATAATGGGTGATTTGAAAATTGAAATTTATGAGATATGATTCTGTATCTGCTCAATTCTTTGCTATTTTGAAATGCCTGAAAACTTTGAAGTGCATGTGGACTTCAAATGAAAACATCCTACTATTTGTCTGTTATCCCACACTGCCATCTTAAATATTTATCGTTTTTCACAGTTGCGTCCATTTTGGTGTCTTTCTCAGCTCACGGCTCCCACTTTTCCTTTCTTTTCCCGTTTTATTTCAAGTTTAGTTAAGTATCACAGGTTGGTCTGCCAGTTGCAGTTATTTTCAGTAACGAACTAGTTGTCCTTGAAATTAGTGGAAATACTAATTGCTAAATGATAACAGAGCATGGCCTAGTATTTTAAACAAATAAATCGGATTGCAGAGAACCTAAAACAGCTTATACTGATTCAAAAGGCAAGAATAACATGTTAGAGACTGTCACAGTGATAGCTTCATAAAACGTACAATCTTCCTCTGCTGCTTTAAAAAAAAAAAAAAAATCATCTTTGTATGCTGTCAGCACAGAAGTTTAAAACAGGCTTAATTTTTTGTTGCTCTCAATTATGTAATCAAGTCTTCAGATTGAATTATTCTAAAGAATATTTTGTGATTTAATCTTCTGTATCATTTCTGTCTGTTCCCAAGACATCTTCACTTGAAATGTAATTCATAAGACTGAATGAAAATCCCTTAGAATGGTGTAATCTTTTCAGGTGATGTGCTTAGTTTTTTTGAAAACAAGAAGTTAGTTCACTAGTGGGTTTTGAAAGTGCTGTTGTGCAAGTTGGTGATTCTTAATGTTCTTAGGCTTACTTGGGTTACATACAAGCATATGGGATTCTGTGGAAAATGTGTGATTTCATCTGTGCCACTTGGAACAAATTGGCTTATTCTTCTCTCTCTCCTTTTGTTTTCGTTAATCACGTAACACTGACATAAAGATTTGGAGCCTTGAAATGTCCAACACATTCTGTCTTTGAGGGTGCGGTTTAGTTTTAGTTGCGTTTTAAGAAAGAAGTGGCCCTAAAGCATCTTGCGTTATGCATTATATCTATTATCTTGGTGGAAGAAACAAACAAAATGCATTTAATTCTAGGTCATAACCCAGCAAATCATAAAAACCCTGTTCTGAAGTAAATTGTTGCCACTAATTAGCTTTCCTGTTTGCCAGTACTAGAATAAATTCAATTCATGTCTTGCTAATATTGGTTATTTTCAGTTATATAACTAATTTTAAAAATAGTTTAATCCAGAAGGCATAAAATATCTGACGTGTCCAGTCACTAAGTAGTTTTCTAATATTAAAGGATATATAAATGGAAATCTGTTTTCAATAGCTTTAAATATAGTATGCTATGGTCGATTGTATTTTACTTTAAAGCAAATTTGTGTTTAACCTCACTTAAAATCCAGCAAGGAATGTGCTATTCAAGTTTTAGTGGTGGTGGTGTGTTTTGGTTGTTTGTTTGTTTGTTTTGTTTGTTTGTTTTTTTCCATTAAGTGTTTCCAAGAAGTTTACGTACTACTGTGGAAGTTTAGGAGTAGCAAAACTTAGATATTTAATCAACTAATGAAAGTAATAAGACAGTATTCATAATTGGGTATGAGACCTTTGACATACTAAATTACAAGGGTCCAAAGCACAAAAGATTAACTAAATCTGCACTGCATATCAGGGACAGTGGTAAAGAGGGTGGGGAAAATCCTAACTACTGTCCATGATGTTTCACTCACTTTGTATGAACAGGGTTTCTTGAGTCTTTTTTTTTTTTTTTCTGCAGAGCAACTTTTGGAAGTGCTGAACTGGCTTACTATCTGGTCTGATTGTCCAGCTGCTTGAGTGCAAATGAGAATTACTGATATAAAGCTAATATGAGTGAAAGGACGTACACACAGTACACTTAGGAGATAATATAGATGCATTGTTAAGTAAAATTAGTTCCTGTTAGAAAACAAAATAGTAACGTGCATACTGATCAAAAGCTTGAAATGGCTAACATTGGTTACTGAAGTGCGTCTCATGCTCAGTGTTGTACTTATGCTACATAAAGACCAGAACTTAGCATTCATATTTCATTAAATAATTATTTCATTTACCAGTCATTCTACAATAAATTATCTGAATTGGTGTGTAAACATTCACAGCTGGTAAAATATAAGAAATATTTGGCTTTCATTTTGGTTGGAGTTGGATATAATGTAACCGCATATACAGGAAAGATGATAGCGCTCAAGAATCTGTCTGAGGTTTTTCTGTTGGGCTGCGTTGTGGTCCCAGCAGCAAGCAATGAGGATTAGAATTTCTGTTTCAGAGTTTTAAGCAGAAGATCCTTGGTTGTCATAGGGGACGCTTTTCTCTTCACTCCCTTCCCCAACTGTCTCGTCCCACTCGGTGGGTTGCGAGAGGGGTGAATCTTTTCGATTCCCCGACTGTTTGAGTACCGACAAAAGCCGATCTCTGCTCGGCAGAGCCGCGTGGTCGGCAGAGTCACGACAATGACCCAGAGGAACAGTCTGGCCAGCAACTTTATTAACTGGCGAATTCCACAAACGGACAAACTTCACGACCTGACGAGTTTAACGAGCGAACAAAGGCGATTTGGCAATGGAGCTGTTTTGCGGGCTTCCCGATCCCAAACTTGCATATATATATTGGAAAAGCAGAGGAAAAGAGAAGAGAAGCAAGAAAAGGAAAGAAGAAGAGAGGAGAAAAGAGAAAGAAAAAGTATCACCACCCTTGGATCCCGCGATGACGATGACAGACGTGGCAATCCTCCAGTGGTGGGCGTGCGCGCGCTTCCCGGGGCGGGGGGGGGGCGGGGGGGGGGGGCAAGCCTTTTATTGGCTAATCCCCGCCTCCAGGTACGGCCCTTCAGGACTTACATGGTTCTTGTTCTAGAAAGTTCTCAATCTTCTGCGCAGGCGCTGGGGGAGGGGGTGGTTGTGAGGGGTCTCTGGGGCGGTTGCAAGCCCCTTTCTCAGATGACCGCTGTCCATACATGGTCAGGTTTGGCAGAACCTGGAACCGCGCATCCTCCGACGCGCTCTCCACATCCCGCTCTTGCTCTCCCCCACCCCATGCTCGCAGACCTGCTGTCGCCATGCAAATAGCGCCTCAAATCGCCACAATGTTTGAGACATTAACTCTTTCAGTCTCTCACACCAACTCCCCCTCCTCCCCCCATCACTGGAAGCTGTAACTTCCTATCTTCTCTTTCAGGATCTCTTATTTAAGACAGTCATCAGCATTTACACTAATTTACAAGATTACATAGGAGGTTACTGTTTTAACTAGCAAAGAGAGGATAGCATAGAGGAACACTGTCAAATTAGTAAAAAACCATTATGTAATTAATAAATATTAATCACAAATCAGTCCTCCTTTGCTCACCCCTTCCTTTATGTCAAATAGCAATCAGAATGTAGTGGGGTATAATTGTTCTTAACTGTTTTGGTACCATGTTGTAAAGGTCGGAAACAAGAAACAGGATGAAAAGTTGAACAAATTGCTATTGTGAAGTAAAATACAACACACAGACATACCGAAGGTAAATGTATGTGCAACATTTTGGGATAGGCAATAGGTAGTGGTAACATGATCTCCATTTTTAAATAGCAAAAGCATTTTAAAAACAAGAAACGGGAAGCTTCCTTTGTCCTAGCACAAGAAGGGAATGTGAGTAGAGGCAATGGGACTGAACTAATAGTTATGTAGAAAGTTGTGTCAGATCTGTTGAGTCATGAAGCACCCTTTTCAAATTAATGTCTGTCTTTTAAAGTGCACTACTGTATATCCTGTAGTACACTCTTGATCTGTTTTATTTTCCAAGGGCTGTTTGAGCTGTAAGCTCTATGAATCAGCTAGGAAACTTGTGTAACAGAAATGAAGTAACTACCTAAATCAGTACATAATAAAATCAAGTCCAGTGTAGCCTGAGGTACAATGATAACATATTATCAGGTGCAGTTCACAGATATGAGAAGATATCTTTAGCCTAAGAAAACATGTAGTCATAACTAATCCCTTCCAACATCTGAGTGGCAGTTAATACTTCACATCAATTTCTCATGATGCACTTTTTAGTTTTCATTGGTGTTGCTGCAGATTCACATGGATTTATTTAGGATTTTTCTATTTTGGGCCTACTCTGTAAGTTTGGTAAGATCAGTGGAAGCCATCTCATATATTGAAGCCTCTGTGTAGTTAGATGGTGACATGAGAAGAGGCAGAAAGTCCATCAGAATTCATGAATGAAAGCACAAGAGGCAAAAAAAAAAAAACCAAAACCAACAACTTTCCTGAAATAGTATCTCACATAAAATGCTTATAATAGTAATGAAATTAAAGTGTAAGTTTGCTTCTGCAGTCCATGTTTATTGTCTCAATTTGCTCCTTAGCAGTATTGTCACTCTGTGCAATACATGAGGCCACACTTCATGATCGTTTGGAATATTTTAGGGTAGTGTTTTAAAAATTAACCTAAAGCAGCCCAACTGTAGTCTTACTGAAGCTGAAAGAAGTTTTGGAAAAGATGTAAAGTGGCTAGTTTGCCAGTGCTGAGTGCTTTTTTAAGATGACTGAAAGTGCTGTCGTCTGGGTTTGAAAGTAATCCAGGTTTTGTTCTTGAAATTTACTTTAGCATTTACCCTAACGGATAACCTTTAGGGTTACCAACTAGTATGCACTCAGTATTCTGAACTGTCCTGAAAATCCAGTCTGCTTTTGTCCATAGATAATATTATTTGAAAATCTGTGTTTGAATGTTTGGGGTTTTTTTTGTTTTGGGGGTTTTTTTTTGGGGGGGGGGGGGGGGGTGTTGTCTTTTTAAGATTTGGCCTGAGCATGTGTGACACTTCATACTATTTTCTTAAAACTCCACGATTCATTGTTCTGAAGTAAGCTCCCAGTAAAGGTGTAATCATCATGCTATGATGGAAAGCATAGCAAAGGGAAGTTCTCTGTTGTTCTGCCTTCCAAAGAGACATCTGGAATACACAAGGTAAAATCTTTGTCTATTAGTGCTCTGGAAGGGGCAAGGAGAAGTTTTTCAAATATCCTAGCTAAATGTCCAACAGAAAAGCGCTGTATAAAGTAATAGGTATTTTGTCTTTCTACAGTCGATACTGCCATGCCCATCAGTTGTTGAATCTAGAATTAATGTTCCCAATTTTATCCCGTTTCTATCTATATAAAGCATCTAGATACTGTGGTGATTAAGAGGCTTATAAATACTTGCACTGGGGATGTTGACAGCAGAACAGAATCTGGAGGAGAATCTAAAAAAAATTCTATTTTTTAGTGGAAACAGCAGGTGAGTTCAATGTCTCTTATTGCAGAAAAAAGGAAGTGAAGATGGGAGAGTTCAAGATCAGAAGTTACAGGGCAGTGAACACAAAGTGATAAATCAACCCTTACAGGATTATATCTACTTCCTTAGGAAAGAAATCTATGTTAACCCATATAGGGAATCCAATATCGAGGGACTGGAAGGATCAGAAACAGGTCAGAGATAACATCACCATCTTTAACATGGATTAAAAACTGGAGACATGATCAGTACTGTTAAAGTAACTTTTTGGATTTGATGTCTAGAAAGGTATTGTCACCTTGAAGACAAAATCATAGTTAAAATAGGTGACCAGCATATTTACTACAACGTTTCTGAGATTTCCAAAATAATATGAGGGAGAGACTATATAAAGTTATGTTGCCATAAGAAAATGATTGCAAAAGGAACATATAGTTGATTGATAATGAGTAGGTTCATTCGCTCTTGGAACAAGTTAGATCATACAACACTTCAAACTGAATAAAATAGTAATGTTGCTAGGTAGAGCTGGAACTCACTAGGAAACACCCTGTTGCAATTGTACAAAAGTGTGGAGGAGGAAGCATGGTAAAAGATGTATATATGAGTTATTTAACATGTTTTAGTAATGTTTTGTGATGTAACGTGTTTTTCTTGGACAAGAAGGAAAAGCAATATTTTGTCATACGTTCATGAATCTGGATGGGTACTGCCTCCCTAGCTAGACACTAAACTTTGCAGAGTCCAGCTTTCCCTGTAAAATGGGGTAAAGAAAGTTATTGCAGGCAGTAGGTGATAAGGTGATAATGCATGGGATCCGATATCTCTAGCTGGGTCTATAAGATAATTTTTCATATTTGCATATTTTAAATCTCTCTCATATGGTTTTCCTTCTTGTAGCAAAGGCAAACAGCCCTTTACACTGGATGCTACATGCTGGAGACTATAGTAAAATAGTTTCGTATTCCCAGGTCTTTGGAGAAAAAGACCAGTCTCCTAAAATGCTGGAGTTGTTTGGTGGAGTCTCGTGGGAAAAAATAACATGTAGTTGTATCAGTTGTTTTTCTCAGAGGTGAAACAGATAAATGAAAACTGCTAAGTAAAGACTATCACATGATGTTTTTTTCTTTTTGTTTTCCGTCTGAAAAGTGAATTAAGGGTTAATTTAGGATAGGACTAAAATCAGTTAAGGGGGGGGCGGGTGGGCAGAAAAACCCGAGACCTCCTCAGTAGCATATTGTAGGTCGAAATCAGGAAATTATTTAATAAAAACATTATT
The DNA here is from genome assembly GCF_035582795.1 of Mycteria americana. Classification (NCBI taxonomy): domain Eukaryota; kingdom Metazoa; phylum Chordata; class Aves; order Ciconiiformes; family Ciconiidae; genus Mycteria; species Mycteria americana. The sequence goes on from NC_134372.1 coordinate 16,710,765, forward strand.
AAAAAGGAAGGAGGGGAAAAGCACAGCCTTTATATGAACATTTAGCTAATGGTAGAATACCCCCAGTAATGGGATACTGCCAGACATTTGAAGAACTCCACACCTAGGACAGTACATGGACCATTTTATTTTGCAGGTTTATGTGCTCAAAGCACATGACAGGCTGCGTTAGATACTGATAGGATTCGGAATTTGAAGCCTAAAGTGAATTGAAAGTGATAATATGAAATTTGTTAGGCATGAGCAGATAAGTATTCAGAGGGCTGTGAAACTAGGAATTTTCTGACCTGGAGTGAATGGCCTTCAGAGAAGGCAAATGCTATCTTTAGAACAGTAGCAAAGTACGACTTTGATTAAAGGAGGAAAAGCATTAATGTCTTATGGAAGTCTTTCAATGATTACTTAAATGATGATAACTCAATGAGTTTCCAGCTCATAATCCAGGTTATGTTATGTATTGAAGATTTTGAATTCTCCAAATGTGTTACTTGTTATTGCTATTTATCCTCAGATTCATATCCTGTGTGGGCTGCAAAAAATCAGTCAGTTAGTAGTAGTAGGTGGGTAGATGTCTCAGGGATTAAGGCACTCTGATATCTATTTGTTAATCAAGCAAATAAATGAGGAAAGGCAGATGCCAGGATCTGTTGTTACCTAGATACCAGGGACTGTGACTCAGAAGCTTTTGATGTTTTATCACTATATAAAAGTTTTTCCTCTGAGCCTGAAAATAACTACTTTTCACTTTTAATACTTTATTGGATGTTTTTTCTGATAAGAATTAAAGAAAAGAGTAACTTGTATTATTTGTTCACATATATGACCACTCTAATCCTATTTTTAAAGCTGATTTTTTTGAGAGTTTCCCAGTTCTTATATTATTTTTTAATCCCTGCTTAAAATAGGATTTTTGTCAAACAAGAATAAACTTAAGTAAAACCTGTATGTATATTTGTGCAACATGACATTGTTAAACTTGGTTCTTCCTATGAAAACAGTACTGTAATTATCTAGAAAGAAGCTGTGATTATTGCATTTGAAGGACAAGGAGAAAAATTTACAAGGTAAGCTTAAGAGGTACACGCATATCTTCTACTGTAAGTGTATTCTTTACAGTGAGTGAGAGTAAAAGAGTTAGAGAGGAAGTAGTACAAAAGGGAGCAAAACCTGCAAAAATCTGCTGGAAGATAGCAAATACTGGAATTAATATGGTTTATGCACCTTGAGTTAGGTTGCCTTGTATAAATGGCATATTATTTTTGTCTTAAGTATTGAAGTCCCCTCCTCTTGAAAGGATGAATGTCTTGTTGCCTTGTTAGTATTGTTTTCTCAAATAGCTATTTCAGGGTTTTAAAAACCTTTCTGCGTAAAATTAAAAGAGAAATTGGAGCCAGATGCAGGAATTTAACATGGAAAATATCAACCTAGACTGTCAAACTAAGCTTCCAGAAACAAGGTTGCATGATAGAAAATATCAGAAAAAATAATTCCAAAACAAGCTGTAGAGCTGGTGATTTCTGGTATCTTAGGAATTCTTCTTAGGGCTACCAGTTAACAGTGGTTTCCCATGGAAATGTGAGAAATCCCTTCCCAATACAGAAAAGAAAGTGGTGAGCAGTAAGAGAAAAAAGCTCTTGAAAGCCAAAAGAATATCACGGCTAGGAGTTGTGACACTTGTATGCAGGGTCTTGAGAATTTTTTTAATTTTTATTTTTATTAATCCATTAGGGTTTTGTGTTCTTTGAATTCTGTAAGAGTTTTCATTCTCTTAAAGTTTGTTCAGCACATAGGTTGAAGTGTATATATGTATATGTACATATATGTGTATGTGTATATATAGCTGTAATAAAGCTCATTTTTAATGACACAGTTCCATTTGGCTTATAAAATGCAAGAGAATGTTTGTAGTAGGGATATGGGAATAACATTTTTCTGATAGCATAGATTGTCTGTCACCTCAATAGAGATAAGGTGTAATCTCTTTCAATGAAAGATGGAGTATGCAAAGGACAAATACTGGAGACAACTTTGTTCCGAGTTTAGGATAGATGATGATGATGATTATTTTAAATTGTGAAGCAAGAAAAGAGGCATCCCAAACTAATGCTGGGAAGTTTCATTCCATATGGTCTATATGTGCCAGAATTTACTTTCTTTATGAAGAACAACTATAGTGTGTTTCTAAAGTTTGTTTTTTTGTTTTAAATCTCAGTGCAAACTCATTACACAGGCCTCTGAAGAGGTGTGGAAAAAAAAATATCAGAAAATGACCTCCTCTGTTTCAGTGCAATAGTGTTAGGAATTTGAAGGTTGTTATATTTAGACATTTAAGGATGGGAAACAAAGAAAAAGGCTTAATCCTGCTTATTTAATTGATGATTTATCTGGCATTTCTCTCCCAAAAAAGGCTCCAGATAGAGCTGTAAAACTGCCAATGAAGTCAAAACTGTTCAAAACCCTGGGAAATTCTAATTTTATGTCAAGGAATTGTGAATGGAGGAATCTGCGAGGAGGAAGAGAGATCTATTTTATTTCCACTGGAAGCTGTTACATTGATGTGGAATGTTAGAAGTAATTGGTTTTAAAAAGATGGGAGGGGAGTGGGAGTACAAAGTTGTACTGGTATTTTTATTCTCGTTTGCATCTACCATCCATATGGGTAGGTCAGTGCCTGCTAATTTTATTCCTTAGATGAGTAATTCCAGACAGTTAAACTACTGGGTTGAAATCAACTGAATCCAAGAAGACAGTCTTTTCCGTTTTTTTTTTTTTTTTCTTCAATGTAGAGTATAATAGAAGTTGACAGATATGTCTTATTCTTATTTTACCATGATTCCTAAGGTTTGGGAACTTAATATTGGAACACCTGGGGTATGAGAGAGGTAGCTAATAAAATAATTCTGTCACACATTGTGTGTTTTTTGCTAGTGTATGTATAAAAGTATAAATGAGATATGTAAAGGGAAGTCATATATCAAGTCCCACTGTTTATTTAAATTCTTTTCAGTTCTTAATGTTATTTTGAAAGGGCTGAAAAAGGCTTTTTTTATGTTTAGCTCTACTTAAGACGCCACTTAGGATGGCCAGTGAAATGCATGCTGAATGACAAATAGAAGTTGGTGTGCTATGAAGAGAAACAGGTTAGCAAAAGAAATCCAAGTTCTGACAGAAGCAGGAAAAAGAAAAATTGACCTTGTAATGAAAAGTTGTATATTAGGGTCGAAACACTTCTTATTAGTAGTATGAATACTTCTCCTCTCTTAAATCACCAGTTGGATGTCTAATTTGTATAACTGCTTTTGTAATTATTTTTTAGAAAACATGGCCCTTTATGTATAGATGCAATAAAAGACCTTTAGTTAGCTCAGTTGGCAAAATCACCTATTTTGTAATTATCCTATTTTCCTTTTATATAAACTTAACCCTCATTTCATACAAGATTTAGGTTCAAAAGCTACTGTTCTGTTTAGGGCATATGTCAAAGAAATGTTATTTGACTGTGAAAATAAGTCTGTCAATCTTACAACTCCTTGGTTTATTTCCTTAGAAAACAGCAAGGATTATTTCTATCAGGAAGAAAATACTTAGCTCTGTAATGGATATTCTTTAGGGGACAGTGTTTTTCGATTCTAGAATATTATAAGTTAAAGGGTTTTTTTCTGTCATATCTTAAATATAAGGTAGAATGTAGAATTTAAAATAAATTCTAAAGGTGCAGCATCTCTTTTTGGTTGGAAGACATCTGGAAAGATGGTAGTATAAGTCCATGCTGTCTTATGCTTGTGGTTAAAGTGCTTACCAGTGTGTGTTTGTGATTTTTTTTTTTTTTTTTTTTTTTTTTTGAAGTCCTCTGTCATGTTATGTCCTTCTGGTATTCCTTTGAGCTTTTAGTTACTGTCAGGTTTAGTTGTCCCCATCTTCCATAAAAGGCGAGTTTCTTAAACTGCGGTCTTTTTTGCTCCTTGTCCCAAAAGATACAATTATATCAAGAAGATTTATTAATATGCTAGCATTAAACAGAAAAGCATGACTGAGTTACATTGTTTTTTATCAACTTAGCTGTAGTTGTCAAGTTGAACAATGCTTTCCTTTTCTGAGCTACCTTGCACCTTGTGTTGCATTAAGAGCTACTGTCGCATACAAATAGGAGTCTGAGGAGTGGCTGGGGCAGGGGGGGGAACCCTCCCGTTGAGTCACGAGGTTCAGACAGGACCCCCTTGCTTTCTAAACTCCTTCTCAGAGAGGAGTCTAGGTGTGGCTAGGTCCAGTCTTAGTCTCAGACTTGGTCAACAGTTTATTTTCTAAGGACTGTGTGTACAGCCACTTATCAGAACCAGAGCCCTCTCAGGGCTTTCGCTAAGGCGACAGCATTAATTTACAACATTATAAGTCCGGTCGTGTCCAGCGTACTGAACTTCACGATTACGGATTCACTAATAACGCGCTTACACCCCCAGTCTAGTCATGTTGCATGAACTATCTCAGCCACACTTAAAGAGTCTGGTCGTGTTCAATGAGAACTACCACGGCTAGATCGATGAAGAGTGCAGTTTATTAGAGCAACAGACACACAGATTCTTTGGATTACCGGTGATAAATTCACTGTCTGCAAAGCACGTGCAAATACCAAGAATATGAGTAACACTGCCGGCTACAAATGCCTTAAAAGATAATAAAGCGACTCTATAGAGATTTCGACGTGTCCTGGGGAGGCACTTGGTGTAACCAAGTGTTCGAATCTTACCCAAAGGCATCCCGATGGGGGGAAGAGAGGCTCAGCCTGTCGACTGATCCCAGAGGTCAGAGTGGTACATGATGGTGTCTTCCCTAATATTCTCTCTCTCTTAAGCTCTTTTATACTATTTTTCACCTTTCAGGTGGAGCTTGAGTGACTCTAGTCATACATACCTTTGTTGAGGATTGGTGTAAAGTTTCCTCGCTTTGCTTTTAAAGGTATAAGCTAGGAAAATTCAGAGCGCGAGCTCAGTGTGAGGGGTGGTCGCACCTTGGAGATGGGTAGCCTTTGGGATGGAGGTGTGTTTTGGTATTATAATGATGTTATAATGAGCAAAGTTCACCAAAAGGACAGCATTTTGTCAAAAACGTGGCAGGCTGTTGGCCCAGGGTAGTAAATATGCAGCTTATCAGTTCCATGATACCTTCAAGTTCTCATATTATTACAGAGCCTGGCCGCAGCATCTCCACACCGCTCCACCCTCCAGGCAGCGCCTCTTAGAGTCAGCACACCAAGTTCCCCTGGCGTTACCAACATCTAAGGTTGCAGGCCTAGGGAACTTCCGTGGAATGGATTCCTTGCATGTCAGCCGCATTCCACCTGGGGAGCTTCTTCAATGCTGTGCCTTACCTAAAAGTGTGAATATAAGTTCCAATTTCTAAGTCACCTCAGCAATTATACCACACCTTGTTTTGACAACCTGTATGGTTGAAACATTTAGACCCACTCCATGACCCAGTTAGGGTTTTGAATGTCACCATGGAGTGATGTACAATTGCACATCCTAATGGCGCTTCTCATATTTTATAGACTTGTTTCTTTATATAATTGTTCTGTTAATGTTCTTTGCACTGCTGCTTCCATATGTGACCCTGGGAGACCACTGACAGTAATAGTTAAACCCGTGGCAATAGGAATTGTCTCCGTCAACATGAAAGCTATTTCTGGATTGCCAGCCGACAGGAATTTCTTCTTCCATTAATAATGGCATTTTGTATCATTGTTGCCTCCTCCACAGGACAAAACAAAAGGGTAGTGTGAAAAGGAAGTAATTACAGCATAACTAAACTGATTCATGTGTTAGGAGGAAACCAGGTTTCAAATGTAAGAATAGCTTTAAAAATAACACAGTGAAGTTAACTGGAGAATCTCTTGAAGTAATTGTCTCTGAAAGCTGCAGCAAGTAAGTACTTATGGATCAAAATACTGTTTGCAAAATATCACTGAGTTATCTGTACTTACCAAAAGATTCCAATCTTAAGTATAGTGAACTGTGCGTATGTTTACTTCAGTGTACGCTATTTGATCATTCAGATTAACTAGGGGAAAAGACAGAGACCTTTTCTCCACTTTCATGGTTGCTGAGTAGAATTTCCAGTTAACACTTGTAAGATGGTCAAGCATGGATTCCTTTTTTTACGTTGTGAAAAAGTAAATTTTATGAAGAGGTTGACAAGATAGTTTGGACTTTTCAACCAGCTTAGTTGTGAGTCTTTTATGTTAAATCCCAGAGGATGCAAAATATTTTCTTGGAAGTTGCTGATTGTGGATTTTAGTTCATTTCACAACATTTAAGTTTGAAACTGTAAGCACATGATCCTTCTACTGTGGGGAAAAATACAGAATACTCCAGTGAATCTCCAGTATGTGCCAGTTGGGATAGTCAGTACTCTGTTTTGTCAGTATGCTGCAGTGACATCTACAAGCTTCTTCACGATATATTTCCCTTGCTCTGTTATTCTCAGCACTGTGTAAGAGATCTTGAAATTTTGATTGAGATGTCAGGGAAAGTGGAGTGGCAGCTGTCTCCAATTGATTTTTTTTTTTTTTTTTTTTAATTTTTTTATGTCCATGAAATTAGCAGTTGATTATATGAAAGTCACGAATAATATAGTTCAATGCATTAGATATGTTTGTTAAACCTAGTTAGTACCTGCACTAAAAAGAACTTTTTCGTGTTGATATTCCATACTGGGGCTCTGGACTTAGCAATTTGATACCAGTGTACTTTGCAAATCACTGGTGAAAATTCTTAAAGTAAGCCAAAGCAGCTGCAGAAGGATACGTCTTCTATGTCTACCTTCCTGTATTTTTATTTCACTCTTTATACCTCTTGCAGATGATTAGCTTCCCTTCTTTCTCTTTGAGGTGTGTTACATCAGCGCATTTCTGACTGATGAATGGAGAAAGTTGGAGCCCATGATGACCGCAGCATTGGAGTGCTAAGTTCATGCTCATTGCTTAAGTGATGTGCAATACATCTTATTCTCTGAGGCAACCATAGAAGTGTTTGGTTTTACATACTGTCAAGCCAAGTTACTTGAGCAAGTGTGGGGCATAGAGTCTAGCTGCTAATGTACAGCCTGTTGAGTCAGAGGTGAGCAGGCCTTACCTCCTCACTCCTGGACAGCTTTAGCTTCATCTACATCGAACGGATAGTTTAGTGCTGGACTGATGCTGATCTGGGGACTCCCTCTCTCATTGTTCTTTGCTACTTGTGTGGAAGTTTTTTCCTGAGGGGACTGGGGGGGAGAGGGGAATTTCCCACCTCCACCCAGCTTTAAGAAGCTTCATAGTTCTCATCACCAGGATTATGTCTAAAGTGAGAGGAAGTAGAGGGTAACAAAATTAGAGGGAGATAAATTCCCCTACACGCACCCACACCAAAACATATATTCAGGCCAACAAAAAAAATTGTAAATTGATACTGAATATATTAAATTATTTCATTCACAGAAATAAAACATATTTTCTTGCTAAAGAATAAAACAATTATATTTTTGATGGAGCAAAACAAAAACCATAAATGTTTTCACTTTATGGAATGTTGAATAAAAAAACTGAACCTTAAGCAAAACTTCTTTTCTGTTAAAATTCCCTTCACTGTTAGCTATTTAACTGTTTTAAAAAAAATAAATTACCATGCTTGTTAGCAGTCTCTCTGTAACCCACCAGTTGTCTTTTTTTCTACCCAGTCTAGGAGCTGTGACAAAGAAGTTGTCTTTCCCAATAAGTCAAAATGGTTTTAATGACAGAAAACCTGATAACTTTCATTTTTCTTAATGGAAGAATACGTAAGATTATGCTTCATTTTTTAGATATCAAAAGTATAAAACACTATCAGCTTCCTAATCTGTGAGATGACTCAAAAGTTGTATTCTCTGATCCTTCTGGTTTAATACAACACCTAGAGAATGCCTTAGCTACTGTTATAGAGAGGAAGCCAAAACGTCATAAATATATTTATGCTTTTAAGAATTCTGGCTCTTTGGTAGAGAGCCTTTCTCTAACAAGTGTAACTTGTCACTGGGCTAAGCTTGTAGGAGCGCATCCTGTTTAAGTTCAAAGCAGTACAAAGCTAACAAAATTCAGAATGAGCATGGGAGGGCTGTGTGCGCACATGGGGGTGTTTGTGCATTTTGTTTTGCTTTGTAACAAATGTACTGTTCAGAGTTTGGACAAGTACTGCTTTCTCCGTTTGTGTCTTGTGAAATACTGGACAGGATCTGTATGTGGATAATAGCTTTGCGCTTTCAGCCAGGCTTGACTTAGAATGCTTAACAGAAGGTACCAGGTATTTACAAGGAAGTCTTCCGTGTTTACTTACCCAACAGATGCAGTGGCTTTTTTATAAATGAATGAACATTTATTGAAGTGAACAGAGTGCAGGCCCAAAATTATTTGGGTTCATTTAATACTGCCTATGTGACTAATGCTGATTTTGATAATAAACCTCTTGCAAATGACTCAAATACAGACTTGTAGTTTTATTTACATAAAAATGTTAATTAACATTTTAGAGAAAATAAGTTTTCCTTATTTTTTTCATGCTGTCTTCTATTCTTTCTCCCAAAGTAAAGGATAATGGAGGGATGTTTCTGTTGACAAGATAGTCTTCAACAGATTATCTAAATGCTTCTGTAAAACTTTGAAATATGAGATCATTATCTTTCTGGAGGTGGGCTTGTGTGTGTGTGTGGTAGCAGGCAAGAAATGATGTAGTATTTTGAAATGCAGGAGAAAAAGAATGTCTCTGAAAAGCATGAAGAAATCAGGGATAATATAAAATTATTCACAGTTCTATATTGAAGTATATAATTAAATATTTTAAAAGCGATCTTGTTACAGTATGACAATGTAAGTACTGAAGACATTGGGACTTAAATGGTCACATGGCCTATTGTGCAAAAAGTAACTGCCAAAGAATTTTTGTATCACTAATGTATATTAATTACTATGTAACTGTATACTTTTTGTATTTTTTTTCACACAGCTTAGGGCATGCAAATACATCTTTAATGTGAATATTTTTGTTTGAGCAGAACAATATAACTCTGTGGGCAATTTTTATGTGGTGGAATAGCAGAGAGAACAAAAGAAAAAAAAACGAAACAAAACCAAAACCACTCCAAAAACCTTGTATGCTATTCAGAAAGCATTTGACAACAAATTTGGCCTGAAAACATTAATGTCAGGTTTCAATCTCATGCAAATGAAAGAATGAATTTATAAACCCCTCAAGAATCATGTTTTTAATAGAAATGTCCAAACCCCATTTTTTTTTAAATCCAATATAATAATCCCTTTTATGTAGCACCAATAAAGTTTATGTGATTCTAGGGGAACTAACCTGTTGTAGTTGACAGGCCTTTCTCTATAACTGCTTGCTTCCCTTATCTGACAGATGCTCAACATCCTTCAATTCCAGGGCTGACTGGTGACATGCCATCATTATCATTGTATTCCAACATCATATATTTAAAAGAATAGGACACTTGTTATATTATATCTATTTAGTTTTATCTAATTATTCCCTTGTTTACTATATATTCCTTCTGTTATCTCAAAGGATTTTTTTCTTACACTTCTATTATCCTATACAAATGTTTCTTTGGAGTTTCTGTGGGGTGCTATGGCTGCCCTGTAAGATCCTTAAAAAGCTCACTTGAAAGTCCTGTCATACATTTAAATTATGCTAAGATATTTCTGCTGAAGCACACAACCATAATGATTTTGTGAAGCTCTTCTCATTAACAAAAAGTGAAAGTCACTGTATTTTGATTATCTTAAATAGGGCTTAAATAGTCCCTGAATTGTTATATATGTCTGGTAATAGTGCCATGTAGAAATGTACCTGCAGAAGAGTGCCAAACCTCATTTAGTTGCTAATTGTGGAGCATTCATGTTAAACTGCTGTTCATATTTCAACCTTTTATTTCTTTTGGCATACGCAGGCCTTTTTGATTTGACATCTGATTTCTTGTCAGTTGTCCTGTGTAGTGTGTGCGTACTTTAATAAGGGATGACTGTGTTGAGTTAGCCCTCCTGTTACCTTAAGCCCTATGAACTACTTTTCTGTAGTGTGTCATATCTTGCAGTCTTTTCTGACATTTATTTGGAGAGCAGAGTGTTTATAGAAATCTATGACTAATCTTTCCAATTTCTAGAAGTCTGTAATCTTCAGACTACTTCTTTCCTTCCAGGCTTGTATTTATTGCCTGGAAAGAGAGAGTGGTATGCAGGACTGGATAGGAGTGGGCCTGCAAATACTAGTTGTCTGTAGTGTTCAATTTAGATGTCCTTATTTACACCAGTCACTGATCTAAAAAGTACAGGTGGTCCAGTATATGTTCAAAATTATCATGTAAGTGTGCAAGTATCATACAGTGGTATCACATAATAAACGTCCTAGCTATGTGGCTTTTTGTACAGAATTAAGATGGAGGAGAAAAATCTTGTACTTCACGAAGTACATTTCCTAAAGAAGTGTTGTGATCTTGTACTCTCTGCTGGGGAGTTTTGCCTGAATGATGAATAAAGAATCTGGCCCAAATAGAATGCACTGGGAAATTGTTGGAGACATTAACAATTTCATATTATTTATTGTGAGCTGAGAAATACTCCATAATTACTAACAGGTGGTCTAGAATTGAACACTGAAATTGCCTATGTAATTGTAGATTGACGATATTTCATGTGTATCCATTTTGATTTTAACATAATTCACTAGTCATCACATAATTATATATAAAAATACTTTACAAGATACCTGTTATTTCCTGAGGATCCATTACAGTCCATCAGACAAAATATCAGTTCTGTTTTTTAAACTACATATTATAATATACGGATTTTCAAAATAAGGGTTATTTACCCAATACACTGTAAAGATTTCTTTGGAATCACTATAAATAGATACCCTGCTCCTGGTGTAGGGAATTCTGAGATAGCATATTATGAGCTGCAATGAGTTGTTCCCATGTAACAAAAATGCAATATCCTTGGTGTTGGGGAAGGTTCAGTTAATGCAGGATTTATCTTGATTTATATCCATAATCTAAAACACAGAGCACCTACAGCCAGATTACAATCCTGCATGTGAAGAATTTCACTAAATTAATTGTCCTGAAAGTGGAATGAATCATCCTGAAAGTTGACTGCAACCAGTAAGGTCCAACAAAAGACCAGGGCATATAATCTCAGAATGTCTTCAAGGCTGACTTTCAAATCTCAGGCTAGCAGCTATATAACTACCTTCTGTAGTTGTTGAAGATTAGGTATACGCTCTTGAGCAGTTGCGAATGGCTAAATTAGGCAGGCTCCTGTTTTAAGTTGCCTCCTGGGGAAACCTCCCTTTCTGCTTTGACTGTAGGGGCAATCTACAGATTCGTGTCCCTGTGCTATATTTAGCTTGATAATATTTGTCTTCTCCTTCTTGCTAGATACACTGCATGTTACTTAGAGGTACCCGAGTACCTCTAATATACCATCTTTGTATGTATATTAAAGATCTTATCTTTCTAGATATCTTAGTTATTCTTAAGCTTTGCATTTTCAAAACAATTGTGTGTTTAACAGAAGAATGTTTCTCTTGATGACATACTGTAAATGCATACTCTATTGATATGGATGATGATTTGCAAAATTTCTTTGGTAAAAAGCAAGACTTTTTTTTGTTTCAATGTCACCAATAATGCTAAAGCAGATTATGCCCTGGGGAAAGAAGTAACTGACATATTAGTTTGTATTTTCCAGGTGCCTTAGGGGAATTAATACTTGGCTTTCTAATTTTTGCAAGCCAGAATTTGCACTGACATTTTAACTGGTTTTTTTATATATTTAATGTTCATCATTAGAGTCATTTTTCTTGCAAGTATGTGAGTCCATAATCTTGTTTTAGCCCTTATCACAATGGAATAAATTATGGCTGGAGTGTATTCCGTAGTTCCAAGTCCAGAATGGGACTAAGTTCCCTGAGACTCTGGATCTTACTTGAGAGTCTGTCTTAGAATTTGGACTTTGTATGCTTTATGCTTGCTGTGGTAGAAGGTTTCTAAATACCTAGTTAGGACAAAAAAAAATATTTTTCTGGCTTGGGTTTCATGGACCAAATTTCAGTTCTACTAGCTTTAGATTGATACATTTTATTATCAATAAAAGTTAGGTAGGAATTATTTCCCACTTCTCAAAAAATGTATAGAAACTTTCCTACATCAAACCAGAAATGAATATTTTTCAGATGTAGCGTATTAAAAAAAAAAAAAAAAAAGACGGAATTTTATGAGTAAGTGATTCTGCAGTGATCAAACTATGAAGAATCTGTTCTTTGAGATCTGGTCTTCAAAAAGTTTACTGCATCTTTGAAAATGTTAATAGAGAATGCACAATAAATTTCCCAGCACTACAGATGTCTTAGTTAATGCTTTACAAAAATGCTTTTTATTTTCCTCAAATACATGCTTTGTCACTGACATTAGTGGGGTTGTGCAAATACTGACTTTTTGGTTGGTTATTTACCCTGGTGGTACATTGCAACCAAAGCAATCTTGACTGTTTTACAAATGTGTAGGGACAGATAGTGTCATTCATGCAGCAAACTAACCCTGGTGGCTTATAGATGGGATGGTCCAGACCCTTTGTGCCCTGCAACAATGGTGAGGGACCTTGTGCCTCAAGTAGTCTTGGCCTCTCCTGTGCTGTCTGCTACCATCCTGAGATTGAACCATAATGCTTTCATCTGCTTCCTTGGGGGAATGGGGACAGGTATTGGAAAAGAATCCTACAGTGGTTTGTATGGCAGGAGAGACCCTGTGCAAGTGCTCCTGTGCTGAGGCAAATAATCCTTATGCTGAAGTACTTGAATTGAAGACCAGAGTATATCTCACTTTAATCAGTAGCTTGTGGACTGATGACGATAAAAATAAACATCAACTGAAAAAGTTTTTCAAGAGTTTGTAGCAAATCTAAGAATAACTGACAAAAGATTGGTGTCAAAGTCATAGAACATGGTATTACCGGATATGGCATCCCCTTTTATATGTGGTAATTTTATTCATTGAATGAATTGTAAAAGACTGTCTTTTAACTTTAATGAGTCAGTATGAAGTTGAAATAACTTGCCAACACATTCATGCGTTTCAGTTGTTTTTTACACTGCATTTTACATGAGGGGAAATTGCAAATAGTAAATGTCAAGGATTCACTTGGGGCATTACAATTTCAGAGGCATGAAGCTAATACATATTTGTCTCATTACTGTCACCACATTAAAGTTAGTCCATGGATGGCAAGAGCTCATAACTCATAGGAGACATAGTTACAAATGACCTGTGGGAGGTCACAGATACCACAACTTCCTAAATTCATATTACAAACGTGTCATTAATAAGAAATGAGGGAGATAATGTTCATCATCTCTCAAAAAGCTGGTTTTCACTGAAAAAGAGGTGAAAGTTGTTTTTTTTATTTCCAAGTCTCAATTGATCACATCTTTGTAGATTATAGTGTATGGGAGTAGGAAGGCAATGCAATCCTGCTGGATACTTAAGTCATCTGTGATCTTGCTATATTAATACAACTAACCCATTTTGCTATATAATTTGCCTGTTGATATTTTGCTTAAGTATCTCTAGAGCACTAAGGGGCAATGAGTATTGTACGAGGGCTTTTAAATATCACTTGTATGCAGAGGTGTTTATCTTCCTTGTTTTCGCTCCCATTGAGATCTCAAACGTAGAGCTCACTGTAGTAATTCACAGAGGGTACATCTCAGCAACACAACGTGTGTGATGCTACTGTGTTAGCTTAATCAAGTTAGCACAGAGAGACGGAAAAGCTTTCTGAAGATGTAGTCCTGCATCTGAAATCAACTGGCTATAACTTTAACTGAATTCACCCAGTCTTTCACATAGTTGTTAAATGATGTTAAATGTTTTGCGTGTTTAGGATAGCCAATTAAGATGTAAAATAGTATAACCAAGCTACATTTGCTTAGCCTATTAAGATAATGTGGGTTTTGGACTTTTTTTTATTATACTGGAGTAATACACTCTAGATAACCATCTACTTAAGAGGATGTTTAGAAGTTACCATTTGGTCTGTACATCTGCACACTTTAGCTGGTTGCCTGCCTATTGAATAGTGAGAGCTACAGTTAATGTATTAAATCACTTGTCTGACAACTGCATTGTCTTTCTCTATAATTCTAGGTGCAATTTCGGGTGTCATCTTTGATTCATAAAGCTACACATGGTTTGATTCATAAAGTCATCAGTGGGTATCTGGTAGATTGCTTCTCTTCCTGTTTGTAAGAAAGGTATGACACCAGGGTATTGATTCATATCTTCAGTCACTTGGCATTCAAAGGATTGCAAAAGTTGATAAAAGTGATGTTTGATGGGAGGGTCTGTAATAAGTGTATTTATAAATAAATACTATTCACTGTCAGAGTAATGGATATTAGCCAAGTGTTTTAGCTAATTAGTTTAAAGTTAATTTTTTTCTGTGTGGCTGACCAAAGTGAATCCCAACAGTTCAAGGAATCACAGAGGTTACTAAATGAGAAGCTGCTGAGGACTGAAAAATACTTTGTGCACTTTTTCAGCAGAATATGTGCATGTTCCTCTCTGATAATGTAGTCCAAAAGCATGTCTTCGATGTGAGGTGTTTATATAAAAAAGAAGTAACAATGATCAGAAACATTTGGGAGTGAAGTTTATAGTTCTGTAAAGCAGTTGTTAAAACCAAAGCCCTGAGAAATTTCATTGCATGCACAGAGATTTGCTCTGAACATAGTACTGAAATACTTGAAATGGCATTCCTGTCTGCTTACCAGGTTTCCAGAAAAATGACGAAAAAAGAGAGGAAGCATGGAGAAAAGCATCACTGAGAATAGGCAAGTACAAAGCGAGTTAAGAAAAACTGGAGAAAACTAAGAATATATGCTGAGTACTAACTGGATTCTGAGATCGTAGGCAATCAAGTTATGCAAATAGATTAGTTTCTGTAAGGTAAAATGTCATTTTTAGGTTATTTTACATACATGATTATTGTACTTCTTGACAGCAGAAAGTTTATGGTGATTGGGGTAAGTTCTTAATAACTGGGAATAAAAGAAAGCATGCCCCTTTTCAGGACAAGGAGGAGGGTTTGGAGAGGTACAGGCCACCCACAGGAGCGACAAGAAGCCAACCTAGCAAGGGCAGATTGTGTCTGATCAACCTGGTAGCTTTCTGTTATGAGATTACTTGCTCTTGTGATGTTTATCTTGACTTCACCAAGACTTTTGACAAGGTGTATCCTTATAGCCAAGATGGTTAGATATGGTTTGGATAGGTGACTGCAAGGTATGTGGAAAATTGGCTGGGCTTTTGGATGCAGAGTTGGCAGCTGGTTACTAGTAGCATCATCTTGCAACAGTAGGGCCAGTGCTGTTAAAAATCTTTATTAACCCCTTGGATGATGGGAATGAATGGGATGCTCTCTGTAAGCCTGCAAGTGATACCAAATCCAGGATAGTAGTTATGCTGCAGAGCACTGCTGCTATTCTTAACAAGCTGGAGACATGGTGTGACAGAAACCTCATGAAATTCAGCAACAGCAAATGCTAAGTTCTGTATCTGTGATAGAATAACCCCATGCAACAGCTGAGGCTGGCTACCAACAGGCTAGAAAGGAGCTTTGCAGAAAAGGACATGTGGGATTGTCCTGTTGGACAACGAGTTGAACATGAGTCAACAGTCTGCCTTTGTGGCAAAGAAGGCCAACTGTAGTCTGGGCTGTATTAGCATGAGTGTAGACAGCAGGGCAAGGAAATAGACCTGTGACCACATGTGAAGTACTGTGTCCAGTCTGGGGTTCCCCAGTACAAGAAAGACATGGACGTAGTGGAGCAAGTCTGGCAGAGGGCCTGGGAGCCAGCTGGTTGGGGGCTGGAGCACATCACTTATTAGGAAAGGCTGAGCACTGGGTCCATTGATTTTTATATAGGGGTGGGGGGAGCCCTTTTGTTAAAAAAAAAAAAAAAAAAAGAACAAAACCAAAACAACAAACCACAAAAATCCAAACCAAATGGAAAAAAAAAACAACCCAAAAATTAAAAAAACCCACAACCAAACAAAAAAAAAAAACACCACGAAAACCCTCCAAAACAAAACACCACCATCCCCTGAAAACATTTCTAAATCATCAATCAATCAATAAATACTATATAGTAAATTAAAAATAGTATCACTCAATAATAAAGACTTTGAATACTTACAGAGGAAAGTATTTCCATTACAAAAGTTTTTAGCATCATTTTAATCTTTTTAAACTAGAGCACTTTTTTTCCTTACAGATGGGAAGAAGCCCTTTAAAACATGCCTTATTGCTGTGATAACATAGTATATCTCTTTGTGCTTACATTATAGTCAAAGGATTTTGTAGAATGTAAATTTCTTTCAGTCACTTCATTTCTATGAATTAGTTTGCTTTTTAAATTGTCTGAGCTATACTGACAGGTAACTCTCATCAGATTGGAGTGTCTTGATTTTTTTTTTTTGAAGAAATAGAGATGGGGGTGCTTGACTGTGTCTACTGACTTAACCATTTTGATTAAAAAAAAGTTGAGATTTATGCAAACATACAAACTGCAAGAATGAATGCTATGTACCTTCAAAAAACCAAACCAACCAACCCACCCTAAGAAGTAGTAAAATATTCCTATATGGCAGAAATCTGAAACAAGATAAGACTTATAAAAGCTGTATTTCCAGGCTTGCATTAAATGTATTTGTGTATTTGATGGCAAAGTGGGTTGGCTCCTTTAGAGCTTCAGCTTTGGCCTTTTGTGACAGAAGGGAGAAACAGCTTAGAATTTCTTGGGCTAGCTGGAAAAACAAATTTCCTTTTATAAAATAAGGAACTAAAAATAAGCATGTAAATTTGCTGTATTTTCCAACCTGGGGGTAGGGGGTGTGTGTGTGTCAAACCAAACTTTGTAAATTTTCATGTAAATTCAAACCAACTCTCATTCAGTTGAAAATTCCTGATATTAAACATAAATCTTAATAATAATTTTCAGTAATATCGGAGATTTCACTTACACCTGCATCAGAGAAGTCTGTGTTACATATTTGTAATGTTGACTGTGAATGCTTCAGATCGTGAGAAGGAATGTGGGTATAAGCCTATTTAGCTAGAAAACTGGAGTAGGAAGGAGGGTAGTCGACATAATTAGGGAACAGTCTTTCATTTACCCCAGTAATAGTATTGTAGGTCTTTGTGATCTCTGTAATCTGTTTTTTGGATCTTCTGGAAGGGATGTCAAAGCCTGTTACAAGGTGGAAATCTAAAATTCCCAGTATTCTAGAACTGAACAGAGCCTGTGACTTTTAAGGTGTGAAGTAAAATGAGTGCTTCCTCAACTTTTGTTTCTGTATAAATCCAGAATAAAACCTTTTGTTGATTTATTTTTTACAGTTCATTATACTTAACAGGTTAATGAACACTGTGTCAGGTGTGTTTGTGGAGAGGGTAAAACCCAGCTTGGACTCTTCGGATTCCAGAGCAATTTGTCTCTTACTTCAGTCTTCCCCTAAAAGCTTTAAGGGGCTTGTAAATACCTTCAGTTTCTCTCAGATCATGCCTCTTTCTAATTTTCCGAGTGCACTGGGAAAGGATAACTTGTACTAGAGAAAATAAAATTGTCAAATTTTCCTTTTCCAGTAGTAGTCAAATTGATTGATTCAATCCTGAAGAAGCTGTGAAGAAGCATGGTAAATTCCACTAGTACTCCCTCATAAATACTCAGCATGCAGAGCTTATAGAAAAAAGGTTATCAGTATGAAGTCTACCCAATTTTTTTTTTTTTAAGCATGTGGAAACAGTACAAGGATGTCTCAGATTTCTTCAATGTTCTTCAATTCTGTAAGCGGGAATCATACTGTGGAACTGGAGAGGTCTTGATTCATCACTACGTAGACCTCCAGCAACTCCCGATTATTGCATTGAGACTGAACTAATGAAAAATGTTTTGCCAGACTGTATCAAAGTGCTGGTATATCTTGTATGGTAAGATACTCATTTTGAAAAAGTGGCCTTCTACATTCCTGTAGGTTTTGTAAAATCTTGTAACTTACAGAAAATACAAAGATAAATGGCCTAACACCTGATAAAAGAAGACTGTCAAGTAGAAAGTTGAATGTCATCCTTTCTCTAATTAATTCTTTGTTCTTGTCTTGTAATGTTGCTTCCTAATGAAAGCTTGAACAGAGGATCAGTCACTCTACTTTTTTTTCAGGAAGAGAATGTAATAAAATAACTATAGGGTCATGATAAGACGTGAAATACTGTAGTAAAGAAAGGAGTTATATGGACAGAAAATTAGCCTAGCATTTTCCCCTCTCCTGTTGTCTGTCTGCGGAGTATGTACTGATACTATGAGACATAGTATCAGTTTCATACTTCAGGTGCACAGCTGAAAGTAGCTTTCTTATCTGATTATTTTGGTAAGTAAAATGCAGTGTTCTTTCCAATTATCAGTAATTTGAATCTTTTATTTTTTGGGTGATATGCAAATGTATCCCTATGACACTTTTTAGGAAATAGTTTTCCTACCTACCAGACAATTCCAGTCTAACACATGTAAGCCACGCACACTGTACTACTTTTGCTGGTTTTGCATATAACTTGAAAACCTTACTTAAGTGTTTTTATTGCTGAGGAAAGGCACCATTGACCAATCTATATTTTATTGACTCTTCTTGTTATAAGAGTAGTCTCAGATTGATGAGTCACTGTTCATTTCATTTGAAGCTTTGCATGCATTTTTTTTTTGCCATGTTATCTGTCAGCTAAAAATAACTCTCTTGCAGAAATGACAGAAGAAATTTTATGAAGAAATAATAAAATCTGCTGTGAACATGTCACTTCAGGCAAAAACAGTTGCTTATGCTGGCTGGAATGTTACTCTGATGTCTTTAAATAACTTCATTAGTCAACAAGATATGGTTTAATTATTTAAGTGACAAAAAAAGGATGAGCTTTTAGTATTTACATCTACCCACTGTTTACTCTTTTTAGAATATTTCTTTATATTAGAGCTGCAAGCACTTGCAAAACCCCATCTGGCTGGCGAAATATCTTTTTGTTTACAAAAACAGAAGCTTTTAGCCACTGCAAGCTCTTGAATGTTTCCTGCTGGGATCCCAAGCTAACATTTTTTGCCAGCAGGCACCACTTTCAGCTCATGGGAACCTGCTGTCACCAAAAGAGATTTTCCCTCATGTCTTTCCTTTTTATTGCAGCATCTGAAGTGACTGATCCTTAGGAGAACCCCACTTTTTCAAAAACTTTGAAAAAAGTCTTTCTGAAAAGCAGTCTGGTATGCACTGTGCATATTTTCTACTTGGACTGGCATCTTTCAGCCCTTTAGTATCAGCCCTCTCCTCCATCCAGCAAACACCTATTTCTCTTCAGTGAAATTTCATCAGCTCAGTATCAGTTCAGAGAGTCTGTCGTAGAGGATGAGCTCAAATAACTTTTACAACGTGTCAGTCTATGATATCAACACAATATACTTGGGTGGCTGTGTGGTAATCTGAGCTCAATTTATTTACAGAAGCTATGTGCAGTGGGCAGAATATGTAAGTGAGCTTGTTTGCAAGAATAATGATCTTTGCCTGTTTCAGTGAGCCAGTTGAGCTGCTACATAATGATGCTTACACTGCCTGCTTGACCAAAAAGTTGAGATGGTAGGGAGTTTGGGAAGTGGGAGGGGGAAGAGGAAGTGCTATGGCAAATTGACCATGAACAAACCAAATTTACTAGTTTCTCCTGGGTTTTTGATTATCCTAAAAACTGTCAGAAAATTGAATTGCTTTTCTGCTACCCAAATTATTCTCTGTTATTGGGATGCTTGCCAGACTGATTTTTATCTTCTTTTTTCTTTTGAAAGAAAAGGTTAACTGAGGTAGAAACTGCAGATTTTGAAAATGACAGTGTATGCCTCAGTTACACTGAGTGCATGAAGAGAAAATTATGAGAAGGTATTATTTTACATCTTCATTACCATCTTTATCGTACATCTCTTAATTTAGTTTTTATTGCACAAGGAAGATAACAATGACAGTGTGGTTTTACACATGATATTTTCTCAAGGAAAGCAATGAAAGCACCATTAATTAAATTATTTAAGAGGACTAGAAAAAGGCCTTAAAAATATTTCGGGCTGGACTAATTTGACTTGGGTAGAATAACTTGGTAAGACTCCCAAGTGGAATATTCCCTAGTCTTTTTTTTTTTTTTTTTTTTCCCCCCTCCCCAGACCATATTTGGCTCTCATTTAAAACCAAACTTACCTTTGACTTCTGTGGAATCAGTGTTAGAAAAATACTACATTCTTTGGAATCTTTCTGCAAATTCCAATAATTCCAAGATCTCTGTAGTGTTACCATCTGCAGCAAACTTCATTCAGGAGGTGACAAACTTGCTCCTTGAAATTTCCTCAAAACACTGAAACAATTTTTTTCCCCTGCAAAGGAACTTCTAAATGGTATATGATCTGAGGTTTATTTTAGGACAGTGGAATACCTCTTTTTCCAGAATGTGGCAGTTAGTGTAGAATTGTAGAAAAATATTTCAGAAGCTTAAACTGATATCACAATGTGTGAGTAACATTTTTTTCAGAGGCAATATATGTTGCTGTCATTATGTGGTACAATCCATCCATTTGTTTTGCTTGGGTGCGTGCACCCGCCTGCTTCTGTAACTCCTCTGGCATTTCAAATGAGAACAGCAAGTTTTTGCTAGTCAGCTGCAGGGTCAGCTTATTTCAAGCAGAAGGAGTTTTTTCCTTTTACCTTTAGGTCTTCTACAGTACAAGTATTCTATACTATGGTAGTGGCACTTTAACATTTTTGGACTGGGATATGAGTAGTTCAGCATTCCGCAGACTTAAGCAGTTACTCCAGATGTGTAGCTATTGTAGTTTCCAGTTTTGCCTTTGACAAAAACCGTTATTCAGATCTGTTATCAAAAATAATAAAGTTAATGAACTTTGCTGTCTTTTCTCAGGAAGATTCCAAAATATTGTGCGAATTAAATATAAAAGTAGCTTTCTCCTGGCATGGAGATTCACGCTTTCTAGAGAGAAAATAGAATTTATCTGTGTGCTGAGCAGCTTTTTTTAATGATGGCAAATGTAAGTTTGGTTTCTTCTGTAATTATAAACTGGAGTTTAAGGTTGCAGGAGATGGGGAGCAGGAGGCCCTCAGTCAAGGGCATATCTTTAAACTCAGAGTAATTTTACTTCCAAAATAGATGTAACCTGCACTTTTTGAAGACTTTTTTCCACCATGGGGATCTCCACATTTCCCTTTGTGAAATGGTCCTTATACTGTAAACTCAGATTGGGCAACTACTTTTCCAGAGTCAAGAGAACCTGCCTTCCTTAAAAGGGCACTTTCAAGTAGCATCTAGTTCTTTACCTAGCTTTGCTTCTCAAACAGCACTTTCGAAAGTTTCAGTATTAAACGACCTTTTCTTCTTTTCCCCACTCAGTTTGACCCCATTGTGACAGACCACTGGGTTATGAACCAATGTAACCGAAGTTTAGCTGATTTTTCGCACTCTTCCTTCCCAATGCTCTATTTACCCTGTTTTGGAACCTCTCTGTGCTTCCCAGGAGGAAGCTGTTTCTGCAAAGGACAGCATCATTGTGCGTGTTAGAAGCCATAGAAGCTAGTTTCGTCTCATCTAATTGAAGAGAGATGTTTTAGCAAGAGATTTAGTAGGGTCAAAAGGATTGCTATAGTTGTAAAGTTGTAGCAGAGACGAGTTGTAGCAGAAGAGCTCTGTGCTGAGACTTCTTACTTGTCTTTAAACCTCAAGTTTCCAGAGTGCAGCAGGTGATGAATCAGGCATGTTGAGATGTTCTCCTAGTGACTTGGAACAGGAACATATCTCAGTAATAATACTTTTCCTTGACTTAGCACTAGTGTTTAGTAGCATCAGTCATGAAATACTATTACCTTAAACACTCTGGGAGAAACAGACTAAATAGCACTAGCTGGAAAACTTGTCTGTTCCCACCAATGCAGACTTATGGGTTGTTTAAATAGCCTTGTTCCTGGAACAAATAAGTTACTGACTAAAAAAGCAATTAGCTCAAATTTAAACATAAGTATCACTTTGAGGGGGAACTACTGGTGCTCTGAACAAACTTTTAATCAAATGCATTAAGTAATGAAAATCTGGGTAACATCTAGACCCTGGTTGAACACATCACTGAGAATTTAAATAGTTTCACAGTCTTCAAATAATTGTGCTCTTTCCCATTAAAGAGCATTTCCTTTCTGTTATGTTCCTACAGATAGATCATGTAAGAGCAAGAAGTTATCAGCATGTACCCAGCAGTACATTTAATGTAGTAATTGATTATTTCTTTATTTATAATGATGAAATAGTGGAATTCAGGTAATTTCTTTTGGATCTGGCTATACTGACCAGTGAAATACGTGATATTGCTGTTCCACTGTCTTTCTGATAGAACACAGAGTCTGGTCTCGTTAGATTCATCCTTTAGATAGCTTCCATCATTCCATCTTTCTTTAGACTGAAAAGCAGGAACTTGCATAGTTCCTGAAGTTTTAAAAATCATTATGGCATTCATACTCTCAGTCACTGTGAGATAGGGGATCATTTCAACTAAGCTTTTCTTCCATACTGCATATTGAGAAGCTTGAACTAATTCCTTGTAGTTCTCTGTTTCTCTTTTTTGCAAAGCTGTGGCAAGAGGAATCTAGATTTCATCTTCTGATTATCTGTGGTCATTCCTATGAGATTAAAAGGGCATTGCATAATAAAGTAACTGCAGTAGAGCTGTTTCTCTTTCTTTGCTTCTGCTTTCAATAAGCTGGTACTTCAAAGGGTACACCATCTGCCTCATTTCAGAGATACTTGCTTCAAAGCTAGCCACATTTAACGAAAAGGCAGGTAGTAAAGACTCTCCAACACCCCTTTCAGTTCTAAAAGGGGAGGAAAAAACCCAACAACAATCTCTAGTTGATTAGTTAGATTCTTTAGTAGAATCGTGAAGCGTGTGGTACAGTGATTTTTTTTTTAATAATATATCAGAAAAGAAGATATGCAGTTTCATCTTGTCCAACAGATCATTTCTTTGATCAGTTCTTTAGGCAAATTCTTTGTCCAGAAACAAAGTGTTATCAAGGAAAAGGTTTCTTCCTAGAAACTACAGAAGGTATTTAAATATATGTGTTTAACTTCAGACTTTCCTTCCTGATCCATGAGCTCCAGTTGATAGAACTGTGTGTGGTTTTATGCCTCTCTCGAAAGAGTTGAAGCTCATGATTTTAATTGCTGTTTTCTCACTGATGGAAATCAGCCCTGATTCTGTGTGGGGTACATCACAAATGCAAGTACTTCAGTGTTGTCTTTGGCCCAGGAGACTTGCTTTCTGTAGTTGGATCTTGGTTGAGTCACTAACCCGAAGTATTGATGAATTATCTACAATGTAAATTGTGTATGAACGATGCACAATGTTTTCATGAAGGTGTTGGTACATCTGACTGAGATACTCTTAAATGTATGTTTCATTACTCATGGCAATGAGTAATCACATAGTATAGTGGTTTGTACTTTAAATTTAGATAATGTAGTATAATACTGCAACGCTGAGGATACAGGTGTGTGTGTTTCTTCCAGCAAATTTGGTTATTTACCTAGTGGCTCCAATAGCAACGTTTAGTTTATTCTTGTCTGGCTTTTTTGTTATTTGTAGTGGATCTTTCCGTATTTTTAAGATTTATGGAGGAGAGTTTTCTGCTTCCTGTATAGTCCAAATGCTGCTGTTGGGGATAAATCAGATTATTTACAGTCTTCTCATGCAGTGTGATGTCATGCTATCAATCTGATCCCACTAGTATCAAGTGTTAGAACCACACTTCAAGAAAATTTGGTAATTGACTGGCACTCCCAAGACTGAGTTTTACTTGGATAACAGAAATAAGAATTAAGTCAATCCAAGATAAAGATTCCCAGAATATTGCCTTGTCTTCTGAGCTTACTGTATTTTTGGTATTTAGGATAAACTATGGTGTTTAATTTGGAGGTTTCCTTATTTGATTCATATACCTTGCAAGTGGCAAACACTCTTTACTTCTCAATGGAAAATATGATTTTAGAAAAGTCGTGCTTTATGTGTATTTTCATTTCATCAACAAATTTGCAGTAACTTTAAGAGGGGCCTGCAGTTTGTAACCACTTACAGGATTCAGCTTGCATCTCAGTTTAATTTTTTCCAGACTTCCACCAATTTTTTCTATAGATAAGAAGGAGAATTGAGGAAATGGAATGAAGAAGTTGGACTAGGAGAGAGCACAAGTGAGGCTGACATAAGGAAGAAATATAGAATGAATTTATCGAGAAAGGAATGCAGTTGCTGAATTTGTGCATGTGAAATTTCCATAACGTAAATATGTCATTCAGGAAGTGAATTCACCATTTCTCTTCAATTGGCTATTTTGGCAATAATGTCAAAAATCCTGAAAAACAAATATTCTGTGCTTCTTCACGTTCTCTGTTAATGACGTTTCCCTATGGCTTTGCTATGCAATTCAGTATTGTTTCATTGTCCTTTTGATTTGAAACATCTTACTAGTGTTTAACCAGGATCTTTTTACTGTAATTTAAGACAGGCCATAATTACCAGGACATGAATAAATGTGCCTGATGGTTATCCAATGGGCTTTTCACCACTCTTACAGTGCTTTCATACAGCCCATGTTCTTCCAGCTTGTGCAAGACAATCTTGGTAGATAGTGTCAAGAGGTTTACTAAAGGCAAGAGATGACATTTCCCACTTTCCACTTAGCTAGCAGGGTTGTGTTGAAGGAAGTTAGATTGATCTGTCAAACAATTGATTTTCTCTCAACAAACCCATGGTGGTGGTTATTCATCTCGTGGTTATTCTCCAAGTGCTTATAAATAGTCAGTTTAATGTATTTGTTCCACAAGTTTGCACAGGGCTGAAGCAAAACTGACTGGTCTGTAGTTCAGACTCATCTCTGCTTTCCCAGCCTTCTTGCACAAACCCTAATCTCTTGAAAGACAGGTAATATCTTTTTTAAAAAAAAAATCTCTCAGGGAAGGTCCAAAAGTACATAGCCATGTGATTTCTGTCAGGAATAAAAACTGGGAGGATGTCCTCTTAACAAACATAAACATCCAGCAGCGTTAGCTTCCCAGTTGCGTTTGCCATTTTAGAAATGCTTGCGTATTGGCACAGAGAGGTTATTTCTGGTCTGGTCTTCACATGCTGAGAAGAATTACTATGTACAACTGTGATGTTCCAGGTAGAGAATTGACTTGCCAACAAAGGGCTGCAGGTTCTTACATTGGCTTAGCTCAAGCAACTAAAAACCTCCTTGGCTTAGTTTCAGTGAAGTTACAGCAGATAAAAAGTCGATCTGCCCTAGCATAGCGATGTGTTCATATACTTTCATACTTCAGGCATTATTGCACGCTGTACAAGACTTACAATATAAGACCAAGCCCCATAAGAGACTTTAATACCATAAATAATACTGTTCTAAACCATTTCTTGTGTAGTTTATGTTCAGCAGTATCATCCAGACAGAGGGAAGTATATACACGTTTTGTTTCTGATGATCAGCTTGTTCTTGAAATCTAATGTGTGTGTGAAAGAGGGGCCATCTAGCAGAAATGATTAGCAAGTAAGGGCAGATTGTGCTCAATACCCATTCTGAGATTTCAAAGGGTGCTTCAGATGAACGGGAATATAGTAAAAATCTAAGAGCTCAGCATCTCTCCATACATCAGTCTATACCATGCAGTCAAGAATGTTTGCCATTTTTGTTATACTTCATTCATTTTCCGCAAAATGGAAGAGTCAGAGGATTAAGAGCAGTAGACTATTTTAATTATATATTGAAATTCAGGAGAGCACTGATAATCCTTTGAATGGTTTTTGAGATGTCACAGGAGAATCAGGTCCACTTCAAGAATTCCAAAAGAAGTAAGGAGGCACAACAGTCTATATACCTCCTCTAATTTTTGTTCCCTAAAATTAGATATATTCTTGTCATGGGTTATTTTCCAGGTTCCATTGAGTCATTGAAGAGATGGAGGCATTTGTTCTGTCCCACTGTACTGCAAGTCACTTTTCAGCAGAACAACTGAAATGCTGCCTACAATAAATGAAAATTAGTTTGTGGGATTGTCACCTGTTAAACACATCTTTTGAAACCTGCATGCATAAAATTCTGTCCTTCTTTTGGGTCTATTGGACGACTTCTATCATTTGTGTTGGGGCTAGAATTTCACATCCCAGGTTTAGAAATCTCACTTTGTTATTCCAGAGAGAAAAATATTATACCCTGTGACTATGCTATGCATAGTTTTAGGGAGGTCTCATTTATTTTAAAGTTAGTTGTGGAATGAAGGAAAAGTCATGCTGTGCTTATCTTAAAGATGTCTTCTGTCTTAACTAATCATGTTCCATACTTATTTTAAGGAGTTTGAGTATTGTGTAAGAGATTACTTGGTATGTTTCTCCACACACTTAAAAAAAAAAAATGCACAACTGGCCCTGTTGTTGCCATTGTGAAATATGGGATTTTCTCTGTTGTAGGTGGTATTGTGTATTTGATTTCTTCCTGTGTATTAAACTTCTGTGATCTCTCCCCTGCAGACCAGATGACCTCAAGTTCCCTTGAGGATGCTCTGTGATTCTTTAAATTATATCACGTTTAACACTGAAGTAAAATCCGCACCAAAGAGACTAAAATTGATAGGGGGAAGAAGGCCATAAAGAGGGAAAATGTGGAAAAACCTGGAAAAAATATATGTTGGTTCTTATTTGAAAAGTTGCAATTACCCAGTGAGATGAAATTTGCTGAATTTGTAGCAATGGAAACATTAAGAGAAATTAAACAATGTTTCCTTTGCACTGATATCCATATCTTGTACTAAATATTAGCATTCTCTTCTATTTCATCTGAGAAACAATTCTGTGCTTTATCAGTGCAAGAACAGCTTTTCAAAGCAAATCAAGTTTAACAGTTTGCACCAGTTGATCACAGCACACAGAATTACATGTATTGATTATTGAAAACCCTATATTTCCAGATTCCAAAAAATCTGCGAAGCATAAAATTTCCTTGCTACCAAACTCAGGTGTATTTAAAAGTAACTATATGTCTTAAATAAAAGAAGAAAATGAGTTATGGGGGAAGGTATGTTCAGGCTATGCTAGGAAAGAGACTACGAACGAGGAAGTAACTGCAGATACTTTCAGTTCTGCTGTCATTAGGATGTGTAAACTTTGGGACTTTTGCAGAAGCAGTACGGCTTTTTTTTATCTAACAAGAAAAGATTCTTGTCTTTGGAAACTGATAAACAATGCCTTTTACATCTAAATAAGGTTAATGGAAATGGTGTATCAATAATGGCAATGAACACGTTACGGGGTGATTATTCCCAGTTTATTGCAAGGAATATAGCTGTGGTATATCATTATGAGCAGATACATTTTTTTGAGACAGAAATACTGCTGTCTTTTCTGAACAACATAAAAAGTTTAAAAGTAATAAGAGAAATTTGAAATAGAAAGTATAAACTTCAAAGCAAACGGTCCTTCTCTGGGTCAGCAGTATCTCCTAATGAAGGAATGGTTGAAGTGGGAGTGCTTTGTTCCATTGAGGTTATGCTTCCTGTCTAGAAGTCTCTTGAATAAACCAGGTGGCATTTCTGTAGGGTGATACCATACACTAAGCTAGTAACACATGTATTTAATACCTGCAAGTCTTTTAGAAATGTAAAAGTTGTGTTCACACTCACTGGACATTCTGGAGTACAAGTGGGAGTTCTTTAACTAACAGAAGGTAGTAAAGGTAATCTCTTTGGTTTTATGCTATTTTTATCCCCAGGCAATTTAAAAGTACTGCAAAACATGTGAATTCTTCTTTGACATAAGAGACAGGATAAATGAAACACCCTGTACCACCACTGAAATAAAGTTTCAGTAATTTCCAGACAAAACTCTTTTTAGTTACATTCATATGATGAACTGAAGCCAGTAATGCATAGAATAAATTTTCTTGGTTATTGGCTTTTGTGTTAAGCTGGCTTTAGGTGGTTATTAAATATACCAAACCTATGCTATAACTGCACAAGAATGTTAATGGCGACTGTCTGCTGTATTACAGGAATTAGTGCAAAGACCCTATAAAATTTCAGGGTCTTGAAGCTCCCTAATATATTCACAGCTGACTATTGTTACTGTTGCCTGTAATATAGCTCAGGTGATGGAATAGTTGAGACAATGGTTTCCCCAAATCTTGGTTCTTTTCCAAGTGATGATGGTAATAGCAGATGTATTTGCCAGTGTTAGGTTATACTGTTTTGCTTTCTGTAAAGCGTATTTATATGCTGAACCTATGAATAAGGGCCTCAAACTGTACCTGTTTCAACTTTAAGACATTAAGAAACGTATTGTTTTGTTTATTATTACTGCCATTAGGGATACATTTTGAGCAGGAAAACAAAACCTGCTTTTGAAAACTATTTTAAAAGCAAATGAAAATAATTCAGCTGTCCACTTATTAGGATTGGTCTTCATCTTTTGGAGTGTTGAGCTACTTTGGTTATTTATTACAACATGTATGGCCTTCCTACCACAGAAATATAAAAGAAAAAGCTAAAAGCCGTAAATTTCCTCTCTGGGTATCAGGTAGATTCACTGTAATGCCCTGTGAACTATTTCAGAATGCTCCCTGCAAAATCTTAGTGTGACAAGGTGTCAGTTTTGACAGATCACTGGTGAAGATTGCACAGACTTGAATTAATAAAGGTCAGAATCGTCAACAGGAAGAGATGCCTGGTGGCATGTCAGCGAGCACTCATACATAGTATCTGTAATGAAACTGCTGATACAGGCTAGAAAATGTAGAGTTTGGGGAACGTCTAGGTCTTCTGAAATGTTTAAATATATTTTTAAATTTTATAGGTATTTCCAAAATGAGTGAGTTCTAATAGTTTAGGTAAAGTAAAAGCAAGGCAAATGGTTTTGACACTTGAAAAATCTGTTTTATTCTGAGTTAAAATGCACTTCTTTCCTCCTGTTTTGCCATGAAAAAACCCATGCTTGTCCAGTAGGTGAATGTTGATGTGGAACTTCATTTTATACTTTGGAAGTAAATTTGTAAGGTAAGGTAAGGAGTTTGTAAGGTAAAAGAGTGATTGTGAAGTGACTGATGAGCTAAATATCTAGCCTTCTCGCTTTTTAAGGGTCCCTTTCTACCTCACTTCCCACTCTTACTATTTTGTGGTACTTAACTGACATTACTTACGCACTTTTGCACAAGTGGAAGTGAGGAGTTCTTGTATTGCTTCTGAGTTGTCTTTGCCCCCTTGAAATCCTGTCCGGTGTTAACTGTTTTCTTGTACTCCCATAGGAGCTTTTGGCTCCCTCTCTTCCTGTGCAGACTCCCTCTCTCCTCGATGTTTTCTCTTTGATTTTCTTTTTGTCCCCTTCATTCCTGACCTATGCGCTTCCACACAATACAAATAATTGACAAATCTTTTTATTGGGCTGATTGAGTACTGATGGCATCACTAAAGTGAATTATGGTTGTAAATTAAAATGACTGGATGTAGCAAAGAAACTTGTTCTTATTTTAAAGCCTGTTTCTCCTCAGTCTGAAACAGCATGATGCAGACTCTGAACTTCATTTTGCTCATTTTGCCACCATGAGTTTGAATCTGATGAATTTTGCAGTTTGCACGACTAAGAGGTAATTTGAAATGACTGGCATACCAGATGCAGGCTTAATTTTCTTTATTTATTTATTTCTGTGCTTTGTACAAATATATGGCCATTCATCTGACTTGTTGACTCAAGCAGCTGTTTATCTGCCTAGCTGTCTGTCTGTTCATCTGTCATCTTAATATATAACCTTTCAGTGAGGACCAAACCCTGGAAACTTTAAAACAAGTTTAAGGAAGAGGAAGGACCACTCTTAAGAAAATGTATGCAAATTTATTTCTTTTTACCCCCAATATTTTTTTTTATAAAATAGCTAATATGTAGCTGGCAGTATATAAATTATATAGTAATATTTATTTATATTTATATCATATAGCTATTGTTTAAATTTAACAAATTTCATAAATGCATAGGTATTGTTTTAATTTCATAAAAACTAGCTAGCCAGTGTTGTCCCAATTTACAAAAAAGGTGTGAGGGAAGACCCAGGGAACTACAGACCTGTTAAATTAACCTCAGTTCCTGGAAAAATTACGGAGAAGATGATACTGGGTACTGTTGAAAGGCATTTAAAGAATAATGCAATCATCAGGCACAGTCAGCATGGATTCACAAAGGGAAATTCCTATTTAACGAATTTGATATCCTTCTATGATAAGGTCACCTGCCTAGTGGATGAAGACAAGGCAGCGGATGTAGTTTTTCTGGATTTTTAGTAATGCTTTTGATACTGTCCCTCACAGCATCCTTCTGGACAAGTTGTCCAACTGTGGGATGAGCGGGTTCACAGTGCACTGGGTGAAGAACTGGCTGAAGGGCAGAGCTCAAAGGGTTGTAGTGAATGGGGCTACATCTGGCTGGTGACTGGTTACCAGCGGTGTTCCTCAGGGTTCAATCCTAGGGCCAGTTCTGTTCAATATATTTATCCACGATCTGGATGCAGGAGTTGAACGCACCATTAGCAAGTTTGCTGATGATACCAAACTGGGAGGTGCTGTTGACTCTCTTGAAGGACAAGTTGCCTTGCAGAGGGATCTAGATAGGTTGGAACATTGGGCAATGTTTAATGGGATGAAATTTAACAAGTTGAAATGCCGGATTCTGCACCTAGGATGGAGTAATGCTACGCACAAGTATAATTGGGAGAGGAATGACTGGAGAGCAGCCCTGGAGAAAGGGATCTGCGGGGTGCTGGTCAACAGCAGGCTCAATAGGAGCCAGCAGTGTGCCCTGGCAGCCAAGAGGTGCATCAAACACAGCATAACCAGCCAGTCAAAAGAGGTGATTATCCTGCTGTATTCAGTGTTGGTGCGGCCTCACATTGAATATTGTGTGCAGTTCTGGGCCCCACAATTTAAGAAGGATGTGAAGGTCCTTGAATGTGTCCAGAGGGGGGCAACAAAGCTGGTGAAAGGGCTGGAAGGCGTGTCCTATGAGGAGCGGCTAAGGACTTTGGGTTTGTCTAGTTTGGAGAAAAGGAGGCTGAGGGGTGACCTCATTGCTCTCCACAGCATCCTCAGGAGGGGATGTGGAGAGGGAGGCTGATCTCTCCTCCCTGGTATCCAGTGACAGGACGTGTGGGAGTGGTTCAAAGCTGCGCCAGGGGAGGTTTAGACTGGACACGAGGAAGCATTTCTTTACCAAGAGGGTGGTCAAGCACTGGAGCAGGCTTCCTAGAGAGGTGGTTGATGCCGCAAGCCTGTCAGTGTTTGAGGCACTTGGACAATGCCCTTAACAACATGCTTTAACTTCATCAGCCTGGAATTGCTCAGGCAGTCAGACTAGATGGTCGTTGTAGATTCCTTCCAAATGAAATATTCTATTCTATTCTAAAAGAAATGTATTGCCACCTATACGTGGGTTAAATAAGATATTGAAAACAAGTAAGTGCACTGTTACACACTGGAAAAAGAATAGCAGTTTTCTAAGCTGGAAATTAACTTGAAAATGATGAATGCTAAGCTCACTTGATTCATAGTAAAGGCAACAGATGCTTAGGTGATGTGATGTGATATATTGAGGGAACAAGATCAGAGAGAAAGAAACCAAAGTCACTGTGCATAAGTTTTCCTTCTTTCTGAGATCTTTCATAGACTAAAATACATTATTATTACTGTCCTGTGTGTTTTTTGCACGTGGTAGAACTCCTTTTGTTAAACACCATGAACAGGTGACATTTCACAGTTCAGTCCCCAACATACTATCAGTCTTATCTGTAAAGTATAAAAATTACTTTGGGCCATTATTATGTCACTCTTTACTGTTACCCATTGCACAAAGCTAATTGAGATTTAGTAGTGCAGTGGAACGTTTTGCTGAAATAATAGATATGACTTTATATTCCTTAATTTCCTTTTTCTTTCTCCCTAGTTTTCCCCCTCCATTTTCCTCAGGCTTATATTTTTAAATGTTTGTCTTGTGAATACAGAGATACTGAGATATAGAATTCAGTTCAGAGAAAACTTGTAAATCTGCTATATGGTATCTTGAGGAATTCTTCTTTAATGCATATGTGCACGTATGTTAGTAGAGAATTATGGGTTGTTACAGTGAATATTCAGTAATGGAAAATGTTTCATGTATTAAAAGCATAGGTGCTGTTATAAGAGAACAGGACATACACTAGAGACTTAGATTTATTTTAAATTTTCTTCTTAGCAAGTGCTATAATGAGTAGTGTCAGTGTCATCTCTCTTAATGTTCTGTTATGGGACACTGCGGCATGCAAAGTCTTATTTGACCGTAGCGGAGTACTGGGCAGATGCCAGAGTCCTCTGTGCTGTGCAGTTTGCTGGTTGAAACCAATGAGAATCTCATTCTCCAGCACCATAGGTAGTACAAGTAAAGACTAGAAGTCTGAATTTTGTGGAGAAAACTAATTTGTGTACATTTGGGTTTTGCATCAGACATCGCTGTGAAGTGCCTTCATTTTTTGAGAAAAGAAATCCTCCAAAATTAGAATTATGATTTCTGATTTGTCTAGATAATGTCAGAAATCTGTGGTGATGCAAGAAACTGAATTCAAGACTTTGTGACACTTTACTAGTGTGTTAACCTGTGGATCATCATTCTTCCCAAAGACACAGGATAACTGGTAGATGAATTTTGTGCCTGTGGAAATTAATAAGACTTCTTTTGTTCAATTCAGGGGTGCTGGTCCAGAATGCAAATGCTTAAATTTGTAATTGGAGTTAGTATGATAAACTAATTTACAGTAGGAAAATTGATCACTGATTTTTCAGTTGCAAGCTAGTATTTCAGACAGTATATTGCAGTGGTAGATATTCATTCATGAAATGAATGAATGATTCCTAGAATTTCATTCACTAAATCTTAGTTCAACAGTGGCATAAGAGTTTTGGTTGCAAAATTTTTGTTCACAAAAGTATGTATAGGTTTCTCAGTCGTGCAGTAGCAAGACGAACAATGATGTCAGTGAGTTTTGTGTTGTGCCAGAAGGTACAGTTTAGTGTAACACCTGGTTGCAACTGTAGTAAACAGTATCAGAATGAAATAATAACAAAGGAGGAAAAAAGCTCAAAACCCTGTCAGACCTTTTATACAATCTCTGCCTCTGTATATATACAGGACACATTATTTAAAAGGAAGCATCTAAAAATGAAGAGTTTTTAAAAAGTCTATAGAAATGTTAACTCCTGTAAAACTGCACGTTAGCTGAACCAGATATTTTCCCATAGAAACCTATTATCATGATAACTTTCAAGCAGTTCCTACAGCATTTGAAATATAAAACTTAGCCACTGGATATATCATTGTTTGAACTAATTTATACACAGTTTCTTGTAAGGAGGTTTGTTTATCAAAGGGGACTTGATATGACATGTGTCTGCTGCTGCTTGAATGTGTTGTGCATGGTATGCATTTTGTGCAGATTTCATTCTTTTCACACTGTTCAGTGGAAATAAAAGTACGTCTTGTAATAGCTGGGAAGGAAACATGGTTTTCATGTCCAGCTGCTCTCCACACTGATGTGACTTGCCAGAACCCGGGTGTGTTAAATACTGCAAATGTGTAGTAAAGTCTTTCACACTTTCAGAAATGAGTAAGTTGATGCACGCCAAAATTGTCACTAACCTTTCACTGTATAATATACACTACTAATACAGCTACTGTATCATATGATTGGAAATGTTGATGGAACCAGTTTGTTCTCCTGTGAAGGAGTGACCTCTTTGCTGCTTTGAAGATATGTGCGAACCCAATCATAGAATCAGTAAGGTTGGAAAAGACCTCTAAGATCATCTAGTCCAACCATAAACCCAACACCTCCATGCCTACTAAACCATGTCCTGAAGTGGCACATCTACACATTTTTTGAACTCCTCCAGGGATGGTGACTCCTCCACCTCCCTGGGCAGCCTGTTCCAATGCTTGACTACCCTTTCAGTAAAGAAATTTTTCCTAATATCCAGTCTAAACCTCCCCTGGAGCAACCTGAGGCCATTTCCTCTCGTCCTATCACTTGTTACCTGGGAGAAGAGACTGACCCCCACCTCTCTACAACCTCCTTTCAGGTAGTTGTAGAGAGTGATAAGGTCTCCCCTCAGCCTCCTTTTCTCCAGGCTAAACAACCCCAGTTCCCTCAGCTGTTCCTCATATGGCTTGTTCTTCAGACCCTTCACCCACTTCATTGCCCTTCTCTGGACACGCTCCAGCACCTCAATGTCTTTCTTGGAGTGAGGGGCCCAAAACTGAACACAGTATTCAAAGTGCAGCCTCACTAGGGCCGAGTACAGGAGCACGATCACTTCCCTACTCCTGCTGGCAACACTATTCCTGATACAAGCCAGGATGCTGTTGGCCACCTTGGCCACCTGGGCACACTGCTGACTCATGTTCAGCCAACTGTCAAGCAGCACCCCCAGGTCCTTCTCTGCCTGGCAGCTTTCCAGCCACTCTTCCCCAAGCCTGTAGCCATTGCATGGGGTCGTTGTGACCAAAATGCAGGACCTTGCACTTGGCCTTGTTAAACCTCATACAACTGACCTCGGGCCATCGATCCAGCCTGTCCAGGTCCCTCTGTAGAGCCTTCCTACCCTTGAGCAGATCGACACTCCTGCCCAATTTGGTGTCATCTGCAAACTTACTGAGGGTGCACTCGATCCCCTCATCCAGATCATTGATAAAGATATTAAACAGAACTGGCCCCAATACTGAGCCCTGGGGAACACCGCTTGTGATCGGCCGCCAGCTGGCTTTAACTCCATTCACCACAACTCTCTGGACTTGGCCATCCAGCCAGTCTTTTACCCAGCAAAGAGTATACCTGCCTAAGCCTTGAGCTGCCAGCTTCTCTAGGAGAATGCTGTGGGATACCGTGTCAAAGACTTTGCTAAAGTCCAGGTAGATAACATCCACGGCCTTTCCCTCATCCACTAGGTGGGTCACCTAGTTGTAGAAGGAGATCACCCTGGTCAAGCAGGACCTGCCTTTCCTGAACCCATGCTGGCTGGGGCTGATCCCTTGGTTGGCCTGCACATGCCTGTTGAGAGCACTCAAGGTCAACCGCTCCATAATTTTCCCTGGTACCGAGGTCAGGCTGACAGGCCTGTAGTTCCCCAGATCCTCCTTCCAGCCCTTCTTGTAGATGGGTGTCACATTGGCAAGCCTCCAGTCATCTGGGACCTCCCCTGTTAACCAGGACTGCTGATAAATGATGGAGAGTGGCTTGGCAAGCTCCTCTGCCAGCTCTCTCAATACTCTCAGGTGGATCCCATCTGGCCCCATAGACTTGTCAGTGTCCAGGTGCCATAGCAGGTCATGAACTGCTTCCTCCTGGATTATGGGGGGGGTTTACTCTGCTCTCCATTCCTGTCTTCCAGCTCAGGGGGCTGGATACACCGGGGATAACCGGTCTATTAAAGACTGAGGCAAAGAAGGCATACTTAATGCCTTTTCCTCATCCTTGGTGGCAATGTTCCCCCCCACATCCAATAAAGGAGGGAGATTCTCCTTGGCTCTCTTTTTGTTGTTAATGTATTTGTAAAAACATTTTTTATTACCTCTTACAACAGTGGCCAGATTCAGTTCTAGCTGGGCTTTTGCCTTGCTAATTTTCTCTCTGCATGACTTGACGACATCCCTGTACTCTTCTTGAGTTGCCTGCCCCTTCTTCCAAAAGTGGTAAACTCTGCTTTTTTTTTTCCTGAGTCCCAGCAAAAGCTCCCTGTTCAGCCAGGCTGGTCGTCTCCCCCGCTGGTTTGTCTTAGAGCACATGGGGACAGCCTGCTCCTGCGCCTTTAAGACTTCCTTCTCAAAGAATGCCCAGCCTTCCTGGACCCCTTTGCCCTTCAGGACTGTCTCACAAGGGACTCTCTCAACCAGGGTCCTGAACAGGTCAAAGTCTGCCCTCTACAAGTCCATGGTAGTGGTATTGCTCACCCCCCTCCTTACTTCGCTATGAATTGTGTTGTTTTATTAATCTAGGAATATAGCACTAGGGACACTGATCACATGTTGGTTTGTCTCCAGTTATGCAGAAAATCCATAAATACTATGACTTGTAACTGTATTTAGTATGACCATCGGCATTACAGCTTCCAAATTATCTTTGATACAATTTAGATAGGAACCTGAATTTGAGAATTCAGAGAACGTAAACTTACTGAGTAAGTGGGGGATTGCGTGTGTGGTGTTTGTTGGTTTTGTTTTGTAAATTAAACCTCAACACAGTTGTGACCGGTTTTGCTGTACTTGGGTATTCAAGGCTTCTGTGTGCTGGGCACTAGAACTAATGAAAAAATGTCTCCTTCAGCTCTTATTTCGTTCACCTGGTATTTCAGCAGAATAGAAAATTGCTGGAACAGTTTAATTCAAATGCAGACAAGGATGGTAGCTGAGAGGAGTAGGAGATTGAACAGGGTGTGTGTTGAGGGAACAGGGACAAAGAGTTCAGAGAAGAGGAATGAGGGGAAATCAGAAAGGGGAATATACATAGAGAAGCACAGGCTGACTTGCTTTTCAGGCTTTTGGTTTCTTACAAGACCAGCTCATTTATTAGGAATGTTTTCGTGTTTCCAAAACTGGTTTCAGCTGAGCAGTGCGTTTTGTATTGCATTTTCACCCTTATTTCAGATCAAGAGGGAAGAAAGCAGATGGTTGAAATTTTGTTTCTCGGGCTGGTTTGTTCAGTCTCTGCTGATGGACCAAGTAATTATCAATATCATTCTGCAGATAATTATTTTTATTTGGAGATATGCTTGTATTAAATCCCGGGGCGGGGGGGAATTAAGAAAGACTGGTTTAAAAGAACCTACAGATCATTAAGATTCCAGTGTCAGATATCCAGAGGATTCTTCCTTATAGCAATGCATTACAAAGCAGTTCTTATTTAACATTTTTTTGCCCTTATCCTTTTTCACTGGACGAAGTGGATAGACTGTATTTCTAATTTATTTTTCCAATGCTACCAGTTAAGATTGCAGAGACACCTTTAAACTCCTTTTGATGCTTGATTTTAGATTTTGCATCTTTAAACTGTTTCCTTTGTTTTCCTAGTTCTCGTGATCTGTGAGAGTGTCAGAACCACAGAGTGTGAATGACTGTGCCTTTACCCGGTGGCATCTAGATTGTCCTTCTGGTCATTACAAGCATTAAGTGCTTCTCAATGTGGGAAAGCTAAAAGATGTTAAAGGATGAGCAGAACATTAGGCTTGTTTTACAGAACAGTTAAATGGGAGAACAGTGTGGAACTTGAGTTTTCCACAAATGGTGACAGAAAATTTGCCTTTTTATGAAAAATAGGTTATTCCCTGGGGAAAATGGAGATTTCTGTTTCTATAATCATACTGTTAAAGATGCATTATAAATATAAGCCTGGCTTTCAGTCTCTATTCATCAATGTATATTACCAGTGACTAATGTAATGTATTCTTTCTTACTGACTTTGTCTTTGCATTCCAAACACAGTTTCTGTGCCAGGTGAAGTGCTGAGGAACACCAGCCTTTCCCTATAGAATCTCTACTTTCTTTCTGCTTTGTATATTCTCCCGTTCTTCCTTTAAAGTAAACAGAGCAAAAGAGTACTTCTAATCCAGTAAGAAAAGTTGATGAATTCATTTCTGCGCCTGTGAATATATAGTTTAAATTCTCATCCTGACAGAGGAATGATTCCAGTAATTTTACGGTATATTTAAAAAGCATATAGTAACACTTTTTTTTTTTTTCTATTGATGATAGCTGTTTGAAGTAGATGCAAACTATCCTAGGTGTTCTGTTCAATTCTTTCCCTAAATCATCACCAACCTGAATATAGCCTCTTTAAAGAAATAAAGTTAGACTAAAACTAAAAAGAAGTTTTATTTAGATTAAGGTCAATTTTATCTCATATATTTAATTTGTCTTACAACTCACAATAAATGGTAATTTTATGCTTTAATACTTCTGAAGGATAACACTAGATTATATAGCTTTACTCTGAATCTTCTGTAGAATTCAGAAGCAAGGCATGCTACAGGCTGCAAAGAAAGCAAAATAGTTTCTAAGGATTTCCCTTTTTAGTTAAACATTGCTCAGTGGACAGTACTCTGCACATACTAGTCACAAGAGCAGTAGCTCTCTTCCAGAATATGTATTAAGTCCGTTCTCAAGAACAAGGTTTTAAAATATTCAAGTTTACTCTAGAGTTATGCTGCTAAATGAGCAATCCATTCAAGTGTAAGCTGCAGGGAAGGAAAACAGGAAAACACAATTTCTGAAAGGTTTCTACTTCATAGGTCACCATCTCTTCTTACTTTAAGGTCACTCATAGCACTGTGCAGGAATTGAAAATTCTCCCACAGTTTGTGGATGCTATTCGGTAAGCTGCTTTGTTAAAGATTACTGATGCAGTATTGCAGAGTAAAGAAAACAGAGGATTTATGAGAAGCTGCTTTTCTACAACCGTTCAGAGTTTGAGAGAGAATCAAGATGGGAGAGAGCCCACAGATTGTTAAAGATAAGTTCAGTCTTGGAGAGGTGTTTTTAAAGAGGTGTGGAGGTTAGATGTATGGATCCAGTAGGACGTTTAAATCCAAGCAGCTCATTATTAGGCAATGAAGCCTTTCAGGTGAGACAGGTTCATGCAGACTGGAAAGTATGGGTTTCAGTCTCATTTCTTTTCTCCATGTTCTGTGTCTAATGGGAAAGTGATGGAGTGGGCTTGAAGGAGGTAATGCTCTGAATCTGTGGTGCTTTGCCACAGTTTACCATCCACCATGGTCTCCTAAGAGTGCATGACTTCATTCAGCTAGACTTGAGGAAGCCTTGTTGATACATAGTGTTTGCAGTACCAGGTTCAGATAAAGTGGGAGAATTCTCTGGTAGGCACACAGAGTGTGCTGAAAAAGCACAGAGTAGAGACAAGGGGCAGCTTTTATCCTTGACAAGCATAAATAAGGATCATTGTTCTTGGTCAAAATATTTGCAAACAAAAAAGGCATTTTGGAGGACAGGATCATTCCCAGTCAGCATTGTCAAGGCTTGCAACTATCCACGTTCAAAAAACAGGGCAGGAAGTGTGTATATCTTTTGCATTTCAAAAAATCTATAGGGTACCTTAAAAAAAAGGTACTTCTAGGTTGGTTTGGGTGTCCCCTTTCCTATCAAGGGCAAAACTTATAAGTGGTGTAGACGAATCCCTTATATTGCTTTGGTTTGTTTTCCAATATAGGGTCACAACATACTGTTACAATGAAGAGACTATTCACTGTGAAAATGAAAAGTTGGATTGTGTCCATAATACTAAAAACTGAATACTGCATGATGAAAGGGCTGTGTATATAATACATTGCACTGGTAATCAGGAACTGAAAGTAATTTTGTCTGCAGTTCATCAGGTCGCTTTTTTTTTTTTAGACTTTCCTTTGAAATCCCTCTCTCTCCCCAGTCGTCTTTTACATTCTCAGACTCCCCAATTGCATCTATGTTTGTTTTGTCTAAATCAGTTGTAAAGAATGGGTTGATATGTAATTTGAGGATAGAAATGTCTATGTGTGCTTCCACATCTGAAGAATTATTATCCTTAATGTTAAAAGGTCTGTGTAATCTGGCATTATTTAGCTATTGTAGTTGAAGTAACAAATGTAATAATATATCTGCTCTTAATTTTTTTAATCTTAGTTATTAAGATTGTTATTTTTTGCTTCAGTATTTTATTTATTTGTGTAAATATACTTATAAGAAACCAGCTTATTCCACACTGATTTTTTTTTTTACTCGTTGATATCATGTGTGCTGGATTTGTAATTTTTACCCTTCTTATGAAGAAGTAGAGTGAACCTGGGGCATGGCTAAAGGAAACTATGCCTTTTACTGTATACAGTTCATTGGCCCATAGTAAGTCACTGAAGTTTTCAGCCATTAGTTATCGTGAACTTTCCTCACCTTAGTTAACTATTTGTATTCACATGACACTTCATGTTAAAACCTGATCATAGTATTACAGTCAGAATCCTTTGTGATTTTTCTTGCAGCTGGTAAATACAAACAAACCTGGTTCTGGGTATTAATAGATAAATGTGCAGTAATATTAGAAGATTTAATCTGTGTATCTATTAAAATATTGTCTTTAAACATTATTTCTGCTGTCAGTCTCATACACAAGTGATATATTATATAAAAGGAAAACTTAAAGAATACTTAAATGTAGACTCTTAAGTGATCTCATCTTTCAAATGCCCAACCATTACATAGCCCTTAACTAGTTCATAACTCTGGCTATGTCACTTGATATCAGAACATCCTGTGACACAAGTCAGTGTTTAAGGTGTCAGTAAATCTTTCTCACCTCTCCTGTTAAATCTGTGCGTTACCTAAAATATTTGTGCCCGCAGTGCAGACATGTTGGTGTAGCCATCATAAGGCAAAAACAGGAAAAAGTTTGTATCTGGAAATATATTATTAGGACAGTCTACCTGGTCTAATAAACCTACATTCTCAGAAGAAGAGTTTGTGATTCAGCTATGCAGTTAAAGTTAACAAAAGATGATTGCTATGTACAATACTAGCTCTGTACAAACACAAACAGAAATAAGTCAAGATTAGTGTGTAAACTGGTAGCAGAAATACTGCAATTCATTTGCTGTGCACTAATATGTTTATATTACCCTTAAAAATGTATTTTTTCCAGACATGGTTGCATATTGCAGTTATAAGAGGTATCGATAATCTACTAGTGATTGCTGCTGTTGCTAGAATTCCCAAGACAATCACCATCAGTTGGTGAATGGCAGATGTTGATTTATGGAGGGACTTCATGAACCTAATAGTAATGTGAATTTTCCTACGCTCCATATTTTCGATAATAATTTTAGTAATACGTGTCATGCAACTAAGGACAAGTAGTGCTCTTGTTTGATAGTTTTAAAATGAGACAGCATAAAATACAATCAATATCATTTTAAGTTTAACCATCCTCACTATGTCAGTTCCTAAACAGTTTGTTCCATTTCTTAATTCTCTCCTACTTTTAGATTCAATGTAATCAGACCTTCATTATCTGGAGGCAAATTTAAAACGTTTCTGCCAAAATTTGTTGTAAGGCACAGAAAAGTGCTGTGATGATATACAAACTTAAGACTGTAAGTCAAGTATTAAAAAAACCAACACTGTATTTGCTGTTATATCAGCTAGTGGTAGTGGGTAATCATGTGAGATAATTTCCACAACATTAAGCTCTTACTTAAACACTTCAAGTTCATAGAAAAATGAAGACCTGAAAAAAATTATGAAAAATTGTAAAAATTATATTAGTACTATACTCTTCTCTTTTTCTCCACTCCCCACGCCCGATCAGTCAGTAAGCTATCTCAACATCAGCTTTTAGCCTCCACTGATCATCTTAAGCTACTGCCTCAGTTAACTGATAGCAGCTCATCACCTAAGCTAACCCCGTGTCCTGATGTCGTAAGGCTTCAGCATGTTGTGGTTTAACCCTGGCCAGCAACTAAGCTCACTCACTGCCACCCAATGTGATGGGGGAGAGAATCAGGAGAGTAAAAGTGAGAAAACTCGTGGGTTGAGATAAAGATAGTTTAATAGGCAAAGCAAAAGCCATGCACACGAGCAAAGCAAAGCAAAGCAAGGAATTCATTCACTCCTTCCCATGGGCAGGCAGTGTTCAGCCATCTCCACTAGGAAAGCAGGGCTCCATCACGTGTAACGGTTACTTGGGAAGACAAATGCCATCACTCCAAATGTTCCCCCTTCCTCCTCCTTCCCCCAGCTTTCTATGCTGAGCATGACATCACATGGTGTGGGATAGCCCTTTGGTCAGCTGGGGTCAGCTGTCCCAGCCGTGTCCCCTCCCAGCTTCTTGTGCACCCCCAGCCTGCTTGCTGGTGGGGCGGGCAGGGTGAGAAGCAGAAGAGGCCTTGATGCTGTGTGAGCGCTGTTCAGCAGTAACTACAACATCTCTGTATTATCAACACTGTTTTCATCACAAACCCAAAACATAGCCCCATACCAGCTACTATGACGAAAATTAACTCTGTCCCAGCCAAAACCAGTATACTTGTGTGTTTGCAGAGTTGTCTTAAAATTCAGAGTTGGTTTGAGACTGGAATTTCCTGCAGCCATTATGCTCTACCAGTTGACAGATTTTTCCTTTTTCTCTTCCTGCATTATGGATTTTAAGACTGGCTTAAGACAGACAAGATTGTGAGGAGCTCCTCTTCATAATGAAAGAGAGGGCCAACAATGTGGACTATATTTTTTTGTCATCTTTTTTAAGAAAGCATCTCTCCACTTTTTCTAATACTCACATAGCCTAGCTACATTATTTTTTTTTTCTTTTGACAACTATAATATAAAAGAATAGAGATAAGTAGCATTCCCATTAGATCCCAGGCTGTAGTAACAGATTCTGTTGAAGAACCTTTAAACCACTTTCATACAGCCTTTGTTTTTCATTAAAATAAGTTGTTATTGTAAGAAAATACACTAACTTAATGCAGATGAAACTACATTGCTGGGTGTTAGTAATTATGTACGCATATTTAGTATCAGGATGTTATTCCATTGTTCAGTTGCACCTAGATACGTGATAGGTGATTGAGCTTCTTTAGCAGCATGTCTATAGCTGGGACATAGAGAAATTATACAAATATTCAGGTAAATAAAAGGAGGCAAAACTTAAATAAATTTGATTTTTTTTTTCTTAACACTAACCATCAGTCACATATCTCAAAATATTTTTCTAGGTTTTAACAAAAGGACAGTTGAATTAACTTTCTGATTATTTTAACTACTACTGTCAGCTTTTCTTTCTCCGATAGCCGTGGCTCTAGGTAAAGCTGTGTTAGAACAGTCTCCATTTTGGGAGAGATGGATTGGGAACAGGGCAGGGAAAAGGGAAAGAATTTGAATGCTAAGAGGTTAATGGTAAGAGTGGACAAGACTTGAGCTAAATTAAAGTATGTGTGTGAACTTGGGTTGTATAACTAAGGCTAAAGAAGGCAGCACCCCTTTTCAGGCTAGGAATTAAGTGATATTTCTGTGTTATGCAGTTACACTATTTGGAAAATAATTTTCGTATAACTTCAGCTGTGGGATTGAGGATCTCAAATTGTCACTCACTGTCAATGTGTTGATCTGCTGTCTAATAACTCTTTCAAGCACTTGAATTCCTTCTCTTTTTTAAATGACAAAAGGAGTCGTGCAGTAATTCAGTTTATAGAAAGAGAATTAAAATCAAATGTAGGATACCTGCCCAAAGTACAACTATATTTTGGAGGATGGAGGAAAAATAGCCTGAACACTAAGAGAAGATAGGAACCAAAACTACAGTGAAAACAACAGTATTAAGTTTTCAATTCTTCATAATTTTGTCTGGATCTACTTCTGAGTGAGGGGAGATAGAATGTAAAATATAAAACTTAAAATATGCATGGATATGGATATGATGATTGAAAGTTGTCCTCAGCATTCAGCAACTTTTATGTTTTACTGTAGCTTCTTGATTTAGTGCTCTAGCAACTTCTAAATGGTTACTACATTTAATG
Organism: Mycteria americana; assembly: GCF_035582795.1. NCBI lineage: Eukaryota > Metazoa > Chordata > Aves > Ciconiiformes > Ciconiidae > Mycteria > Mycteria americana. Next base: position 16,754,566 of record NC_134372.1, read on the forward strand.
CAGTTATCGTAAAGAATTAGACAAAAAGTTTGCATAACATGTCTCTCTGAGATGATGTTACCTGTGGTAAATAGATAATTTCAAGTCTCACAAGTACCAGCCTGATGTAGGTAACCCAAAAGTTAAGTAGAATAGGTTTTATTAAAATATTCAGTAAATTTATAATGAATATTGATAGTTGTTATTAATAGGACCAATTCATAGATCAGACTTACAACCTAAGAATGAAAAATTAAAGAAAAGCTTAGAACCTCAAGGACACTTTCACAGCAGGACTAAATAGAGCACTAGTTAGGAAGGAAGGAGCAGCACTGGAGCAAATAGGGTAAATTAGGCCAATGTAGGGACAGAAAAATTGTTAGTGATACAATAATTTAAAAAAATAATAAAAATTCTATATATGTAAATGCATAGATTAAAAGACAGCCATTTTCAGTAATCGCAAACATTCATTTAATATCATATTCTCTCTTCAACATTAACTTACACAGGATGCTTAAGGAGAGAGGATTAAAAATGCATACAGAAGTAATTTTCCAGGTAACTATACCAGCATCCACCAGTCTGTGGCCTAAGGGATTTCTGAACAAGAGGTTGTAGGTCTGTCATGCTTAATACTGCTGGTAGATACACTGTGCTTACATTTTCTGTATCTCTAGTTAGCCAGTTATGACAGAGTATTTGTTAAATGACATGATTTCTCCTTAATGACAGATTTGTCCCATGTTCTTCCAGAAGTGGAAAAACAATTTGAAGATGACAGACTGGTTATTCTAGTGCCCTTCCTCTTTATTCCCTTAGATAAACACGAAAATCTCAGTCATTTCATTTTTATTTGGTAATCTAAATATCACTGGGAAATTATTGGACTGTAATTATTGTTTGTAACTTCCTCAAAGGTTCCTTTTTTTTTTTTTTTTTAGTTGTGGTTGTAAATGGTACTCAGCTGGCAATCCTTTTGTACTTCAATTTTATCAGAACATTTTAATGGTTTAAAAGGTTGTAAAGGATTAATTCCCAATTAGGTATCCTAATAACCAAAAAAAAAAAAAGAGAAAGGAGGGGAGTCAGACAAGCCCTGTGGCCATACTTTTTACATTTAAAGAGATACTGAGTTAATAATGTTTTGCCATCTCATCAGACCTTTGAACTCCTGTGCCTGATATTACATCATTGAGCCAACTTGCACAGAATGCCTTACTGCAAAACTTCCATTTTGAACAGGTCATCCTCATTACTCTTTGCTGTCCATTTGCAGTAGCTAATGCAGCTATTGTGTTACAATAATAATAAAAAAAAATCCTTGCACTGCACCCAAGATGGCAGTGCTATTAAAGCAGTGCCATATGCCATTATTATTTTGAGTCAGAAATCATATTCACTGCACAATGTTTAAACAGAAGACTGTAAAATTATCTTGTGGTTTTGAGCAAGGCTGGCTGACCCATCTGGAGTGCTGCAGGCTCATACAAGGCTGGATTCCAAGCTTTCAATGAAAAATAGTAGGAGGAGGGGTCTGGGAGTGATTTGTGTGCAACAATGCATCACTGTAAACACAGATGCAGTACATACGAAGTCTTAGTAGAGATACATTACACAAGCAAGAAAGCATTCTGAGGGCAAAGGTCTGTAGGTTTAGAAACATCTTTGGACTTTTAAAAGGTTCTTTTAGTTCTTTTTCCCTCTTTGGGATAGGGGCAGGATGGTAATATTTTTTTGCTTTTATAAACAAATTCTCCATTATAACCATATCGGGATTTTGCTTTTGTTTTTTAAAAAGTTTCTTTCTGCTGTTATCTTTAGGCCTACCATGCTTAAGAGTATTGATTGATTTCCACCCCCCACCTCGCCCCCCCCAGGCAAGAGCTTTGGCTCCAAGTTGGTAAATTGGAAGTATGAAGTATTTTATCTTAATAAGGAAGAAGTTAAAGTATCTCTTCAATTCCTGTTGCTATGGGTTAGAAGTGGGCAACATCCAGTCTACCTGTTTGGTTTTTTTTTTCTTTTGTTTCCAGCAAAATCACTACAATATCTTTAAACAAGACCTAGTTTCTGTCATGACAATCCAGGATGCACTGTTTAGGCCCCACTGTTTCCTATCCTCAGATGGGTACTCCAAAAACCTCACTCTTGTGAGAAACGGTCTTGATCTAGCATACATATAGGAGTGTTAGGGGAACTTCTCCTCGTCTGGCGCTATCCTTTGTGGATTAGAGCACCCCATTTCCTTCCTCTGTTGAGATTCCAGAGTGTGGGATTCCCTCCTCAGAAACCAGCTGGTGTCTTCTGCATTTTGGATTTCTGCATTTTGTTCTGGTTTTGTTCTAAAATGTGAAGAGAACATTCAGTCTTTGGAAAGGTAGATCTTACCTCAAGGATGTCCTCATTGTGGTCGGGGGCACAGAGTGTATAACCTCAAAGTTTTACTGGCAGCTCAGGGTTCTTGTTACCCACTCTCTTGAAACCCTGAACGCTTTGCAACCAGACTTCTAGAAAATGCTAGCAAGGGTTGAAAGGTAAGCAGGTAGCTCATTCAAGTAGAGATTTGAGAAGGGAAAGATCTAAGGTTCTGTTCTCAAATGTTGCTAAGAAAAGCCACTGGTGAGCTTTGCTCCTTTTTGTATTGCTCTATTTCACAAAAGGAAGGAGATGATGATCAATAGTAGGCCTGGAGCTGCTAAAGAAAAGGACCTGTGGGGAGAATACACCTATAGGTGTATTCTGGTTTTGTTGGGATGTGTGGAGTTGGGCACTGATGCACAGCTTCAGTCCTTCAATGTTGTAAACTGGGTTTACACATGCATTCTGTGTTTGATCTGTGCATTCTGAGTCTCAAAGGGCTTTGATATGTACACACAACTTTTTTTTTTTAATTGAGAAAACATTCTTCAGGCTGTTGTAACTGTTTTTCATAAGTTGTAGCATCAGTAAACTGTGAATCTACCCTCTTCCTTGATTTTTATAGGTTTTGCACTTGACATCAACTACATAGATGGTAAAATCAGTATAATGGTACTTTGTCTACACCTCATTCCACTTCCCATGTGTTTCATTAATGCTAGAAAAGCTTCCTATTTAGGCTGCTTGTCACACACTTGCTGGCAATGTTTGTGTGAGCTTGTACATTAATTACTACTGGCAGGAATAAGGAGGATACAGGAGAGAGACATGACCCAAAAATGTGTTTAAGTCATGTTCTCTCCCAAGATGCCTGTTCTTGCAAAGTACATCTTAATAACATCTGTGTCTAATGCCATGGCTTATCCTCAAATTCAGGGGGTTCAAGCAGGAGGATTAATAATTATTATTTCACCACTACAGTAGGAATTTCTGGTTACCTAACAGCTTTTACTTTACCTTCCTGTATTCATTCCTTTAAACTCTTTATTACCTTTTTAGTTCACTAGAATTCTCCCTTACAACCATGAATGCTGTAGCCATAGTCATAATTTCCTTTCCCTCAGTGCTTTTGGAAAAGCCGGTCTACTCTATCTGCTTAAGCAGCGAGTAGCTGATGGCCTGAAAATGTGAGCATCACGATGCTGCACCTAAAAGAAACAAAAATTAAAAAAAAAAAAGTATGATTTTCTGTGCTTATGATTGCTTCTATTCCTAGCCATGGACATAGTGGTCACATACAGATTGGCAGTTCAGTCCAAATAAAAGAAACTCCTTGGAACTTAACCACAAGCCTTAACTTTTTGAAAAGGTACTTTCTTTTCAAAAAGATACTTTCTTCTCTTGCAATGTGTTTGCATTTCCTGGATCTGAAGATTAGCAGAAGCTGAAACAACAGAACACTGCAATAAAGGGATAATACTGAACAGACATGAGTATTAGAAAGGCATCAAGGATTCCATACGGTGATCTATTATCATGAGATGTCAAAAAAAGAAAGTGACTAAATATGATACAAAACAACTTTATAAAGCTTTTACTGTTGTTTCTATTGTAGCGTACCTCTTCCAAAACTACCCAGAACAATCCCAGCACTTGGAGAAGATCAATATTGTGCAGAAGCTATTTCTGTCCTCATCAGAACAGAAATCATTTCCACAGGCTTTGCTGAATGAATATCTAAGGGATTCCATATTATAAATGACTCTCCTCATATGCTATCTCTGTAACAAAAACCTGCTGTAATATTGTAAGGTCTCTTAGACAAAGCTAGAGACTACTGGTAATTTAAAAATCATTTGTGGCATTTCACTTTTGAGATGAGAAGCATTTTTAGATCTGTTAGTTAGACTTTCAGTCCTGTTTTCCTTTATTTTTTTTCTAAAATCCTTTTTTTTTTGTCTTTGCTACATGAAAGGATTGATGTTAGGTAATAAACCTGACCTAGTTCTAGTCTTGAAACTGCAACTGACAGTAACTTCTTAGGGAGTTTGATCTCCTGTGAACTAATCAAGGCTTAGGTGGTAGCCTCTACAGGAAGTAGATGGTATCATAAAAATTCATCAACAGTTAACTTTATAAATTGGAATGAAAAGTCATAAGAAGAATGTCAGCAGAAATGCTTTCTTAGGTCGCAGCAAACTGGTATCTTTCTGACACACACAATGAGACACAGTGGAAATACATCAGAGGCACAGGTATCTTTCTATTTCTTAGTGAAAAAAAGAAATAATTATCAGCTTCAAATTATTAGTGATCCCGAAGAGACTATATAGGAGTTAGTCTTGCAGTTCTTACGAGGCAGGGTGGGGGGCGGTGGAGGATACAGCTCACAACATATTCAGTGACTAAAGCTCACATCAAGAATGAAGATAATTTAATTGGCAAGTTTCAACACCTGACACACATCCTTTCTAAAACAGGAAGAAATGCTGCAGTGAAGTGCTACTGTCATTTATAAGGAGTTCACCTGCTAACCAGTGAACTAAGAAGCTCGCTGTGTTGTCTGTTGAATTATGATTAAAAGTGAAACACAAAACTCTAAAGATAAAAAGCAACATGTAATATTGGCATTGGAGATGCATGTCAGTTACCTAGTGCTGTATATAGCAACCATGACACTTGAACAGTGCAGCCTGAAGCAGTTACTAAAGGAGTACATAAAATATTTGCATGTTGGGACTAAAACAGTTGTTAAGTGCAAGTCATTGAATATGTTATGTGATGTATCGTACCATGATCCTGATCCTGCTAATGCTTATATACACAGATGACTTTCATTGTTCCAAAGCAAACTTATTCAAATTCAGGTTGGTATATAGCAATTTGCAAGGTTGGGGGGCATAACGTTGATGGCTATTGGGCTAAGGCTGTGTCTGCTTCTGAAAAAGGCTGTACATATTCGAAATAGTCAGAAAAGTACTTGATTGTGGGAGTACAAAGGCAAGTGTTTGTGCTTCTCTGCCTTCCTGAGCGTACAGGGAGTGGAGAGGATACAGTGCCAGTGCTTTGCATACCTGAGAGAATAAAGATGCATTTCTGTGTCATCTCACATATACTCTACCCAGTGAACGTGCTAGATATGAGCAAAGCAACAGTTGCAGGGCTGTGGCAGATTTCTTCCACTGTGCAGGAGAAGAACTGTAGAGTCATTATGCCTAATAATAATAATAAAAAAATTAAATGTCTATACTCTGAGCCTATCCTAATTTCCCTGGGCTACTGCTGAGAAGAAGACAACTCCAACTCAGCTCCTATCTCATATTTTATGTATGGTTTAGTTTGAACATCAAGTTTTGGCCAAAAATATAATGGTATGAAATTCTGAATTTTGGAAAAGTTTATTACTGGAAAAAGTACATTTAGATATTTCCTTCCTAAGGTTTCAGAATGGCGTAATAAACGTAAGTATGTCTACTGCACGTGGGCTCATTGTAACCACAGAAGAGACTACTGTTGGCTACAGTGCTCTTTAGAGCAGGCCTGGTGTGATCAGTGGTTAATAGTATAGCTTCCATGTTACTTCATTACTTGTCGTTTTTATAGAAGTTACAGCTAATGCATCATAAACTACTAAACCTTCGCTTAATGTAAATGCCACCAACCAGAAGAAAATAAAGGATAAATAACACAAATTTTGAAATGAAGACTTTCATTTGCATCTGAATATTTTTGTTACCAAGACTTGTGACTTTTTTCTACCCTGAAATATATGCTAGATAGAAAGTTATAGAGAATACATTCATTCTCTATGGCATTTATTTATACACCAGTGCACACAAAGCAATCTTTAACTATCACTGTATGGGATATCAAGTTATCTTTAATTATCACTACAGAATGGTTGCAAAATCAAATACTGTTGGCAATCAACATTCATTATACAATAGCATGATTGCATCTGTTCATATTACTAGATAAGCAGGGAAAATCAAAACACGGTCTGATTTATCCACTAAAACTGTCTGAGCAAAATATTGTATCTAACTCTCTTAATATCTCTCAGTGACTTTGATCTGATTAAAGTCCAAAGACACATAACCACAGATGCAAATTTTCTAGTGCCTCAGAAATTAAATACTGTTATATTTCAACAGACTGAATAGCTGGAACCATACTCCAGCTGATGTGATTATAAGCACAGTATAAACTTATGATAGAGAGCTGTCTAAATCTCTGAGGCCGCAGGTGCAGGATTATAGTAAACCCCATTGAAACATACAGTATTCTGCCTAAATGCACAAGTACAAAATTAATTAGGCAGTTGATCACATAATAAAAGTATGATGGATAATCTAATGGAAACTACCAGCTCAAAGTCAATAACAAACTTGATTCTTTTATTAGATGCAGCTGATTTTCAATTCCTCTATTTACAGGATTTTGTGCTTAATAGAAGATAAGAAAAAAAAAGTTTTTTTTTTTGAAAATGAGAACTCAGTTACAGTGTTTATCTCTGTTGGAAACTATAATGTGTAAGCAATGTAGAATTTGTAGATAGACATATCTGCAAGTAATTCTCTAACATACTTGGCTGAAAAGCACATCAAAGCATGGTGAAATAATGAGACAGGCTCCAGCTGTTGGATTCCAACTGCTTGTGATTTGTGCTCTAGTAGAAGCTCCAGGTTTTGATTCTCTGTTGATTATTTCCATGGTACTGGAGATGATTTGTGCATTATTTAAAAAAATAGGTAGTAGATAGCAAACAAGGGTGAGTTTGCAAACTGCGTCTGAAAGGACATTTTGCTTCCTGATATAAATTATTGCTTCCTATTCCTATGCTCTTGTGCTGGTTTTGGCTGGGATAGAGTTGATTTTCTTCATAGTAGCTGGTATGGGGCTATGTTTTGGTTTTGTGCTGGAAACAGTGTTGATAATACAGGGATGTTTTCGTTACTGCTGAGCAGTGCTCACACAGAGTCAAGGCCTTTTCTGCTTCTCACCAGCGAGGAGGCTGGGGGTGCACAAGAAGCTGGGAGGGGACACGGCTGGGACAGCTGACCCCAACTGACAAAAGGGTTATTCCATACCATAAGATATCATGCTCAGCATATAAAGCTGGGGGAAGAAGAAGGAAGTGGGAGATGTTTGGAGTGATGGCGTTTTGTTTTCCCAAGTAACCGTTACACGTGATGGAGCCCTGCTTTCCTGGAGATGGCTGAACACTGCCTGCCCATGGGAAGTAGTGAATGCATTCCTTGTTTTGCTTTGCTTGCATGAGTGGCTTTTGCTTTGCCTATTAAACTGTCTTCATCTCAGCCCATGAGTTTTCTCACTTTTGCTCTTCCCATTCTCTCCCCCATCCCACTGCAGGGGAGGAGTGAGCAAGTGGCTGTGTGGTAGGTAGTTGCTGACTGGGGTTAAACCACGACAGCTTTCCATAACTAGCTGCCCTGGTTAAAAAAGACTGTTTAAAATATATATGTAAAAGAATTTATGAAAATAATAGCTGAGGTCATCAGAAAATGTGTGAGCAAAAACTCTGGGGATATCAGCGTTCAGGCGGCTTTGCTACCTTTTGTGTAGAGAGGCTATTGTGGAAATTGTTTTTTCAGAGCCCTTGCAGGGCACATCTTACCATGAGTCTGATACTGTCAAGGAATTACTACCAGAAGAAAGCAAGTACCTTGAAAGAGCTTTGGAACTTTTTCCAAGAAGTCTGGTTCTGAACTGCAGTCTTCCTGATTTTTTTCTTTAGAATGACAGATTAAAAATTAGAACACTTCAGGGAAAGCATTGTATCTCAGTTTTTCCCTGGATTAAGGTTTATATCTGTTTCCACTCTAAATTTTAGAAGTGGTTCATAATTTGGTGATGCATTGTATGAAGGCTTTTGCTTGTTACCAGCATGTCAAAATTCAACCAGCTATACTGGAAAATGTTCGTGAAATAATGTACCATGATTTTTTGAAGTTTGCTCTTTTTCTGGTGCAGATCAGAATGTTAATCAGATATCTAAAGGTACAACTGCTTGGATGTTTCTCTGCAGTTTAGCCAAAGTCTGTGGTCTCAAAAATGTATTTAAAAAAAAAATTCTTTGTTTTTAATGTAATCTGATGTTTCTGTTGAACTGGATTTCTTGTTAGAGCAGGTTTTCTCATAGGTTTTGAACTTCTATCTTTACTTACAAGATGAAATCACAGTAGGCAAACTTTGCATCTGCAGGTGCCATTTGACAGTAGGATGTGGCTATATTTAATATGCCTGCCTCAAGCATTCACATCGTAACAAGTCCATTGTAATTTCACTATAAAATGTAGAAGCAGTCCGAGGAGTAGAAGTCAAATCACATGTCCTACTGAATCTTGCATTACTTGTAGCAGTCTGGAATACCTTCCGTTTCAAGGATTGAAGGTGTTCACCATCAGAATAGCTCATGCAGCTATTAGTTCATTTTGCTGGGAGCAGTTTGATATCTGGAGTTTGAATCTGGTCAGCCTAAACAAATTATTTAATCCAGGCGTCCCGTGCCCTGTGTGTGTGTACCAACTGCTAACTAGGCTGTATTATTCTCAGGGTATTCTCTGGCTGTGCATTAAAAACAACGTTGACTGCTAAGACATTTTGTGTGGAGCTCTGACTGAAGCCTATGCTGAAAGTAACTATTGGATTGATCTTCTGACAAGACGTAGATAGAGGCATCCTTAATTTCTGCTTGGTTTAGACCTGTACAAGTCCTGCCCAAACCTTGACAATTAGTGACACAATTATGTGCTTAAAGCCTTGGGAAAACTTGAAAATAAAAGGTGCATGGCGTTTAGAGCTAAGCAGATGTTTTCAAGATGTAGATGAAAGTTAGGAACATACATCTGTTACAAATGTCTCTGTGCTTTGAGAGGTCTTTGAACAGTGTGTTGTAAGTATGTTAATCATATGAAAGAGAAGAAGTCTACACCTTGCAATCTTCATGTTCTTTACTTTAGTTTCCATGTGTGATAATTATTTATTATTACATTCTATTCTAAATGTCTGACTTGAGTATCCTAGAAAGAAGCCTCCATTTGATAGTAGGGCTTGTCTGTTTTCAGTTTTATTTATTTTTCTTTTAGTCTTGGTAATATTACCCTTTTCCTCTGAAATGTAAATTGTGGTGAGGCTAAGAAGGTGATGAAGGCACATCTTAAGCAATTTACTCATGGTCTTAGAAAATTATCTTCAACTTACCTGATACGAGCTAGTGCTCAGTAAGACTCTAAAAAGGCAAGGTATTTATCAGGAGAAAACAAAACAAACGGCTGTGCTAGTTGAATAGGAAAACAATAAACTACTTTTTTATTTAAAAAAAAAAAGAATTAATCAGATTTATGCTTTATCTTTAATAATTCAAAGCAACAAATCTGTGAAGATTTGTGTTCTCAAAGTGGTTAACTAGTCAGTAATATTGGCTACAATACTCCCATTTAAAAAATGACCTTTTAAAGATGCTCTGTAAAATTAAATTTTAATGAGTGGTAATAAATGGTGATACTTCCATGGGAGGAAATGCAATACTAGCCTGAAGCTTTTGCCGTATGCCATCAGCTTCAGTACCGTGTTATGTATCCTCTTTCATTATTTTCAAGCATAGGAATTATGATGATAATACAGCACTTTAAAGAAATGAAAACACTTTTAATACTATACTTAGTCCAAGCTATCTTCTTGGCTGAGTAATGGTGTTCCTATTGCTTTCATGATGCTTTTTCTGAGAAGTACTTTTTTTTTTTGTTTAAATAGGACAGTATGCCATTTTAAGGTTTTTACATTTTCCTTGTAACTAATTGAATAAGTATTGGCTACTTGAAGAAGAATTTCACATGAGCAGTATCAAAACATAGGTGTGTACTGCTGAGAAAACGTTGTACTGTCTTTTCCCAAAAGAGGGAGGAGAAACTTAAAAGCTAGTGACCCTTCAAGGATTTAAAAAAAAAAAAATTCAGGAGCGGCATGAGGAGAGCAGAAGGGGAAGCAAAGAGAGAGGAGGGGAAAGGAATGTCAACTTGCATCGTTAAACTGGTAAATGGTACTAGAATATCAGCCTTCCTACTATCAGCAATGATTGGAATTAATCCAGGAATTCAGAATGGGCCTGTAAATGTGTCTTCAATTGTAGCCTTTGGCATAGTTTTATATTCTCAGTCCCTTGGGCACTGAATTTCATTTCCCCATTTGCTAAATGAGAACAATTTATCCTAAATCAACGATAATCAGAGTAAACACTATTATTAATTTATTGTTTCCAGACTAGGAAAAAACAGTAAAATGAAGCTCTCTTCTTTTATCAGTGCTTTCCCTACCCCTTTTGCCCTGAGGATCCTATTAGCAGAAAGCTGAGAAACTCTGTTTCATCAGAAATAAATTATGGCTCACTTTTTTAATGTAAGTACTGAAGGGTTGTAAAGATTAGAAATACGTTTGAACCCACTATCACTTGATGTTATTTTCCTTGATGTTCTGAGCTTATTTAGGAGAATGAAACAACATGTTCTTTTGAAAGCAAAGAGCAAAGTTGCTTTAAAAGAACACCAGCACAGATTTTGGTTGAGGTACAAAATAATTAAAAATCTGTACAGAAATATTTAAAGTAATGTATAGGCAGTCTGAAAGAGAGGTGTCAGAATATCTGGCATGTATAAGAGGCAGAATGTTTGCAGGGCAAATAGGTGGCAGAACTACTCACCCTCATTTTTTAAATGATTAGAAAACTGTAATTCCCCAAACCAGTAGGCTAATTCTCACTTTCTTCATAAAGGAGCTAAGGATGAAAAAATACCTTTAATTAATAAACACTGCTGGCACTACTTTGGTAACAAGCTGCTGTAAATGAAACTCTTAATTGCCTCAGAATAGAGTATTGTATACAAATTCATTTTACTCTTTAAGTGCAGTTCTTCATTGTTACTATTTTACATTTTTGTAGGAAATAAAAGTAGCTTTGCCAGCCTCCTTGTCACTGAAAGCAATTCCTGTCAGCTCTCCATTTGTGGGGAGCACTGAGGTTAAAAAGCAACCCATTTCCTTAAGCCCATCATGATAACTAGAATAGATAGCTCTCACTACAATCTAAATCCAAGCTAAATTAAGCTGTGGATGAAGCTTTTGTTAATGAACTTATGCTTGAAATTCTGTAATCAAATTGTATGATGAAAGAAAATAGAAAAAAAAATTGAGTTGTAAAAGAAATATATAAGGACAGTGTATATGTATATTTGTGTGTATATATTTGACATTTTGGCACAAACTGAAAAAATATTTTGGACTTTCTGTACAGCTATGTAGACACTATTTTTTTTTTTCCTGTGGGATGTGTTCTGAGTTTTTTTTTATTTAATCTTCAGATGAACTTCTGGCTGTAACTGTCAGAGACTCTTTGAGTTAGGCAGGAGCTGCATCTTCTACATTCGTGAAGAAAGCACTGAGAAACGTAACTGGCATAAGAGTATTTTGAATATGTGCGGTCATGATCCTTTGTTTTTTTTAATTCTCTGAACTCTTATTTCCATTATTAGGAATTTTGGAAATACAAAACTGTAGATAGTTGTAATTTGTGAGGCACACCTGCATTGAGACCATAAGGAAAAGACATGTAGATGAATCTGTACTTGAGGACTGGACAGACTTAATAAAGAGGACTGGAGAAAGAGATGTTTTCTTACATAGACATGATCAAATCTACTGCGGTGATTTTGGTTACGGGAAAACTTGTAGCAAGTTGTAGAATGCTGTTTAACACTTTTTTTACTATGTCATCTGTAAATGCATGTGAAAAATATTGAATCTGGGATATTGATATCAACTTAAACTTGACCTTGACTCCTGAAATAAGCATTCCTGCTTTCTTCTTTTTTAGAATTACTGAATGAGTGAATAGTTGCCAGTCTTGAAGAGAGCAGAAGAAAAGACTGGTAAGTAGTAAGACATTTTTTAGTCTAGAGTGCAGAACATATATTGTGAAGAAAAAAATGTTTTGAATTGTTGTACTTGCTTGATTTGATGGTCTAAACAGTCCCACAAAAAATTATTTTTGCTGCTTAGCATAGTGCCTTTGTGATGCACTCAGTGCACCTACAGACATGAGGATACTTGGTGTGTTTTGTTGGGGATTTTTTTTGTGTGGAGCTTGGTTTTAGATGCAAAATGCATTATGAAATTCAGTCTTTGCAGAAGAGAGCCACTTACACTTGGTAATAACAGTCTTTGCCGCATCGGTTTATAATGGGATCAACAAGTATAAAGATGTAGCGCTATTGATTTTTTCCAAACTAATGGGTGAAACTTAATTAAAAAAGAGAACAGAATTTAAGGACACTTGTCATTTTAAATCTATTGGCTGAGATTATGAATGTTCTTCTGGCACAGAACACATCCTTGCCAGCCAAGGGATCCAGTAGCTTCTTGTTTGTGGATGTCACCCATTAAGAGTATTTCCTAGTAATAGGACTTGACAGGGGAGACCTAGGTTCCCAGGCAAATCCTTACCTCTTGCACCTCCCTTTGGGTGAGATCTAATTGCTGTAAAGTCAGCGAACAGATTTGAGGAGTAATGGTTATTCCTGTTCCAAATGAAGTGCTTTGTACAAAGTAGAGCATATGCAGCCCTTCTGAATTCCCACAACAGATGGAATAAGGAGCTGTATTGCAGAATATTCTGGAATGGTTAAGAGTTATGACAGATTTGGCTTTAAATCCCTACTTTACAGGTAGGCAGAGAGAAGCTTAAAAATTCATTCTCTGATCACCTAGAGGTGCCTTTTTGACCCTTAGTGTTAGAAGGTGAGATGAGTGCACCCTAATGTTGGTTAGGTTGCTATTTGTACAAAATACTTAATATTTGCTAATAATAAGGAAATAAAGGAATGTGACACTCTACACTGATAGTTAGGACACAAACTTCTGGAATGTGAGAAAATGAAAAACCATTGAGGTCAGAACATTGTGACTTTTCTTTCCTCATGTTTGCCTTTGGAAAACAGCATGTTTGAAACACCAAGAAAGTGAGAATGTAATTTCCTATGTTTATTATTCCATGCCTAACCTTTGAAGTTCATATTTTTGTTCTTTTTTTTTATCCTCTTTCTAATGGTTCTAAAACTTAATATCATAGTGTCCTAGCTGTTGAAAGCATGATCTATCATATCCAAAAACTAATTAAAAGGAAAAGCAACCCAAATGGTATATGGAAATGAACACATGAATATCTTGGCAGAGATATCTTAAGGTGCAGTTTCAAGATCGGCATAGACCATTCTGAGCTTGTGCTGCAGTCAGAATGGCAGCTTTGATTTCCTCACCTCTGACCCTGTATTCCTTCTCCCTACTTATATTGGCAATTGCAAGGGTGCAGTAGCCCAATCAGAGAAAGGAAAAAAAAGCACGACCAAAAAGCCAAACTGCTTCCCCCCCCGCCCCAAGACAATTCTGTCACTCAAAAACTCTAAGAACAATTTTTTCCTTCAGGAATAGGTTTGACTTTGATGTTACTGTGCAATTCTGCAGTCAGTATTGCTAGTGCAAGGCGGGGGGAGAGAGAGGTATGGAGTAGCAGATGAACAGCAGCTTTGGGTACTCCTAGATCAGCTTGAGCCTATTGTGGAACTGCTCCCAAAAATCATGCTCTGAAGTCAACAAAATCCAGAGAACTTCTCCATGAGTTAGAATAAACTTTGAATTACAGTATAAACGTTAGTTCATAAACCTCTATGATTAGCTTCCTATAAGGTACAATTTTAGTTTTATCTTAAATCAGAGTCCAGCAGTAGTAACTGTTATAAATGGTGATCCTTCTTTAATGAGTGGCACTTACTAAGTACCGCAGATATCATTAGGTGCAATTTCACCCAATCAATCACCTAGTAAGGTAAGTTAGTGTCATAAAGGTGGCTTGAGGTTTCTAGTAATCCTCACATTTACTGTTTTGCAAGCAGAATAAAAAAGGTACAGTTCAGATACTTTATTAACATTTCAAATTTGACTTGCACTTTAGGCATTTGTTTGTCTGATAATTATGTTTAAATACATTTGCATATAAGGAAATTTAGTATTGTTGTTGTGATGTTAATACAAAAGCTTTTTCTGAAGAAGTTCAGGAGCAGCGCAAAACTCCATGAACTGCATATTTAAAAATAAATAAGCAAGGTGATGATTACAAACTACACAGACAGTGTTTATATCTTGCTGCCTAGCAGGCAAAAGTTTGCAATCCAGAAAATGTGCATAACCATTTATATTATTCAAGGTCATCCCAGTAAAGACAGCAAGTAAATTTCAGAGTTATTTTTAAGATTATTAGGACTGTTGGAAAATCAAGCTCTGACATTATCTATATAAGGAATAAAATATGGTTAAATATGAGCCTAGACAGATTTGTTACAGATAGTTCTTATTTAAGGTAGTTTTTCATTAAATAACTCCTCTGTTGATCCATGAATCAAAGATAAACTGAGAAATAAATATGTATACATGTATATTACAGAATATTTGCCATTACTTGATTCCATGAAAAGTAGAAATCTAAAAAAGAAACATTCCAGGAATTATCTGCCTTACAAATGACTGTAGTCTAAAGGAGTAGTTAAAGACTTCATCCAAAATTAAAGGAAGAACAAAGAAGAAAGAAATATAATAAGTTTTAAAGAAAAATCTTATTTTGTGAACACACATCTTTTACTGTGGTCTTTTTTCCAGTATAGTCAATGGCAAAATGCACATATTACTAATCTACAATTTATTCATTTTAATAATTAGTTGGTAAGATCCATCAAACTCATGAGGAGTTCTGTTGTCCAGAATTTTTGAATACAAGATCCACAGTTGTTTACAGCTGAATCGTTCACAATGTATATCAATCAAGTTTCAATAAAATGCAGGTGATAAAATTTGACAGTGAAAGAAAAGAAGAATATTTCAGCTTAAAGAATGTATTGGACTATCCTAAACAAGGTGTAAAATAAATGCTTCCCACATCACAGGTAACACTTGTGATTAATGTAGGTAGAACAGTTTCATTGTGTGATGTTATGCATAATGGTAATAAAAGCATGGAAAATAGTCCTCTTAAAGAGCTATGGCTGATTTTGCTTATAACAGAGAGCATAAATGAAAAGTGATTGACAAAATATCTTTCACTACAATTATAAATCAAAATAAGAGATGCATTAAAAAATTAACAGAACATTGTCTGGAAATCACATACTGTACAGGAATGTCTTCCCCATTCAATTTCCGAGAAGAGGATTTCCATTAGTTACAGTAGAGTTACAGAACATTAAATATCCAACAAAAATGTTGCACTGGCCGTCTGCTGAAGAAGTTTCCCTGGAATGGGAAACCGATCTACAATTGTCTGGGGAAGATGAAGTGTGGTGTGTATTTGCATGAGGTGCAGTAATTTAGATCTCCATAAACTTAGTTCAGAGATGTTACTCTTGTTTAGTTCAAGTTGGACAGCTGTTGGAAGGCAAGTGAAAATGCAGGTGGAAGGGAAATCAGTATGTACCAAACAGAACAAATAAAATAATATATTGATAAAAAGAGGGTGAAAACATGAAAATATTTCAGGTTTGGTTTTCAGTCCTTGCTCTTGGAAATAATTTGGGGGAAATTCTAAGATAACCTGTCAATAAAAAATTCTTATTGTTGCAATGGCACTATTTTAGCAGCAGTGCAGGGGCTGCTACTTGCTTCCTGCCGCAATACAACCAAAGTTACGTAATGAAATGCTTACTTTGTATTGGCTTTCTGAAAATATCTTGGGAATTTCTTATGCGTGGTTCCTCCACACAAAGTGGAAAGGCTGTTCAAATGCAAAGGTGTAATTGACTGTCTATTGGAAGTCACAGTTCTGTGCAATAATATGTAGCTTATAAATTATAGTTAGCTGTATTGGAACCATATAATAATCCAGCAGTGGTAGGCAGCTGTAGTTTGGGCATGTTTTATAGTGCAGGTACTGCAATCTGACTTTATAACTAGGAATGTTGGAAATAATAATTTAGATGCACTTGAATTTAGGCATATTTAAGATGCCAAATCCTAATATTGAGTCTGTGAATATACTGCAGGATGAAAGTCTTGATTTCCTGAATATCCCTACATTTTCATTCCATTTCTAAACTTCAAGCTTTAAACAAATAGCTGTTACTTAATATTATGAACCTAGAATCTTTTGCTTGTGTGTGTGTGTGAAATATCCAGTGTTAAATAAGAAGTAGTGAGAAACATAACCTAATTTAATCACTTATTATGCTATTGCCTTTGTATTTCAGCACGGAAAAAAATTTTATTTCTGTAGCAGTAGAAATTACTATTTGATATCAAAAACCTGATTGTGTTAGGTGCTGTATACACACAGAATAAAAATATTCTATCCAGAAGAATTTAATCTGTAGACAGACAACAGATTTTACTGTTATCATGTTTAATACTATGGAAGTTTTTGGAGTTGCATGGTTTTTAAAGATACCTGTCATGAAATGGTTTTTGTCTTTCGGATTCTCAGTCTTTAAGTAATGAGCAAGCTTATATACTTCAGATTTAGAGGCTTTAAATACACAGGAATATTTTATATTGCTAAGGTAATTGAAACAACTTACTGTTCCCTCTTGATTAAAAATAAAATAATTCTGTGATATCAGAAACTGTTTTCCAATAGCTATTTTCACACAAATTGTTCATTGCTGGAAATTGATTTTCTGTGTAAAAGCAGGAGTAGGGAATGGAGGACGGAAAGGAAGATGGGTTTTAAAGAAAAAGGATGGTATCCTAGCCAACTGCATCATGCATGACGAGGGCATGATAGCGCATAATGACAAAGAGTTAGGGAAAAGTGGAGTCATTTAGTGTAATCATAGATTTAGAGAAACATAATAACTAAAAGGACTAATGAATTCAGGTAATATGGGTTTGTCTCCTGTGCTTGTCAGGGTCCTGTAACCGAGTAAGCGCCATTTTGCTATGTAATAATATATCTTCTCCTTTATGCTTTCTGTCTTAACTATTTTAAACTACACGCTCATCAGGTCAAAAGCTAATGCATATTGAGTGTGTGAACAGTAACCTACTGTTACAATGAATGTATTTATCTTAGTTGCTTAAATAGCTCCAGTGCCATATACTCCTAATCATTGCTGGTGACTTTTGGCACTTGTAGTGTAACCAGTACATAATAATAGCCATAGAATTTGGTGTATATATAACCTAAATATGTCTTCTGTATATCTGATATCTGTCTGAAATGAGTAGTGTTCTTTCCTTGTAAATAATTTTGCTGAACCTATACTAGCATTTGAACACCATATTTGCATTCATATTATTTTGCTATGATCTAAAACCTTTTTATTAAAAAGGGTGTGTGTGTGCTGTTTGTCAGTAACATTGAGTAGCATTGTTGAGAAATTCTCTTCTTATTCCAACCTCTCAGTAGAAAATCACTGTTTACAGTAGGTCTCACAGTGAAAATGGAGCATTTTCAAAAATCCTCTTAAAAATATGGATTAAATACTGGAAAACTCAACCTGTCAGCTATACAAGCCTGTATAGCATATTCCTTAAATTTTTAAAGGTTACTTTAGAGTTTGGAGTATGAGCATAAGATCCAGATTCTCCAATTAAGGAAGTGGTTTCTCTCAAAAAAATTCTCCTCTCAAAAGCTTCTTCAGAACAGTTCTAATATGTTCTATCTAGCAAGAAATATAATGAACAACCAAGCCACATTTGAATTTTTCTCCTCTAAAGCTGAACAAAACAAAGGAAGTATAGTCAAATGGATCTGAATTTTTTGACTTTCTTCTTGTTCTGTTAGTGTATGCTCAGAACGTTTGAGGGAGCACAAACATGTTTCATTTGCAGTTTCATTGAATCTGTTTTCACTTTTTTGCCAATTCAGTATGGATGTTTGAGAATTTTTTAATGTCAGTTTTTCTCTCCTTTTTAACTCTCCCTTTCTTTCCAACTGCGCTCACTTATTTTATATATATCATTTCACACTCATATTTTTCACCTTCTCCAATGGGAAAAATAGGCTACTAAGACTGATGTTTGCTTTCTGAAACAGCTCTGTTTCCCTAAGGGGGGTAAAAGAAGGGATATGTAGAATGCAGAACGGGAAATTTTGGATTTTACATAACAGAATGCTTGGCAGGGGTGGGGTGGGAGGAAATCCAGATTCCATTTTTCTGAAAAAAGGAAGTTGTCACCAAATCTCTATTTCAGAAAAAAAAAAAACAATTGTTTCTTTCTTAGAAGAGAAAATTTAATAATAAGAATTGTTTGTCTCAGTGATCCCAGTGTGTAAGAAGTGGTTGGATTTGTGTTTTGATTGTTTTAGAGTAAAAACTCAGCTCTTGAAATTTAATTTATACTTCTGCATTTAAGGCAAGTCCATTATGATTCTGCAGTGCAACCTTCGAGGTAACATAGGCCACAGCTAGTGGTTCATATTGGATAGAATTAATCTTTGCACTGTTAATGTCTTTTTATCATTATTATGTTAATTTGTCTATCACTCATACTGTATTGAATAAATTTGGCAATATAAATGCTAAAGCTTAAACCAGGATTCTACTTCTCCAAATATATTGGTGTATACATAGATTAATTACTGTCACTAAGAAATTATTTTTCTGGATTTCCAAGTTCAAGAAGAAATAGTTTTTCAGATTAAGGGGAAAACATATAAAATACAAGACCTGCTGTGATATCCTTTGCCCTTTACATGAAGTTTTTCCTAGTTTAATCAGAAAAGATCCTACTAAACATCCTGTGCATGCTAAGTATCACCTTCTCTGCAAAAACAGTAAAAGCAATAACTGGAAAAACTCTTCCTTGTTCCTACTTCCCATGCCTGTTCCTGTTATCTCTTGACCTTTCCTCAGTTCTTTGTCTCTGTATTATTTCTCTGGTGTTTTTGTGCAAAGCAACCAGCAGAGATTTTGATTTCCTTTCCAAATTAGAGGAAACCAGCAGAGGAAGATAGAGCAAAGCCATCTTTGTGAAGCTCTTTGAGGATTAGAGCAGGGACCAGTGTAACATTAGCAGCAGCATATATATGGCAGTCTCCTGCTTGCCCATTCCAGGTCCTAGACTGATGAACAAAGTTTTTGGTTATAGTCAGCACATCTATCTTCCTCAGGTATTTGTTGTTGAAACAGAATGTATTGTAGAACTTCTGCAGCTTCACTGGAGTACAGCACCCAGGTATCACAGGGAATTATGTAAACTTAAAAGTATAAGATTTTATAGTAGTTTCTTACAAAAGGTCTCTCTTGCCTGTGAACAATCCACAAATTTGTTGTACTCCTACACAGGTGTTCAGTCACACTACTGGACATTATCTATGAAATGCAGATACTTGCTGAACTGTCATTCAGTATAGTTTATTCAAAATAGTTGTCAGCAGAACTAAGTGTTTGCTCCGAAAAGTTAAAACCAAACTAATACTTAACAGACGTTTACATGCAGTTGTGTACTGAATGCTTCCAATAGAGAGTAGACTTCAAGCAAACGCTTTTACAGCAAATTTCAGATATTTTGGTTAATCATTGCTGTTGGCGATTTCATAGTTTTGCTAACAAGATTTACGGCAGACAAGACTAACTCACTAAGGTGTTCTCTTGGAGACAAAGACAATGATTCCTCTCCAATAGCACCTGATATCCAATACCTGTGCTAGCATCGGAAGCAAAGGCAGAAGACATGTCATTTCAGACATACAAGGTAGTGGACTGGATCATGGGGGCTGGCAAGCTAGCTTGCCCTGCCTTCCTGAATAGCTCATCACCTTTGGGTAGGCCTGTCCCCGTGGCAATTTCACAATCCCAGAAGTTTTCATATTTGTTTAATGCCAGCATATGACTATTTGCATGCATTCCCCCCCCCCGCCCCCCCGCTTTATTCCCTCTAATCAGCTTCCTCCAGTATACACATCATTTCTCTAAGCAATGTATTATCTCCTTTAGGCTGTCTTACATTCTTTCTGATTGCAGTTCTATTTCATGCAGTGTGTTACTGTTCCTTACCATCTATAATACATTGTAACCATAGATACCATGCACAATTCAAACATGAATCTTCAAGGCTCCACATTTTCTCTTGTAAATATTTTGATGAAAAGAGTGATTATATTTCAGATCAAGGCTTCAACAGAATATTAGTTAAAAACATTGATTAAGAGAATTAAAACTACATGCTCAGCAGCGTGTATTCTTAAGAGTACAAGATGAAGTTGAATCTGAGACTCACAACTGCTGCATGTCAGCACGAAGTGCTACTGAAAGGTACTTTATTTTTGTATTAGTGATCTCTCAAGGCCTAATCCAAAGTCAATTGCAATGAAGGTAAGACTTTCCATTGATTTTAATTTGCCTTTGAACATAGATCTTTTATAGTTTTAATTAATAGCTTCAAAATTATGTTTTATGTAATTTGTAAAGTGCTCAGAATGAATATAAATGTAAAATATTATTATTCTCCATTCCAGACTTAGGCAGCATTCACATCAACTACTGTGAGGGTATTCAACTGCAGAAGTAGTTGAACTGTTGTTTGGTTTTGGTTGGGTTTGTTTGTTTTGGTTTTTTTTTTTGGGGTGGGGGGTGGGGGGGGTGGAAATCCCATGCTTATTTTGAGAATATTTTTTATTTAATATTGTCCTTAACCTCATTAGGGAAGTCTTTTATAAAGATTCTTTAAAAGCAGAAGTTCTGTCTCTATATATGGCTATTAAAATCATTATACATTTTTAGGAGTAAATAAATTTAGGAGAGAAGAAATGCATAATGCAGCACCCTTTTATCAAGGGCATATACCACTCACCAGATGGAAAACAAACTGTGTTTACAACATTACCGCTATCGCCACTGACACTACTAGATCTACAATATGTTAGAGCAGCAGCTCCATTAACCTTGCTAGTTCTGTTGGAGTTGCCTGGTAGTTTGCCCAGTCTGTGTTTGTTGTCAGCAAATGGATCGAATTAGGAGATTCTCATTCTGTTTATTGACCTTTTCCCTCCTTCCTCAATTTAGGCCATAGTTCATTCAAAATTGTTCTACTATTGCTCTGTAAAATGCTGCAAATAGATATCTCTGAATCTGTGTGCTACTACATATGTAAATTATACTGTCTTACCTCAGAGGTGAAACTTCAGGAGAACAGTTGATAGCAAATGTGCTGTAAAAACCCAAATTCTTACCTAGCTGATTGCCATGGTATGTATAATGTGACCTGCCTAAGCTGTTGGCCTTTACCTGCATTAGGACACATTGCTGTCTCTCAAGGCAGGATTGCCCACAGGGTTTTTCACTTTTCAAATAAGAGCAATCTTCACCACTCTTATTTATTTAACATAGTCATGCTTACTTGTTTGAAGTTTTGGGGAGCAGGTGCAGATGTTTATGTTTTTTAACTGCGTTAACTAGAAGAGTGATTCTGTTGCCCTTCCCTCAATGCCTTTGCTCCAAGCTAGTGAAAAAACGCTTAGTTTCTAACCTGTGGCCTGTCTTGATGGAGGTACTTCACACCATAATTCCATTATCAGTTCAATTCAGCAGGAACCACTGCAGTTCCATATGTCACTCAACATTGTTCCCAACCTGTGTTTGTGCTACAGGTTTCACACACAGCCACACGGCAACCCTCATCTGTGAACTGGTCCAGCCCAAATGTAACTGTTTTCTGCTGCTGTGATTTTCAGCTAGATACATTTCCTACCTCACCATGTGACTGCAAGAGCACTTCCACTGCAAGGGAGAAACAGAACCAAGTCGCTTTGGGTGAAGAGAAGAACAGAGTCACTCCTCTCCCTAATGGGGCTTGCCAGACTAAACTGATTGTGGACTAAGATGTTATGTTAGCTAGAAAATTTGAATGCCTTAGGAAGCCATTTTCAGTTAGATTATTATTTGGAATGACATGATGTCCTCCATATACCTACTGGAAGACATCTAAGCCGTTTCTGGGCATTCTTTATCTCTTTTTTTTTTTTCCCCTTGGCAGTTCAGTTTATTAGCATTATAAAGGGAACAAAGCTGTAGGGGTAAGGAAATTATTTCAAAGACTGAGATAGAAGTAACCTGATACTTGCTTTGTGCAACCTCCCTTCCACTTCTTCCTGTTGTGTGAGTAGCGCTGATCAGGCAGTTGTGATTTAGATCAACAGTACTTGCCACAGCAAGCTGAATAACCTCCTGACCTTCAGTTCTATTGTGATACACAGGTTTCATTTTCTCTGAGCTAAAAGCAACTTATACTGAAGGGAAAACAAGGCCTGCTTCTCAGTTTAGACAAGATTCAAGACATTGCATCAGGAATCAGGCAGACTGAAATGGTAGGGTTTTTTTCTACTGTATAAAATATGGCAAATGTAAAAGTTAGTTGTTTTGTTGGTACCCTTACATTCACCTGCATCTTGCACAGAAAAAAAGTTTAGATTTTCGTATAAGGAATAATGAAGGAAAAATAAAAATTTAATAATTTAAAATTTTCTCCATGCATAGTTGCAATATCCCCATTCTGCTTAAAGCATGTATCGACATATTGTGGTCTACGTAAAGACAGCAACAGTAACACGTATGATCCTGAAAATTTACCGCCAACTTATTCTTTCAAATATAAATAACATATAAACCAGTTTGAGACTCCAACAGTCATAATAGCAATGACAGATAGGGGTTATTTTCTCTATGCATGAGTACTATTTTTGCATCTTAATGCAAAGCTTATCTTGCACTGGATCTGGAATTCTGTTGCATAGGCTAAAGCCATTTGGGAAAAGTGCTTTCAGCTTCAGACTAGTTTATGTTAGTTTGAGTGTGCCTTGGCAGAGCAGTTCGATGTTTTCAGATGAGGTGTGATTTAATCACTCTGAAAAAAAGTCCATAATAACCATGGCTGTTCGTAGGAGCAGGAAGGTAATAGACATAAATGAGGATATATTGATTTATGAAATCATCAGTTTATCATTTTAATTGCAGTTACCGGGATTGGTACTACCAAGAGATAAGTTGTGACTATGTGCTTCCCTGGTTTTAGCAAGGGACAGCATTTGGGATATAGCTTATTCCAGTAGGAACTGATGCATAGCTTACAGGCTTATATAAAGGTGGTTTGAGAGCTCCCCTCCACCTCTGATTTTGCAGATGGCATGATGTCTTAAAACTGTGGTGGTACACAGACCACTAAGCTGAATTGTGTGAATCTAAACTTTCCTTTGTAACGCCTGTAGGCCATACGTTCTTTCTGTAATGTATCTCCATACATAAGTGAGCAAAAGGATCCTTTGTACTTAGGTTTAGTCCATGGGTGCCCTACTAGCAGCGTAGTACTGTACCAAGAAAGTTATGTACCAAAGAACAGCTTATGCAGCTTGTATTTGAGGTAAGACTCAGTGTCAGCACTAAATTAATTCCAGTTTTGCCTTTCTGGCATTTGCTTGACAGACTTCTAAAGAATGCAGTATGTTGGGAGAAGACCTGTCCCTCCATTGCCATACTAAATTAATCATTAAACTGTATTCCTAATGAAGGAAGGTGTATACTTTCCTAAGTAAAGGTGACTGCCTGCGTTTGATATGCTCTTGAGAATTAGAGAAGACAAAGTGCCTAGCATTTTTTTTCTAGTCTGTCTTAAATAAAATATTTAATAACACCAACAAACATTATATGCACCTTTCTTCTTCGTGGACATTATTAGAATTATTTCAGTAAGTATGCATTTTTAAAGATATTAGTATTATGCACATTTGTCTTCCATATTTGCTTTTAACATGAGAAATAATATTTCTGCCCGTATTAGATATTATTCCTTCTTTATCTATCATAACTATTTACAAAAATCTGGTTCTACCTGAAAATATTACTCATAGGCACAGCATATCTGCTGTCTGAGATTTCTTTTGTGTTTACTGCTGGAGTTGGCTTCTCTGCAGAACTGTCAAAGCGGGTGAAGCCAAACAGGTGTGGAACAATTCTGGAAGCCTCCATGTGAACTGTCATATTTACCTTTAACGGACTGCAGTACCAGGCTGAAATCTGGGATCTCCTGTCACAGCAAAGTTGAAATAGTCCTTTTCTGGGTACCTGATCATAGAAGAGGTCACTTTTTAGAACAGTTTACCTTATAGTAAATGGTTTAAGAGAAGCACTGGTGAGCCATCATTCATTCAAGCCTGTTATAGACAGTTCTTCGTCTATAACAAGACAACAAGGAAGCCCAAATTGATAGCTGAGTCCTACCGGTATCACTTGTGTATTCATTCCTTCATGTACTTTGCCTGCAGTGTTTCTGAAAGATAAAATAGTGCTTAGGTTGATGAGGAGGAGTGGATAGGAAGAACATTTTTTTTTAACCATTTGGAGATAATGAGAAATAAGATATCTTAAAGTAGAATCTATTTGTTTCTCTTTTTCACTGATGCTTCTGACATGATATTCTTTTAGAAGCTTTATTATGATCACAGTTTTATGTATAATGCATCTGGGCAGGTATGTAAAGGAGCAACAGGAGGGAGAGAATAAAAAAAATGAGAGGGAAACTAACAGCCGCAGAGTAGATACCAAGCTTCTGTGAAAGCATCAGTCAGGATATGAAATGGGAATCTTTCCTAACAAGGAAAAAGAGCTGAACAAGACTACTCATCAACACATAAAGAGTGACCCTGGTTGCTCTATACAGTTTGGTATTGTATCTTTGTAAGTCTCCTGCCCTTTCGGTCATGCATGAGAATAGTAAGTTTCTGTGCAGAGTATTCGGTTTTACTCAGATGTTATTGCAGTTATGCTTGCAGGCATACATCCAGAATCATGCAAAAAGGACAATGGTGTATTGACTTAATTGTTGTCCTCTCCTGGATTGCTAGCATGAGTAGAAGTTGCAATATTGAATGTGCAGACAGGAAAATGCATTAGGCACAAAATTATTGGTCACCTAATAACTGCAGCCATTTTTCTGTACCACGCACTGCGACCTTGCCCTTGTTCTTTATGCTTTTATAACATCTCGATTCCGTTATTGGAATTCTGTCTTTATAGACATGCCACTGAAATCTATTCCATTCTTAGTAGCCTTTGCAATAAAGAATAAATTAGACCTGTTCTTCAAAAGATTCATTGGCTCCCAGGGTGTTATGTTGTTATGTATACGGTATTGCTTTACAGTTCGGGGTGGTTTGGGCCACAGGGGACATTAATTTCTGCCAGATTTGTTACAACTTGTTTTTCAATATCTTTACCAATGATCTGAGTCTTTTAATTGCTAATCAAGGTTGCAGTTGGCAGGAGTGAATAGCAACAGGGGTGAATAAAGACATGGACACAAAACTGCAGTGTGACTTAGTTAATCCAGCCAAATGTACAATATTTCCTTCTAGGGAAAAGGAGTGTAGGTCACAATTACTCAGTAAGGGAATGTATCATGGAACTGGTTGAGTCAAAATATATAGAGAGATCAGAAGACAGCAAAGGAAACAACATAATGGTGGACTACAGTATATATTGATGCTGTATGTGGTTCCCTAGAATACAGACACACAAAAATAGATACCTACTGATTGTAAACATGCCATAGTAATGCATGTAAGAATGAATCTGACCCATGGGTGATGCGAGAACAGAAAATGTGCATAGGAACATGTATGGATAGGAGTAGGAAGGAGGCATTGCACATGCTTAAAATAGCATTAAAACTGTTGCTATCATATATTGGTTCCAACTTTTATGTTTTCTTCAACAAAGATGCTGAAAATTGAAAAAAAAGTAAGAAAAGAGTTGAAAAATAACTTGAAGTCTGAATACATGCTTTTTATGAGTAGAAAGTAAAGAGAAAATGCTGTGTTACAGTGAGAATATGTGTTCATGTCTTGTGGAAAGCATACAATTTTCAGGAAATTTAAACAAATTTATTTACCTTGTCATTATATTGCTGCACAAAGGATGTTGAGAAAGGCTGTATTAGTAGTTTCTGTAACTGATGGCATTCACGAACAGTGAGAGTTAATTTTGGAGGGGATGCGGGGGGGGAAACAAAACCAAAAACCCAAACAGAGGGGAGAGCGAGAGAAGGAAAAGTGGAAAACTCTCCAGTGGCTAGCTGGGAAGAGAAGTAAGAGCAACCCCAGACGAGTGTCCTTGTCTGGGTGTTCTCTCCAGTGCAGCAGATGGTGATGATGTGTATGACAACGACTTCCACTATGTTTTATCCCTACTGCTGTATACTTTTCATCAGGACCTGCTCAAAATCCATTGTTTGTGCCTATTTATGATGATATTAGCATTGACTGGAGTTTGCTTAATTGGGTGTGTTGTATGCTGACTGGTTTTCAAGCTTCCATGCATATATAATATTAGATACTACTTATCAGATGAATTATAGTTAATATACTTACAATGTTATCTACTTTGTTAGGCACTAAGTTTTGTGTTTTCTCTAATACAACTAAAACGTTCAAAGTTAGGGGTAAGGAAAGGAGAGAAGGGGTGATTCTCACACCATGGTTGCTGCTTCCCCCAAGAACAATAAAACAAGATAGAATAACATCCCAAACAATACTGGGGTCTGCAAGTCCAAGGGTATAAGAATAACAGCATGAAAACAACAGTATGAGAACAGCAAGCACAAAACTGCCACGCAGGCTGTGGAAAAACACAGGAACTAGATACAAGCTTTAAGAGCTGTCAGCAAAGGCACGTTAGAGAGCTTTCAAATGACTGACCCTTAGCATTAGAAAGGCTAAGACACCTAAAGCACTATGCAACCCTGACCACTGTTCAGAAGGACCAATGTGTTGTGACCAGCATACAAGGGGAAGACTATTGCAATCTGGTTTGCCTTCCAGGATGGTCCACCATTCAGTGTCCTACCCCTGCCTAAAGCAGGGGTGGGGGATCAGTTGAGTGTGGTAAAACAAATTTTCTAATCTCCATGATGATATTATGTGACAGTATAGCCATATGGATATCAGGACTAACACTACAACAGATGTCAATAATATCACTGCTGGGTGTAAGGCTAAATATTAGTGAAGAGGCTGTTGATGACCATCCACTGAAGGTGTCATACTAATCAGAGGTTAATGTTTCTTGTAGCCTTTTTTTTTTACCCCCACAGTAACGTTCCTGTTAGAGTTGATGTATGCCATCAGTTACAGACCTGCAAATAAAGTGTTATGCATATAAGCCTTTCTCAACATTCTCTGTGCAACAGAATGCATATTATTTTAACTATTTCAGACAATAGCAGTTGTGGAATTCAAGTCCTTACTTGCCATTGTATCACAGTAAGGCACGACATGTAGTTCTGTAGCAATCTGGCTTCTTCGCTAGGATGGCCAGACTAGCATGGAAGAGATATGCAACAGTTTTATCATTGGTAAGCTTGCTCAGTGGAGCTTTTTCCCAACTGCTTTTCTTTCTCCTTTGGAAACGGAAGAGTAGGATACTGTGTGGTGCTAAAAGCTGCAGACAAAAGGAAGTTAAGAGACAAGGTGAAACTCTATTGTTCTTTAAGAGCTGGATGATGATAACTGGAGCCCCTTGGGATAGTTTGTAATATGTAGAAAGATGAGAGCACACTAAAGTGTGCTCCTTAAGGATTTTTGTTTATTCTTCCATGGAATTTTTTATGGGTCCCTTTCCTGGTTTAGCGCTATTAGTTGCTTTGAGTTTGAAGGAGCAGCCTGATGGCTTTGCCTTTGATTAAGAACCCCCATGTGGGATAAATCCAAAGGGAATCAAAACCTTGAACTAAAACTATGAAATCAGCACCTTTTCAGTTCAGCTTGGAGTGCGATTTCTTGTATCTCATGAAGATCAAGGCAGGCAGGGGAAATCTACCCAGCTCAATACAAACACTTTACAGGATGAAGGATTTTCCTTGCAAATTGGAAAATGGTTTCTTCCTGGAAAGTCCTACATATCCTAACTAGACATATGTGAGCTTTCTATGTAATTTAAAGCTACTCCTTAGATTTTATAGGCTGTAATTCTTTTGTATTTTGAAATTAGATTCTTTTCACATTTGGAAAAATTAAAAGAAATTAGAATAATCTGTGTCCTCTTCTTTTTGGAAGCTCTGAGTACTCATCTCTCTCACTGAAGTCCCTAATAATCATGAATCTTCATAAACCAAAGATCAAAGGTATTTTAAAAGGTAAATTCTATAGGGCTGTCTCACTTCTATTGAATTGTTCTGTTTTGCAGCTGAAGTTCTATAGAAATTTCTGCAAGGCATTAACTAACTGAAGTACAGAGCCTCACACAGAGGAGTCTAACTTGTCACTAGTGGTTCTAGGCACTTCCTTAAAAGAAGTAATATTAATTAAAATGGATAAATATCTGGATTGTTTCTTCTGATTGTTTTGATTTAAAAAGTTCAATCTTAAAATTTATATGGAAATAAGTATTTAGTCTTACTAAAATACAACTAGAGGTACAGCTGTACTTACAGGACACGGCTAATGATGGCTGTGGCTTTTCATGACATCTTTTTGGTAGGCTTCAGAATGACCTTGTCAAAGTTAAAAGCTCATAACATTCATATTTTGTTTTTATGGCATTATGATTCTGCATAACAGTGCTAAAAACAAAAACACAGTATAATTATACTGTCAATCAAGCCACCAGAAAAGGCATTTTCCACCAGCTTTGCACCTACTAAACTGTAAATAATTTATAAAATTAGAAGTCATGACTAAGTGGAGGCATTTTGGGGCTAGTTAAGCACTTGTCATAGCTCTGTGGTTTAAGTGACCTCACACTCTGGTTGCTTACTTCTATCCTGTGAGTGTGAAAATGATCATTTGCTCTTGTATTGCTGTGCATGCACCTAATAAAAATATCAAGCTGTCAATAGAGCTATGAACAGGTGTACAGTGTATGTTGTAATGATGTTTTATTCATTTGAATTTCCAGCCCATTTAGTCTCATCCAACGAACAACAAAAATATTTTCTTCATTACCTCCAATTAATGTAAATGTCAAATGTTTGAATATATTATCACACAGATAATTCAGTACGTTGGTTGATTTGTGGAGTATTTGCATTAAAGTGACAATTACGACAACAACAAAAAAAGTAATCCAGACCACATGTTTTTCTGTTATCATGCTGGTATAGAGACGTTGAACTTGTTTCTGTGAGATCTCCTTTTGACTCTGGTAAACAAGTTTCTTAAAACCTTTGAGTTTACCATCATTTATATCTAGTCTTTTAAAAGTTTTAGTAATTGTTTTGTATTCATTTTTAAACAAGGTTTATTAGCTGTCCATTGTCTGTTATGTTACTATATATAGCATTTAAAAATTTAGTTGACAGATACTAATCTCATAATGGAGCTGTTCAGAGGGCAGAAGACTGCTTTACAGATATATTAAAAATAGTGTTCTGATGGGATAGAGACAATAAAATAATTATCAGATGTTTATCTTTCAATAGTTCTCTCTCCTTTCACTTTTCTTGTACATATTGTGACTTAGTCTGTGCCTGACTGCTCAATTATAATGTGGAAATGAATACTTCTCACCTATGTCTTAGTGCTGTCTTTACAGCTTAATTAAATATTTTTATAGTAGGTGGGACTGACACTCTTAAAAAACAGAAAACATTTCAAAGGTCTGAAACATAGGTCATAAAAGTCAATGATGCCTAAAATTGGGCTTCTTAATCTCAATTGAAAAATTTGAATTGAAATTACTTCTATAGATGCAAATATACTGTAGTTGTCACTCAAAGTAATGAATAAACTATTCCTGTTTGTTTGTTTGTTTTGGTTTATCATATGGTACTTTTATTCATTAGTTCACGTTGGTTTTGGTCCTGCTGCAGCACCATGCTGGAGACAGTGGGCCATATGTCCCGCTGCAGCACTGTGGCAGACAGCTCAGGTCCAAGGAGCAGTATAGATGTGACAGCTGACATTGTGCCTGCATGAGCAGGACTCTGC
Source organism: Mycteria americana (assembly GCF_035582795.1). Classification (NCBI taxonomy): domain Eukaryota; kingdom Metazoa; phylum Chordata; class Aves; order Ciconiiformes; family Ciconiidae; genus Mycteria; species Mycteria americana. Next base: position 16,784,876 of record NC_134372.1, read on the forward strand.
TGCTTTCAGGAGAACACTGCTAGGATGTTCTGTATGTATCTAGGAGAGTGCACTTTGAACACTAGAAACAAAAAATGATTGCAGTGACATGCTAATTACTTAGCACTTCTAAAACTCTTGTTGTTTGGTTCAATTGGTAGATCACTTGGTTAGATCCTTATTAAGATTTGGGAGCTATTTTCTTTATATCTTGATCATATTTTTTTTCTCTGAGAGTTAAATTTTATATGCACTTTATAAATGCAGATAATAATTTCAAATGGCTATTTCTCACCATGTGTAGCACACAGAGAAAATATGAAGCAAAAATAACGCCGGAACCCACACAAACTACATCTCACCATCACACACTCTACATGGGAGGAATCATGTTGTGGGGTCGTTATACAGTTTTGTCCAAGTTTTGCATACGATCAAAATGTGCTATCTTGAGAATATGTGATATGTCGAGTTTGTTATTGTTAATACTTGTGCAAATTTCCACGGAAAGTCATTAAGTGCTGGTGAAGAACTACAGAAATATCCAATTTTATTTCCCATCCTTCCCTCCACTTCAAAGAACTAAACATTGGCAGTGTTTCACAAAAAAGAAATTGCCCTCCATGCTGCTCCACTATGTTTTTAGTAGAATTGATGCTTGTGTGCAAGTACAGCGTATCAAAATTGTGATGTGCAATCCCATCCATTTCTGTTTCAGGAAGAGTAGGCCTGTATAGGAATTTAGTTACAAGAATGGGAGACAGCTGATTTTGGAACAGGTCTGTGGCTGTGGGAAAGCCATGACTTCACTATTGTGTAGCTGTATATTTATGCCCATACAACATGCTGAGATTCTATACCTTTTTAGGCTGGTGAAGCATACAGAGCTGTGAGTAGGATATACTGCTTGTAATTTTCTCCCTTACAAATAAACCAGAATTAATTAATTACTTATTATTTTACAGTCACTGGAATTCTAAGGTTTTGCAAATAATGTCAGCCTTTTACTATCTACTTTTTTTCTGGTGATCCTCCTCTAATTTTGGGCTGCATACTCTGCTCTGAGATTGTCATAGAGAGTTTTAGAAATGATGGCATTTTACATTTAGCCAGCATCACGGGAGGAAAATAATTAGGGAAGATGGGAGAGTTCCAAGAGAACTGGATGGTCTGGAGTGCAGCAGATATTGCAAGAGCATCTGGACTGCAGTTAGTTTAGCTCATAATAGATGAAATTAGATGGAAAGTTGAGGCATAAATTCTAGGTCTTGGATTCAGAAGATGGCAAAAGTGGGTTAGTACCTCTGGTTTAAAAGATAAAACTGAAATAGTAGATATGGAGAAATAGTGATAGAAATGTTGATAGGAAAATGCTTAGACTTTTTGCATACTTCATGTATGAGTTACCTGAGTGCTGCAAGAAATAAAAAAGATGCTCTTTTTCTAAAGAAACTCCCCATGTCTGTGATCTGACTTTAAAGCTGCTTTTGTTATGCCTACAGTGGTTCATATCAAATTTCTGAATTTTGAGAGGTTGCTTTGATTTGTTCGCTTACCTTTGCGTCATCATAAACATTCAGAGAACCAAATAATGATCCAGCAAGGTATAAAGTAGTTGGCAGTATTAATAAAAGTAACAGAGGAGAGACCTGAAGGGGAGCTGGGGGGGTAGTATTCCTAGGAAGAGCATGCTTGAAGTTATTCCATTTCTGTAGCAGAGGTCAGAGGGGACTGTCTTGTGTGGTAAAGCTTTAATGCTTCATGATCACACAGAAAATTTAATCCCACTCTGGTTAAAAATGCCAGCTTCATGCAATTGCAGAGGGAAACATACAGCTTATGAATTTGTAGAATAAATACAAGAAGAAAGTATTACAAAATGTATTCATGAGGCTAACAGATTTTTAGAATAAGTTCATAGTAAAAATGTTGATAATAGCTGAAACTTACTGTGTGAAAATAAAGAAATGGGTTCAAGGTGTGAGAAGATCAAGCAATCTATTGTATAACTTATAAACCAGTCCTCATCAAAAGATAGCATTATACAATCCTACACAGCCTCATTATGTGTGTAATATATGGAAGACAATATACTCCAGTTGAAAGGGAAAGAAATGTAGATGCAGTAGGCAAAATCAGAGGTAGCATGAACTGGAAATAATAAATACATCTGTACATGTGAGCAAAGCTTTGTGGGGCAATGTATTTTAAGTTACAGAGAAGATGCTCTCTCTAACGGCTTCCTCTAATTTTGTATCATAGTAAATTAAAAGTATAATGAATCTTAATTTTGTATCTGCAAACTATTGTGAATTACAAAGGAGGGAAGGAAGGCAGAAAAAAAAACCCCAACCCCTTCCTTAATTCTTCAGGATCTTTTTTTTTTCCCCTTAGGAGTTTCACTTAATTGGTTTCATTTTGTTTTTGCTAAAGTCTTGGCTTCTAACATATATAACTCATAAAGTCACTCCTGTATTGGGCACTGCCACAGTCTCTATGCATGCTTTCACTGCTGGGGAAGTGGGGGCATAAATACATGTAAGCCTACTGCCCTGATACCCTTTCCTGTCACCATATCTTGAGGTGCTTTATGGAATAAGAGTTATTTTATGACAGGAAAAGCAAAAATGCTTCCATTTCATGGTTGTTTTGAGTCACTCTTTTTATGTTCTATCCCTTTTATCCACGCTCTTCTGTGTCACTATCTTGGCAGTTGTTCTGCTTGGGTCAGGCAAGCATCTCAAGAGACTACAGTTCAAGTGTGCCCAAAAGAGGAAAAAAATGGGTCTTTTTAATGTGAGTGAAAATGTTGTTGGTTGTGGTTTTTTTGTTGTTTTTTTTTTTTTTTTTGTTTTTTGTTTTTTTTTTTTTTCCTTTTTGCCTAATGTAATATAAACTTTAAATCTAGGACATTACATGATTCAGTTTCAAGTTTCAGTGGGATTTTTTTTTCTCAAAACAAATTAATTGACCTATCCCGAGTTGAAAGTTACTTGTTATTCCCAAATTCTCTATTGGTTCTAAATGTCCCAATGATTTTCTCAGATTTCTTAGCAGTTAGGGATATGTGTAAATAACTGGTAATAAAAGGAAAAGATTGCAGTGGGTAATGGGGATTACATATCTTCCCATTTCATTCAGGGAGTATATTATAAAGAATATATTTAACTAGAGCTTTTAGAATACTCTTACATACACCAAACAAGTTAATCTAATTTCCCCACAGTCATTATAACCAACTTTTATCAATGGGTTGAGTGAGTAGTCATGACTACATCATAGCTGAAACATCTTTCCATGCACAATAATGTAAATTTTGGGAATTCATGGCTTAGAATTAACCCTGTATAATTCAAATCCAGTGGATATCAAAACTTCAGCACATAGTAATTCACTGTAATTATGGGACTATCTTTTCAATATTTTTATATCTAATCAATGAATAGGTTCAATGACTTCTGATCATTTATAGCGCAACAAAAGAATACAGATAAGGGAAAAATAAAGAATATATTTGAAAATAATCTAACAAATTGTTAGTGTTCAGATGGTACTTTACCCATGAGTATCTGGGGAAAAAAAACAAAAACAAAAACAAAAAACCAAACACCAAACAAGAATAGGAAAAACCAAAGATACTTTAAAAATATCTTTCTTGCTCTACTTTCCCAAGAAGAAATAGCTAGGAGTGTCCAACTCTAATGTATTTTAAGTAATTGATGAAGAACATTTTTCCTGGCGATTACTTTTAATGTCTATATCTGAGTGGATAATAATATTTGAGCCTCAGGCCGGGTAATCATATCTTCTGCTGTCTGCATTAGAATGTCTGCATGAATGCTTAGATTCATGTGGTTAATTCTATAGTCCTTGCTCTCTTTGTAACATTCTGTATCATAGCAAAAATATATTTTAATAAGTATGTTTTCTTTTGTATTTTTTCTAAAGTTATTTTACAGTAACTATGCCTTACTATGTGTAGAGAGATAAACTAATCAGAATGTTGTATCTGGTGCTAAAGGGCAACAAAAGTGTGTGTGAGTGGAGACAGATAAGCTCGTGCAGCTTTGGGAATTTTTAAAGCCACCATGTTTTGGGCTTTTTTTTTTTTTTATTAGAAAATTATTTCTGGCCTGCCCCTGAAAATGCTGCGTTAATGAGATCACATACAACAGAAAGCTCAAATCTGTGTTGAAAAGCAAAAAGATGGTATGATTTGCTCAAAATTTTTTTAACATCTTTTTCGCACTAATGGTTGAATGACTTTTTAGAGGAAGGGGCCTCAACAGCATATTTCTGCAGCTCTGTACTCTATAGCAAGGCCAGCTAGCAATCCATTCAGTAACCCCTGCAAATTAGGACTGCTTTAGGGATGTGATATGTCCCAGCAGCCACCCCAGCAGATGAGAGCAGTCAGGAAGCAATAAGCTTCTACCATTCAGGGTCAATGATTTATGACCCTAGAAATAATGTAAAGGATAAGTGAAATCTGCCTTTCTAGATATCATAATAATAATAAAATGGACACTTTGCTTATTGTCAGTAAGCATGTTTCCAATATCTGCAACACTTTCCAGGAGATGTAAGACGAGATTTACAGACGGACAATCATCAGCCTCTCAGGTTTTGAGTTTGTTTTTCTAAAGTAGAATTTCCTTTTTTCAATTTGTGTAACTTAGGCAGCATGCAGGCACACATGGTTATGCACATATACATAGATGTGTACATATGCACATATACATATTGATAGTTGTGCACTTCTCTGCTTGTAAAAAATCTGTAACCAGTGTTCTGTTTATAAAGCTGATAAAACATTGCAAAGTAAAAAGGTTTGCAACTTGTAACAGTGGTGAGTTACGGGAGGTTCACCTATTGTACTGTGTGCGTACTCACATCTAAAAAAAACTTCACATGCTAGCAGAGCCAACAGTGTGTAGGTTCATCTGTTTTTTGGTGCTTTGGGAAGACTACAAATGAAGAGTTAATTGAACAACAACAAAATACGTATCAAAACAATCCCACAACCCATTTTTCGATAATTGCTTCTTCTCTTAAGAGAACATTACCTCTCTCACAGATGGTCGGAGTGATGCATTTGGGGAAATCAGCCAAACTTGGCTTTCTTCCTGGTCTCTCTGCTTAGTAACTGCAGCATTTAACCCCAGAAGTATTATTTAACTTTGCTCCAGATACCATTTTAATCAACAGTACTAGTCTTCACAGTTGGAAAACCCCTTTTAAGGTCTCTGAACACAATTTTATTTTTTTTGGTGTTTTGGACTTATGGAACCAAACTCTGCCAAAGTAAAGTTCGCTTACTTTCAAATCACTTGAAAAGGGATTCCTGAAATATGACCTGCAGAAAGGCTTAATGAATCATGTAAACATCATATTACTAGGAAATGATCTTGCAACAATGAAATCAGTGGTGTGAAGAAGAAAAGATTTACTCCCACCTCATACATAGGAAGGAAGATATATTAAACAGTTGAAACACTCATGTAGAAGTTGAGTGATCTGACTGATAGCTTGAGTTCCTTCTCTGAGACTAAAATTCAGGACTTAGTCTTGGTGTTGTAGTACCTTATGCTCATAATAGTATTTTCATATCAAGTGGCTTTGGTGTAAACTTGAATGTGCAAAAATGGTGAGGTGCTCAAGCCCTAATAGGGTGGGATTGTATAAGGGAAGCTTAATACTTCATACATGTTTGTGTGGTTGCATTGGGGAAACAGTTGTTGTACATGATTCAGGGTACCTGTTCCTCTGTGCTCTCAGGTAGAGTGATCCTCTTCAGTCAGAAGCATCCCAGTGGCTGGGGCGGTGGGGCAGGTAGGGAGAAGGGAGACATCCATATTGTCCACAACAAGTTGTGAGTCAGCCAGAATACAGGAGCTTGACTTCTAACCTGTGCTTTTCACTCTGTCTTTAACATTTGTGAAGGCTCAGAGCTTCCATGGAGGTTATACAAATACCTTTTTCAGAATAGCACGAAACTGCAACTGAAACGACGACATTCGGTAACGATGGCTTATTCAGTACAAGCTGAGCTCTTGTAAGATGCATGGAAAATCATCCTGTCATTACTCTTGGAAAAAGCTTCTATGATATTTCAGATGACCTGTAGTTTTGGTTTTTTACCCCAATGCTGTTCTGTACCTTGAAGGCAGAGTTTCTTCAGAAAGAAGTTTGTTCTTTTTCCAGGCACTGCTTTTGTGGAGATTATTCCCTTTCTCACTGTTTCTAGGTGAGCTGGGCTTCCATGCTGCAGGATGCTTTGGTTTTGGCTTCAAGCCCAGCATCCCAGCACATTCCTCTTAATGGAGTTGAATTTTTCTGTCTCTGCCTGCTTTGCTCTTTGCCATCTGTCTTTTAGTCCAAGCAAAATTTTATTTGTATGATAAGCATGAGCAGGCCAGACCTCCTCTTGCATGGGAAGAAATTTCATTTCCTTCCAACTCTGCGTTGCTTCCCCTCCGTGGAGCTGAGATTAAGCTAGTACTAATACTGTCACACTGCAACATAGGCAGCAGTAGAGAGCCTGGAAAGGCTGAAAATATTTTAGCAATAATTGAGCCAGAATTTTATTTTTTTTTAAATAAAGATTTTCTTCAGGTAAAACTACATTTACTTTTTTGAAAAGGTAAATATAGATGATGTTTTTTAAGGTGCTAAAAAAATTAGCTGTTTAAAAAATCTCTTGCCAAGAAAAGGAATTAAAAAGAAAAAACCAAACACGTTAACTAGCTCCTAATACTCAGTCAACTGCCAGGTGCAGTTAGGGCTACTTGTATTAACTCTTCAAGTGTCTTCCAACACACCCATCATTTTCCCAGAAAACGAAAAATTCTATTTCCTCGCAGAACTGGGTTCCTTTCTGAACACTTCAAACTGTGGACAGGTCTCCTTTACCAGAATAGGTTGAAGCAACCTTTCCCACATGCCACAAGTTATCACTCTCTGACAGTTGACAGCAGAGCTTTTTCTGTTTGTTCTCCTTAATCTATTTGAGTACAAAGATCTGGTTTAGTGAAAATGAGCTCTTTTTAAACTACTTGAAATAACCTGTGTGTTATAGATTAAAAGAGGTTATGGAACACACAGACGAGCAGTTCTCTGGAAAATATGAGGGAGTGTTACTCTGATCTGGAGTGGCAAGGCAAGTGTCTGTCCCACTGGAAAAGCTGCTTGCATGGCTGCTCATCTGTTAACACCTCTGCTGGCAATTATCCAGTAGTTACTGGGGGAAGAGACTATTTAGAAAGCAGAGAAACTGTTATAAAAAAGGATCTTAGGTATAACTGTCCAGTAGCTGAAGCAATTAAATATAGTTAGGTATGCTATAAAGGAAGTTTGTGCAGAATGCAAATTGGTAAGGCAACCAAATGTTAAAAAGAAATAGCCTATTTTAAGAGATTAAAAATAAATGCCTCACTATAGAGATAATCCTTAAATCTTAAGTTTCATAGTTTAGTTTATTTCAGAGTAGCTGTAAAATATTAATGCAGGAAAGTTTGTGATTTCTTCATAGTGACCAATTCTGTTTGCTTCTAATTTTCAGATCTCTATTTTAAAAAAGAGAACAAAAAAGAAAAAAACCCAATTCTGTGAAGTAATTACTTTTATTCAATTCTAGTTATAATAATAATATTGTTTAATGCCAACTTCCTAAAGGCCAGTATGATTTAGTCATTACCTGTTTAGACTACTCGCTCAGCTATCTATTGTTTTATGGTAAGCACAAATGGTGTATGTTGGAAAAAGAAAGATTATTTCTATTCTTTTACATGTGGACATCATTCACAGAATCACAGAATTGTATAGGTTGGAAAAGACCTTTAAGATCATCAAGCCCAACCGTAAACCTAACACTACCAAAACCACCACTACACCATGTCCCTAAGCACCTCATCCAAGCGTCTTTTAAATACCTCCAGGGATGGCGACTCAACCACTTCCCTGGGCAGCCTCTTCCAATGCTTGATAACCCTTTCAGTGAAGTAAGATTTCCTAATGTCCAGTCTAAACCTCCCCTGGCGCAACTTGAGGCCATTTCCTCTTGTCCTATCACTTGTTACCTGGGAGAAGAGACCGACCCCCACCTCTCTACAACCTCCTTTCAGGTAGTTGTAGAGAGCGATAAGGTCTCCCCTCAGCCTTCTTTTCTCCAGGCTAAACAGTCCCAGCTCCCTCAGCCGCTCCCCATCAGACTTCTGCTCCAGACCCTTCACCAGCTTCATTGCCCTTCTCTGTACGCGCTCCAGTACCTCAATATCCCTCTTGTAGTGGGGGGCCCAAAACTGAACACAGTATTCGAGGTGTGGCCTCACCAGTGCGGAGTACAGGGACACGATCACTTCCCTAGTCCTGCTGGCCACGCTATTTTTGATACAAGCCAGGATGCCATAGGTTTTCTTGGCCACCTGGGCATGCTGCTGGCTCATATTCAGGCGGCTGTCAACAAACACCCCCAGGTCCTTCTCTGCTGGGCAGCTTTCCAGCCACTCTTCCCCAAGCCTGTAGCGTTGCATGGGGTTGCTGTGGCCCAAGTGCAGGACGTTGCACTTGGCCTTGTTAAACCTCATACAATTGACCTCGGGCCATCGATCCAGCCTGTCCAGGTCCCTCTGCAGAGCCTGCCTACCCTCCAGCAGATCAACACTCCCACCAAACTTGGTGTCATCTGCAAACTTACTGAGGGTGCACTTGATCCCTTCATCCAGATCATTGATGAAGATGTTAAACAGAACTGGCCCCAGCACAGAGCCCTGGGGAACACCACTTGTGACCGGCCGCCAACTGGAGTAAACTCCCTTCACCACCACTCTTTGGGCCCGGCCATCCAGCCAGTATTTTCCATACAGAAAGCTCTAAGTCCCGCTGAGATGTTAAGAGTTTAGTCCAAAACAGTAATGTGCTGGAGTGTAAGTATTCTAAGTAGGCAAATGGAGCCCTGCCATCTTAAAATGAGTGTTGTGTGTCCCTGTGGCCTGTCATAGGGCTTGTTAGGACTTAAAGCCCTAAGAGCTGGGAGAGAGCATTGTGAATGGTGGTGGATAATTTTTTTCTAAGTAAATTATTGAGTTACTGGGAGTAGCTCCTGTCAGCCTCTTATGCCTCTGCAGGAAAGGGGATCCTGGAAGCGCTAACTAGCAGTTGGTAGTACCAATAGCATTCCTAAACTTGGAATCAAAATGACGTGCCCAATTGGTATCGGTATCCCTCTGTGTTTTAGTGACTATTTAGCAACTCTTAGGTAATTTCTTCGAGAGACAGTCAGGAATGGGTAGAATGATGAGAGATCCAGCTCTGTTGATCCGCACATAGAAACATGGAGCTTCATTCATCTGGGCTCTCACAGGGAGTTTCTTGTGTTGTCTCTCTTACCTCTTCCCCAGATGTAGCTCTCTTGTTTTGCCTCTATATCACTCAGACTCTGAGAGGTCCTACCTCCACTGGGCCTAGGGAGTATTTCAGGCTTCTGCTGTGAGAAACAGCTGCTTCTAGTTCTGGTCTCTAGCGCTTTTAAAAGACAAGAAGTAACTCCCTTTTTTTTACTGGGATAAGCTGAAAATGGGACCTCCATAGTCAGAAACAATTTCGTTTGGCTAAAAGTTTTAAAATAAAACTCATTGAGCTTAACAAAGCTGAAGGCAGGCAGCTCTGTAAGAATTTTTTATTTATTGTGGTTTTTTGCACTTAGTATAAAGACTGACTCAAATGGTTTCACCACATCAAATTGGCTTGTTACTTTAAGAGGGTTTAGAAGTTTGTTCAGGCCCGCTGATAGCTTTATTGTGGAAAACACATTTATGTTTGCTGAAGAAAAAAATAAACTAATTAACAATGATGTGTATAGTTTATTTTCAGTTACATATCTTCTTCATTTTCAAACTACGGACGGTTGACCTGTCTTACACTGAAACCATCATTTTTCAAGGAATAGCTCTGCTATAAGCAGGAGTTTACCGTGACTGGATTTTTCTTCTGTGTACTGCAGATGCTGCAATTATGGGCAGACTGCATATGGATGAACAGGTTCTGAAATACAGACTCTCCACTTCTCTGGGGAAAGAAAAGACCCTAAGGACAAAACAGACTTAGGTTCACTGCGTGGTGGTAGCAGACAAATCAGAGACTGAAGTGCCATGTTCCTTAGGACCTAGCTGAAAGTGGAAGAAATGTGTCAGAAGAAGTTAGGAACATGGCTGGGGACCTCTTTTAAACTTTCTAACTTCTTTCCAATGAGCTGCAGAAAGTAATTGTAGCTTAGTTTGAGTTGCATCTGTGAGCCTTGCATCCTGCAACATACCTGTTCTTTTAGAGATTTGTCTACTCTGCCTATCATCACCCAGGAGAGGGACCAAAAGACAAGTTTCAGAAACTAAGGAAGTTCTTGTATTCTCTCAAGGTTGAACGTGGAGAAGAAAAAAAAGTGAAATGTGCAACTCTCTTGCCTTTTTGCCGCATTTTCTTTTTTTACAAAAATAATAGAGAATTCATAAAGAAATTTAACTTTCTAGAAGCTGCATAGCAAAACAATTTGGCCTGAATATAATAACAAATAAAGTATGGAAAATCCCTTTTTTGTAAACACAGATTTTAATTAGGAAGAAGAAGGTCTGTTTCAGAGCCAGATTATTATTTCTAGGTCTGCACCGAGCCAAGAATTTTAATTGGTCTAGAAAGTATCAAGAATTTGGGATGATTTATCAGGATTAAAGAGGGAAAAAAAAAGGCAAGGGAAATAGATACCTAGAAAGCAGTTTTTTGTCAGCTAGGGAAATACAATTAATCCATTTGTCAGATAGCATACTTACACTACTCTTCAGGGCATTAAATAGTTCTTCCTATATTAAAAATATTTTCTTGTATACATTTTGAATAAAAGGAACGCATATTTTTGCCCCTTTGGTTCTATTTCTAATTCTGTTACTAACACAGTTTAGTCACCTGTGTTTTCACATGTGTATTCTGGAGTGTGTTCACTTTTTAAATTTCTGCACTGCCTTCGTTATGTTTCTTTTTCCACCTACTGTAGTTTTATATTTTTCTTCATAGTCACTTAATCTTTTTCCGCTTGTCCCCTTTTTACCTCTCTACACCTCTACCCTTTTGTCTTGCTCTGTTTTTTCTTCTTTTCAATCATTTCATTTACTTCCATTTTGTTTGCTAGCAAGTGTATATGGGTTGTTTTTGCCAATATATATACTTAGCTTTTTGGATTTTTATCACCATGATGTTCACATGATAGTCTTAATTTCTTTTAACTCTAATTGCAAGGGTTTGAAAATTTTCCTAAAGTCACTGGACGCTTAATTATTTCAAGAAGATTATTTGAGCAGTTTCTGAAGTTAGTAAAAAACTTGAATACACAATAAGAAAACTTCTGTCATTTCTTAGTAAATATCTACTTTGTGGGCTGTTTATGCCAGATTTTGGCAGATTTGCTGTCATTAATAACATTAATCTACTATGTCATGTAACATACTTTGTTTACTATTTCATGTCTTAGAAAAAAAACTGTCATGCATTTTTATTCTCTTCAGTAGCTGTCAGAAAATAGTAACTGAAATGAGTATGTAAGTAGTCCTTGTTGGGAAGACTGTAGCTGAATATTGGAGTGGTCAATAGGTCTTAGAAGTTTAGGTTGCAGTTTTCTCAATTATATTGCTGCTCAGCTTTTAAAGATGAGAATAAATATCAGTGTGATGTGAAGTGATTCTTACACAGTACTGCTTTATGTCTTGTTGGTTTTTTTTTTTTTTTTTAGTTTGGTTTTAAACATGATGGTTACCATTTTAATTCATTGTAGGCACTTGATACCTTGCTATTGCGGTGCATATTTAATTTGGAAAGTGGGAGTTGCCTGCTCATTCTTTTAGAAAAGAATGGAAACCTTTGCAAACATAAGCCATGTTCTTCTGCATCTGTTAAATATGTTACTTCCCACCAGCATAAGAAAACCTCCCCCGTAATCCACCTGATTGCTAGGGTGATGGAGGTGTTCTCCAGTCCTTTCCAGTGCAATGTCAGCCAAGTTAGCTTAAACAGTTTTCCCCACCATTTGAAGCTGAAGTCTGTCATTTGACTGGTGAAGAGGTGATGCACTCATATCTTCAGTTCTTTCTGCTAGATAGCAGCAGTAATGTTTGGCAGAAGTGAGGTAGCAAGCACATTGCATGCTACACCACCTTCAGCCTCTCCTGACATTGGAAGTGGAATATTTGCTTCCTGTGCTCCAGTTTAGCCAGTGTTACTTGTGTTGAGAGAATCATATCTTTGTCCTGACACCAACGGAGACTACAAATTATTGGAGAGAAAAAATGTGTTAAATATAGTTTACAGACCCAATGTCAAGTAAGTCCTCTTTCATCACCATTGAAAATACAAAAGTTCAGCACGTGATTTTTTTTTCAGGTAGGAAACAAGGAGACACACCCTTCAATGCCCACGTCCTGTAGGATTTAAAAGTTTTCTTCTACACCCTTTTACTTTAAAAGGTGCAGACTTCATATAAAGTTACAGAGTTAACTAACATCATTGTGGCTCACAGAGGTCAAATAATTGGCTTTTCTTAACAAATATAAGCAATTTTAATTACAGAGTTCAAAGACCAAGGAATTCTCCAGAGTGGTTTACTCAGTATAGAGGAGAACACAGGGTGAAGTATTGAAAGTTATTAAAATGGTTTGGTTACTGCATGTGTAATGAGAAATTGTAGGAACTAGCCTTATAATTTGTATATGTAAGGAAAGGTGGAAATATATTTGTGTATATTTATATGGCTGTGTGTTTACAACATGGTGGTTTAGCAATAGAACCAGAAATGGCAGATATGTATTTATATAGGGCAGATTCAAGATAAAAGAGGAAGTTTTGTTTGTCTCTGGAAAAGGATGTCTTCAATAATTCATCACATTTTGTTCTTGAAAGGGCCAATAATTGCATATCTGTTGTCTTACCTATATGTGTGTACAACAGCAATCTGAAATGCTGCAGCTTTTCAGAATAAAAGAAGATAAAGAAACTAAACTGTGCTTATCTTCTGTAAATAAACAAAAACTTTGTCCTGTTAACCACATACCTTACCCTTTTTTTTCTGGGAACCTTTCTGGATTGTTCAATATATAGTTTTATGTAAGAACATTCAAGGGACAGCTCATCAGTCAGTAAAACCACATCATTTTTCATCTGACCCTGAAAAGGTAGTGAATTATGGCATTAAGTTTAGCATATTTTTTCCCATGGACTGATCCAGGGAAGAGGATTTCAGTGTGTCACATGAAACTGTGTTTTTCCTTTTCCTTGCTAAATAATGTTAGAAATGTAGTGCAGGCCAGATAATCAGTTTGCATTCCAGAAGAGGTAGGAAGACTATAGGTGGCAGCAGTAGAAGATGCGTTCCTTTTTGCTGATCCAAACCTAGGATGGCTGAGAACTTAAAACTTCTCAGGGAAAGCTTTTTGCCATCTCAAGGTTAAGTTGCAGAGTGTGTACCGCAACGAGTGGCAGTATTGAATGTACTGTTGTACACCCAGAGTCTGCTTGTGAATGTTCATGTTGTGGAGCAGCATATGCGCTTTATGTTTGCATCCTTGTACTGATGCTACAGCAAAACATATTCAGTACTTGTATTTTTACTGGGAGCCACTCAATAAATTGTAGGAGACCGCTTGTCTTGTCTCAATTCCTTTGGCAGTATTTTCCTCTCTACACATCTATCTAGTTGTGTTTAAGAACTAGCTTCCACTTGATCTCCATTTAGGCCAGGATGACAAACTATTAATTCACTGGATAAGCTGCTGTTCAGTGCAGGGAAATTGCTGCCAGTTCCTCATGTGTACTGTGGCACAGGATTCCTACACTGTGGAAGGAATCACACAGTTTCCTGTATGCAGGTACTCTGGGATTATCAACAATTTCTCCATTATGACCAAAATTATGTGAAGAGATGGCCCAGTTAATCCGGTGTCTGAACAATTGATTGAGGGAGGCTGTACTGCTGCGGAAAGAGGCTGAAGCTCCCTTACAGAGGCTGTTTATTCCCTACTGCCCTGCCAGGAAAGTGAGTTCTAGACTTGGGGCGAGTCAGCTGTCAGAGGTGATGGAAGCTTTTGAGGTTATGGTGACTGGCTTCCTTACTGGCGGTGGACTTCCAGTGTGTCTGATCCAGGTAGACCAAGGCCATTGCTGACTTAAAACTGCAGAGCCAGCTGGAGAGAATTACTGTAGAGAGATTTTAACGTTGAGTCACTCTTTTAGCACCTATCTTGAATTACACATATTTGATAGGAGCACGGCGTACAAAGAGACAAGGAGAAGTTTTCTCAGCTTTATGTAGCATAAGCAAACTAAGCACAATACAGATGTAGGAACTGCCTGTAAATACCTTCAGATACAATTAACTTTCTATGTAAGTAGCTAATACAGCTGTTACCTAGGCTTAAGCAGTCATGAGGAGCTCCATGTAGTTCTGAAAGGAAGGACCAGGATTTTTGATGAAATATCAGATAGTTTTTTTTGGCAGTTCTCTGTTATAATGTTTTTCATTCTAAAGATGAAATCCCAGCTTCTTCATCAATAGCAAAGCTCCTATACATCACACTAGAGACAGAGTTTTATTTGAGAAATCTGTAATTTGGAGAGACCCTTTCATAAAGATGAAAACATCCTCAACTATGACTTTCATGTTATTTCCCAATTATATTAAGAGCTTGTAAAAATCATATAGCACTGGCATTCCTACTTAGAAATATCATAAGGAACTAGACAGTCCTGTAGGGTATTTCATAACAAAAATTCTCTGTTTGCCAGCTCCTGCCACAGCTGTTAATATTTTTACCTTTTTAAATTTTTTTTTTCTTTCTCCCACTGGTCCTTAAGTAACGTGCTTCTCTGTTGCACCTTCAAATTAAAGTCAGTAAGGTAAAGCACACTAGGGTTTTAAATGTTCTCCTGCTCCTGCTATGCTTGCTGGATATACTCTGTTCTGATCAGAGAGCAAAAGCAATGATGCCAACTGTCTTGGCAGGCTTTTCTAAGCCAGGTGTGATTACATGTGGATTTAAATTTTCTTTACTTTCTGGAAGAATGTATCTGGTCAATATTAAATTGAAGTAGGAGGTGCTAAATCATACGGAAAATTTCAACCACTTCTATTTTGATACATTTGTGTGCAAGATGAAAATAAAATACCTTTTGAAAGAAACAATAATTACTCAGTTTTAACGTTCAGCTACCTTTCCAAATATATGTAAAAGGGAATATATCTACAGAAAACAAATTTGAAGCTAGTATGCATGATTATTATATCCATTCTCCCCCCCCCCCCTTTTTTTTTATACCTGGCTCCCAAAGTGTAAAATTTTGATTCTTAAAGGAGCTAAACAGATATATGTGCAAGACAAGCAATCTCTGTGTGAATTCTCATATCATATGAATCCTTACCCCATCTGATATCCGTTTCCTTACAGCTGCCCTTTCTTTCTTGCTATTCCTGTCAAGGAGTCCTAGAACCCAGCATTCAGATAGTCCTTACTCAACTGAGTAATCCACTTTGAGGCATATATATATTTTTGAAGGATTTAGCTTTTAAATCTTGACTGCTGGGAAGAACAGCTTTTGGGGTTTGGTGGGTTTTTTTTTTTTTTTTAAAGTTTTGTCTAATGAGCACACTGTTCCAAATATTAAGAGCTGTGCAGAAAGAGTTGCTGTGAATAAGGCTTTTTTACTTCAAGCATGTTGTCTTTGTGGTGTCTCACGTAAGTTATAAGGATTTCCTTTGTCTCTTCTCTTTTTATAGCACATAGTGCGATTAAGGACTCAGTACAAATAAAGAGGTTGTGGCATGACTTAGAATTTATTGCATTTATTAAAGTATTCCGAACTCAAACTTTTAAAAATAGTGATATCAATTTCAGATATTTAAGGGGATAAGTACCCAGTGAGGATTTAGGGTAAGGTTGATTGAGGAAATAAATCTACTTTCTGAACGTCTACAAAGAAAAATCAAACGAGAAATTCAGTATCAAAAACATCAAAGACAATAATGCAGTTGCTTTCATCTCCAATGTGTGCTTGCACTTCAAAGAAAAGCAAAATGCTCACCCTTCCGCCAGTACCCCCGAAGGAGGATGAGCCTATAGTTGAAGATAAGTTTCCGTCACTTCTTTGAGAGAGAACAGGGAAAATATAAGTAAAATTTTGCACGGGAAAAAGCAGCTTTACACTATTTCTTTCACTGTAATGGTTATATCAGAGGACATTTCCTGCACTCAAGAACCCTCTTGTTTCCTTAAGATATGTGAGTAATTATGTACCCCTCAAACCCTGCTGTTCACTCAAAAATTTTATTTCCTCTGTTTATCTCTGAAATCTAAGGATAAGGCAGTGTTCTCTGAGGTAAAGTAATATTCTTCATCCTAATTATCGCTTTTGCAAAATGTGCTGATTACACACATTTGAACATGTACATTTGCTCACTCATATCCTCTCATCCTTTTTTTTTTGAATTGATGATACTAGATTTAATTCTATAAAGTCATTTTGTATTAACAATTTTGTGAGGGACATGTTCAGTTACTCTGGCAATTTGAGGAGAGGGAGAGAGGTAAATCAACGCCTGTAACGCCTGTCTAAACAGTTTGCTATGAAAACAGCAAATTTTAGGGCTGACCATGCTATAGAAAATCATGCATGTAATGATTCCCCAAATTTAGGTGCCTGATTCAGCTCTCTTGATTGTCAGTGAAAATCTGCTCCAAAAACAATCCCCAGCAATTAACAGGGAAAAAAATCAGGACATTTCCCTTCTGTACTTGCTTTGGGGAATTTTATTTTTCAGGCAAACGTTATTGCTAAAGATATGCAGTAAACAGAAAGCATGAAAATATCATAACTTTTATTTCTTTGAGTGAGAACAGGTTTAAAATGGTTGTTGAAATGAGGCTAAATCCAGTTTTGGCTTTTTCTCCATGCTGCTTTAGCTCAGTTTCAAAGCTATCACTGATCAGGAAGCTTGACAGGCACAGTGTTTGCAAATCCTCATCAATGAGCAGTAACAAGATTTAAAAGTGAAACCTCTGAATAGAGCCAGTTTGCTCAGTCAGCTTTATAAATTCAGTTATTTAACCATCTGCAAGCTAGACTTATTTTATTTTTGTCTATCAGATCTAAATCCTACACAAATAGGAGAGTCAGAGCCTAGTGAATATATCACATAAAATAATTGTCCACACATTCACAGGTTTTTTCATAACATATGAATCAGCTGAAAAGGGATTCATAACACAGTAAACTGAACAGGTTGCTTTTAAATGGGAGTCCATAGGAACAGAAATATTTGGAAGTCACTTTAATAGGGAAATATATCTTTGGCCTTTGTTCCTTGTCCTTCTGTGGCAATGAATAGATGAGAAGGTTAATCATTAGGTGTTAATTCCTTGCAGAATGTACATGGCCTGAACTGAAACCTTGTAGTCTGTTGCCAGACCAGCGAGTAAAGCTACAAATAAGGTGGCAATTTTCAAGACTGAATTACAATAATAAACAGGCCTTTAAGCACAGTAGGTCTTCTGTGTTATATTTGAGTCACTGGTAGATTTTAGTATTTTGGCAATGAAGAATATATTTTTTTTCCCCAGAGATCATTCCTCAGTTAGGGATCCAGGAAACTTCTGAGAGTTTCAAGTAGCAAATCATTCGCCTAACTGTGGTGCCATTTCTGAAAAAACAGACAGCAGAACGCAACGGTATTGATGCAAACTCTTTTATAGTACTGACATATTTTGTTGGGCACTCTTGCTGTTGCGTGAATGCATGGATACATAGATGTATTTAATATTAATCAGTATTAATCATGAGATGAACCATAATGACCAACTGTCACGGTGGCATCATTTCAAGCAGCAGCTTGAAATGTTATTTCTGTGACTGTTTGGCCCTGTTTGTTTTGCATGAGAGAAGGAACCTATTGTTTCCTTTTCCACAAACTTGCTGTTTACAGGCATTTGCATTCTTCCCAAAATGAACAAGAAGTCATTAATTCATTTCTTAGTCTGTGAATTTTTCTAGTCTCTACTGCACAGGTGAATTTATGGAATGGCTTGGTTTGGATATTGTAGCTTTATATCATTACAATTTAGATTATATTCCAGTAACCAGTCCATATGGTAATCAGGTGTAATTGGCTGGAGAATTGTCATGAGATTGAAGTATTTGGAAACGGCAGTGTCATCAAGAATGGCATTGAATGATGAGCAGTAACAGAAATTTAATGACACTTGTTAAACTGTTGTAGCCAGTTCAAATCCAATCTTTTAGGAATGGATTTTTTAAAGTTGTGATATAGTGCTGTTTAGGTTGTTTGCCTGAGATTTTCTGTATAGAGTTAAGCATTTCTGAACGTATTGAAATCAAGAAGGAACATGCTATTTATATTTTTACTCACACAATAGTCTTAATTTCTTTCACATCCTATGAATTAGTTCTTTGTAAGAGTTATTTTGATAGGAACCTAGAATTTCTGCACTTCAAAAATGGCCTTTTAAATCAGGTCTTTGATCTCATTGCTATTCAGGTATTTATACATATACATATATGTGTGTGTGTGTGTGTATATGTGTGTGTACATATATAAATACCTCTCATATATGTATATTAGCTATGCATGTATCCAAGTATTTCATACACAGGTAATGAAATACCTATATAGGTATATGCATATATTGTATCATATAAAAAGTGTGCCTATGTCGCTTACTATGCCTACTGTGAGGGTAGGCAAAACAGATGAGTTTTTCCTTAAAGTTCTCTTTCTTCCTCTGTTACATGTATGTACTTTTCTGGATATGCTTTTTGAAACATAATGACATAATTAAGGTGTGCTTCCTTCATGGCTGGAGCAAATTGATGACAGTCTGCCAAGTCTACCCTCAGTATTTTAAACTTCCCCAAACCAAAGTTTTTTAATTTTTGTGACGAAGGAATAAAAATTCACTGTCTCATCCATCAGAGATCTTTTTTTCAAGAACAGTCAAAATCTGATGATTTTCTCTTCAAAAGAAAGAAGAGAAATGTTGATATTTGTAATCATGTGTGCTCAGTGAATTCATATGTGTATTTCCAAAAATTGTGTGTACCACGCAAAACTCTGCTCTTTGCTAGAAAATATTAAGTAGCTTATGTATCCTATCCTGAAACAAAGACAGTTCGACAAGTCCAAAATAGATCATGAAGGCCTGGTTTGGAAAGGCAGAAATGGGTGTAGAATTGGTGGCTGGACCCAGAGTCTTCAGAGGTCCCAGCTATCCCTCAGCAGGCATGCTATTCCAAAACTCTGGTTATCTGCGACATGTAGGTCCAAGATGCTGTTCAGCTTTTTCAGCTATGTTGAATATATAGTTAGAGAAGAAAGCAGGTAAACACACATCCTGAGGTTTCAAAACCTGTCTCAAGACCATCTTAAGATCTTAAGATGGTCTTGAGACAGGTCTTGAGAAACCCCTGCTTCCTTGGAGAACTGGTGCAATGATGAAAGAGATGAAACATAAATGCTCTTAATTCTATTTTCTGAAAACAAAATTCCCCGTAAAGTTTATATTTTTTAATTAAATGAAAGTTGTCTCTACTACCAACCATGAAGCATTGTTCTTTCCTGAACATCTGAAGAGCTACATTTAGAAAATATGATGGAAAAGGCAATATTAAAGACATTAGATTTCCCATTTTTATTTGCTGTTAAAATACTTTAGAGGAACATTATGATTTGTAGCTGTATATCAGTGTGCAAAAGAAACTACTACGCTTCAAATATAAATTTAAATTTATTGTTTTTCAGTGAGCAGTTTGTGCATGCAGTGCATAAAAAAAGCAGATATCTTCACATAATGCACAAATCTTTGCATTGTGGCTTGGAAAGCGAACGTAGAATTTAACTCATTTCCTCAGTCAGTGTCACAACCATTACATTATTTAAACATTTTATTTTTGTCTGTGAATATTAAATTGCTCTGGCCATTTAGTAATGCAAAACAGATGAAACCCTTTAAGGGTTTGCTGGCTGGCACAAAAGCTTTTATTGTTAAAAAAAAACCAAAACTTAATCTCTTGAAAATGTTATACTATTGACAAAGTTGCTTGGAATAATTAAGAAATTTAAATGAGTCACGGAGCTGTAACAATTGGATATTATGGTTTCACAGGACATAAGAGTTTCAGATATTAAATGTTCATATTGTGGCGTAAAAAAA
The DNA here is from genome assembly GCF_035582795.1 of Mycteria americana. NCBI lineage: Eukaryota > Metazoa > Chordata > Aves > Ciconiiformes > Ciconiidae > Mycteria > Mycteria americana. Next base: position 16,805,107 of record NC_134372.1, read on the forward strand.
ATGCTTTGCGTCTTAAGAGTAGCTTATCTTCTAGTGGAATTAGCTCAAAACAATATGCATTGAATCTGATGTCTAGTTCCTTACTATTATTCAGAGATAGAAGTCACTGGGGTTTTCTCCCCTAGCTGAGAGACAGGGCCTGTGCCAAATCTTTTAGGCAATCAGGTCCCTTGGTCTGATGAGGTGTTTGTTTTAGCTCTAGTGAATACAGTCTCCAGACTATTTCATAAGCATTAGTGACTTTTCTTTGAAATTTTGTGCACTACAGGCCAAGTCCTTGTCTAAAATAAATACAGATCAAAATTCCTGTTGATTCCATTTATGCTTGATAATTATGTTGATTCCATTTTAGGGCTTTTTCCACTGCTCTCAACAGAGACCAATGCAAGTCCCTTAGCAGTTTTGCCCTATGCTTAAGCAAAAAAGTTTAAACTGTTATGACTTCATTATGCGCTTTTACGTAAGTGTTTCTGGTTACTTGAAATAGGAGGGTAAGGCAAGAAAAAAATTACAGTGGCTTACCTTCTTAGTTTATATTTTATTTTTTTTAGTAAAACCCAATATCATTGATTACTCTTCCCCTCCCCCCTCCCCCCCCCCATTTCCTACGTTCATTACCTGTAGCACCTGCAGTATGAGCCATGGTGTCTGTTGTAATAAATGGCCCTATCGAGCATGAGATTAAATTAAATTATTCTTGTGCATATGGGTTTTGTGAGACTAATTGCATAGGTCACAATCTTCCTTCGTCAGGGAACCCCAGCTAAGAATGTCTTTCTTCTGAGCCCTTTGAAATGCCCAATACACAACCCTTTAGTCTTTATTAACTTTAGGAATACCACAAAGCAATGCATTGTCATATCTGCAACAGCAGATAGTCAAACTTGGCCAAGCGCTGTATCAGAAAATAGCTTGTCATTTGAACAGAAAAGATTGGTTATTAGTTACAAGGAAAGTTTGAGAATGCTTTTCTTAATATTGGCATAACAGGATCGGGGTTAAGAAAATACATTATGTCCCAATATCAGCAAGCGCAGCGCTTCACCATTAAGAATTTTACACAGTTGCGTCTTGAAAGAGCAAGTATTTTCCAACTCATGTGCTACAAACTAAGAAGGCAAACTAAACAAATGTAATTTAGAATTAACTGTATTACATGTTCTACAAAAGTGTGAAAGGTGGCCTGTTATGGGCAGATTAAATTTGCAAAATTAAATTTGAAATTATTCACCTTTTGAATATATATAAATATGCATATATTTACTATAGCTGTAAAGCCTAGCATGAAAACATATTACATATGTAACCTTGATTAAGTCAGATTGTCCTTTGCAGGGGGACAGCAAATGTTTTGTTTGTTTGTCTCTAAAACTGTATTTCTTCCTGTTTAAATAATCCCAAGTCCTTGCACGACTGCCTGCACGTTAATGTTTAAATATGTTTAAATGTCAGTTATGTGACATGAGAAAAAACATCATTAATGCCAGATACTAAGCAATTATCATGGCAGGGGAACTAAGGTTTAGAAACACATTTCTGCATTCATTTTTTATTTACTTGTGATCTTGATTTTGTGTGTATTAAAGCATGAATTAAAATAGTTGACAAATACTCTGAACCTTAGTTTGCTAATGGACAGAGCAAATAGACCTATCACTTTTATTTTTAAAATATGTAATTATAGTGAATGATGTGATGCTTATGAAGCTGAGAGACTAATAGCTTGATTCTGATCTAGAGCAGACTTGTCCTCTTGGACCTGAAATTTCTTGTCTGCAGTGCAGCTCTCCATTGGATATTCTGCACTCATCCTGTGATCACAGCAAAGTGAGCTAATAGATATGATGTGTATAGACTAAGCAATAGGTATATATGCTATTGCTAAGAGCACCGCTGCATAGATCTGTTCTCTGTGGTACAGACAGATATTGGGAAAGATTTACCATGATGCCTTGAAAGTACTTTTTGTCCTCAACTGTATGTCATTTTTGCTGCTCATGTTTCAGCCTTTTGGACAATACAGGCTTTAGGCACAGCAAAATAAAGTGTGATGTGAATAAACATGGGTTTAGGAGAGTGTAAAACTAATTTACATTTTTGACATTAGCTAGAATTTGAAGCTGATTTGTTGTCATATTGGAAGAAGGCAAAAAAAGATAAAAGCAATGGTACCGTTAACGTCCCTTTTACTTTCAATTACTTGTGTGATGCAACAGATTTTAACATGCCCAAGAATGATTTTCAGTTGCTGGTAGCCCTGCTGCATGTGTGGCAGGATTTCCCGAGGGAGTTCAGCTCCCACTGAAACCATTTGTTTCGATGCCTGAATGAAAACTAAACACTTTTGGAAATTTGAGCCTTAACTTCTTTGTGTACAAAGATAATTATATCCTATGCTCTTTTTTATTACTTAGATTTTTTTATTGCAATTGCACTATGACTGCATCCTAATGTGGGGCTTAGATAGAGGCATAGCCCTCAGTCAGAGTTTTCCATCTGAAGTCCTCAAAGCACTTTACAAAAGAGGTCAACGTCTTGATCCCAGTGGGGAAACGGAGCCTGTAATTGTGCAGGCTGCTGAGCCTATCTAATTAATCACTGCTGCCTAACGTGGGAGCTCATGCTCCCACCCCTCTTCCAGCCCCTGCTCCCTTGTGCCAGGTTTAGCAGGAGGAGTAGGGAATTGCCCTTTTGATACGAGGGTGAAGTGAGTTGACTTCAGCGTGTGGAACAGGGAACATGCAGTGTTGGGGGCTGGGGAAGGGGGGCAGGAAATGCTGCAGTATAGAGCCCAGAGAATTTAACGTCAGTAAAATGCTTAGAGCGCACTTAACAATATTAAATTATCTAAAATATCCGGTAACTGTTTCAACGTTAAAGTCCACACACCCGTACAATGATGAAATTTTATAGTTATTTTTTGCCTGGGATTATTTTAATAAGAAATAACCTTATTTAGAAATCATGTATTTCTTTGCAATTTGTAGATGTCTTAGGATCTAAAGTCATTGGTAATGTTTGATCATTCTTTATACAGAGACAGTAGAAACAAGTCATAGAAGAAAACTGCTAAGCACAAAAGGCCTCTATTTCTGGTATTCCCAGATACTTTTAGTAAGTTTGCCTTAGCTGAGGTTTTAATTTAGCATTAACAAAGGATTTTGTGATGTTTTATATGCTGTAATCTAATATTCTGCCTGTGATTTCATTCAGAACTACTATACATTTAAATCTCAGTTTGGAAGCTAGATACCACAGGAGAATAGTCCTGGAAAAATCTAAATTATCAGTTATGAGCTGATCTAAAACTTACAGTATTGAAACATCTTTTGAAATATGCATTAGAGAATCTTTAAAGAGATCATACAAAATTCATCAAAACCCACTTTTCAGAAGCAGCTACTTTTTCATCAGGGTTTTACATGTCACTGTTTCTAGTTTCAAATTTTTCAGGCATTTACATACAAACAAAATTCTGTATATGCACACGCACACGGAGGAAGAGATGAGAGCTCATCTATTACCAAGTTGTATTTTAGAAAAGACAAAGCAGCTGTAATACTCTTGAGTTACGGAAAACTGGGTAACAAATCTAAAAGAGCGAGCAGTGTCTGGAGTTTAGGGATTGCACAGGAAACAATTTCTTCAATACCTAGTCAGTGTTTCATTAGCAGATGGGACAAACACAGAAAGAGCTTTGCTAGTGGTCATCCATACTCACTAGGTACAAATATACTTTTCTACCTTACATATGTGTTTTATTTTCTAAACTAGTCCCTTGGCTGGGAATCCTGTGCAAGACCAGGCTACTCCTTCAGTCAAAACCTTGAGTATGTAATAGCATCTGACCTTACCAATGTTAATTAGGATTTTGGAATATTTGTGCATCTATTTTGCTCATTCTTGTATTCACTTGTGTTGTCTCTATACCTCTCTGTGTAGTAATAAATAGACATCTTGTAGAATTACTCAGCTGTTCCCACGTCTTTAGTTTGCCTCTCACAAACTACAGCTTTGCTTCTCTGCGTTCTGTGCTGAATGGTCGTTCCCTCTGCTGTTAATTTGGTAGACTGCATGGAGCAAGCGATACTCAGGCTGATAGTCCAGTTATTAAGAGCTAATCAGGAAGCTGTGTGAGAAACAGGAATTTCTGGAAGCTGTTATTCATACAGGAGATATGCTAACGAGGAATAGAGAGAGAAGCAAAAATGAGTGAAATGCTGATTTGTTGTCTCTATGTTTCCCTAGATTTCACTAATTTCCACACTGCTTAGCAATTCATATCTACTGAGACTCCACATTATTTCTGTCCACTCCCAACCTGACTGTGGCCGCTCAGCTATGCATATGTAATAAATCCTACATCTGCTTTAAAAAGAAGGCCTGAGAGGGAAGTATGGTATAAAAATAATATTTTAAAGTCTCTTTTAAGCCTCACTTTGCAAATCATGTGCTAGTTATAAATAGTTAACGTAAACAAAATATCAAAAGTTTAGCTGCATGAAACTTGACAGTTATGTACTTGTCCAAGAGCCAGAGTGACCAGATATATATTTAAATAAACATCTGTCAGAACATAAACATCCTTCACTAATTCATTGTCTCAAAGCAACCTGTGCAGCAGCCACACCAAACAGATCTATCTTGCAGCATGCCTTGAAGGTAAATAGATAATGAAACTTTTGACAGGCTATTTTTTTGCACATCACTGTAGAACTACTTTGACTCCTCTTCTTCCTCCCTAAGGCATTTAAGTAACTATCCAGTTAGTAATTATTCTATTTAATGTAATAAATCCCTGTCCACATGTAGATTTGGATTTTTTTACACAGCATGTGATTTTTATGTGAATGATATATTTTGAGAGCACCATGTCTAGCTTAGAATTAAAGGAGGAGTTTCGTCTTGGGTCAGTTCTGTCCAGCATCAAGCACAGACAGCTGGTAGTCATAACTAACAAACTAGGAGGATGCCTGAAAAGTCCTCAGTCTTGGTTTGATAAAATCTCTGTGGATTCATTTGTATTGCCTTTTTTCCTGAGGCAATAAAGAAAGAGGGTGTTTTCAGACAGAGTATTTTAGTTAACAGAAGCATTCTGTGGTGGGTGTGTGTATGCCGGAGAGAGTTGATTGCCACCTTGCTGACTTTGCCTTAGGAAGAGTAAGTGATTATTTTAGCACTGGCATCGTTCTGAAGGATTGTAACATATTTTACTTTGTTAACCTTTCTTATTCCATTGGATTATTTGGTCAGAGTCAAGAGACTTAAGCTGTTGATTTTTACTTCTGTGATTTGCCAGCCCTTATAACTGGTGGAGTGCCAGGTTCTCTCTGAGCTGTCACTGGGTGAGTGTGTTCCAGCTCCATCCACCTGTTTATGCTCTGGCTGCCAGGAGAATGATTGGTTGTCAATTTGGCATCTTTGCCAGCACTAAATCCACTTTTTTTCTGGAGAAGGAATGTAATTGGCATTGGTAGCTTCACAATTGTGTATTATGAATTTTCACAGACAGCAGGATGGGCACGCTTAATACAATGGCTTGTTGAATGATCTTTTTTCACATGTTTTAGTGAACACATGGATATTTTAGGTGGTACTTTGTAAAAGCAGCATATTGTTGCTGGAGACACTCTGTGTTGCATTAACTGTCTAAAGCTGTTTAAGGTAACCAATTTTTGTCTTCAGTTCATCTTAATCTATGCCAGTGCTTAGTTTACCACAAAAACATTTGATCACATGCAGAGATTTTTTGTTGTTTTGTTTTACCCAGACCATAGTGTTAACAGAAAGAAATAAAATCAGTAGCTGATCAAGAGCAGTTTTTCTGCCACCCTTATTACTGATGTATTGATATGAAATGAGTGAAATATTTTTTTCCTTGATCGTGTAAACCTGAGAGAAAATAAACCCAATGAAATCAAAAACTTCATCTGAGGCATATCAACCTACCACTGCGTCTCCATTAGCATTGTGATTTGATGTGAGCTGCCTTAGTACCAGTTTTGTTTGGATATTCTACTTTAAAAGACTTGATGTCCCTCTCAAGTTACCTTTCAGATAGTTGTAGATTACCTCTATACCCAGTTCCTGGGGAATTTTGCTTGTCACAAATATGCTTAGCACTAGAAAGCAAAAAACTGCACCGTGTGCAGGCTGTAGGTCTTGATAATGGGTAACATAATGAATTTCCCTGGCACAGTACACTTCCATGTTCTCTTTCATCACAGGTGAAGTCAGGTAGCAGACAGTGCAGGGGCCTTCTCTTCTGTCTTTATATTATTGGTGGTGGGATAGGGAAAAATAGAAGGGACCAAAGTGAGGGAATCATCTTAAAACAAACTGAATTTTCAATACACACAGGTTCTTCAAAGTGACAGTCATTTTTTAACAAACAGTTCATTAGATCAGAGTAACATGGAATAGACAGCTAATTTCTTCTTTTAATTAGAATTCTGGAGAGGTTTCCCTTCGGGCAGGCTGTCCCAAGCATCCTACTGTAGTACCTTTCTAAACAAGAAAGAGGAATCAGGAAAGAGCACTGAGCCTAAACCATGGATATATCCACATTCTCAGAAGGTATATTTCCCTCATGAATAGCAAAATGTCTATGTTATTTGCCATACCGTATAACTCAAACTGTAAACCTATGCAAGCCTTGTAAATTGAGAACCTCCTGGTACAATGTAACAGAAATGTTTTAGCACAAACTAAACCATTTCTATTTCAGTCTTTAAAATATTTTTCATGATCACTGGTACTCCCTAAGTTTGATGAAAAGTGAGGAATTCTGACCAAATTTAATCTTTCAAATACTTTTCTTTTTTTCATCTAATAGATAATACGCTCCAAAGTTATGCATTTTTCATAATTGGGCAAAACAGCAGGCAAAGTTAAGGGCTGTAGTAGCATAAATGTTAGTCAACTGCAGGGTACAGATGCAGAGTGAAGAAGTACTATATGGCAGTTGAACAGGTTGCACCTCTTATCATCTGCTTCTAAATAATTATCTTCCAGGAAACTTTAGGGTTTTACTCTTAAATTCCCTATCAGGAAGCAGGGCTTCTGAAAGTTCTAGAAGTTGTTGCTCTCAGTACCTGCCAGTGTTTTTAACAGTGGAAAAGGAAATAATTTGTGTCCTTTCCAGCAATGCATTGGCTAATTTCAGGAAATTAGTTTTCTGTAACAAACTGGACTAGCCTTGGAGCTTTCTGGGCAATTTGTATTGGGCCAAACAAAGAATTAGTGAAAGGGCTATCACGGGATGTTTTTTCACTAAGCTGTTCATATGGTCATGATCTCCCTCTGCTGCCTTTACATTATGATTGTTTCATTGTTCAGTTAACTGGCTGATCTATACCATTGGCATGCGTTATAGGCTGTGTTCTTTAACCTTCCAAGGTGGCATCTGTCTGGAGCAGACAACAGCTCACTTCTAGCTCCAATACTTTGGTTTCATTCCCGTAGAAATTAATGGACAGGAGTCATAAAAGTGAGTGGAGGAATGTCTCTGTCAGCATGGAAGGAGCGTGTAGCCTGAGTTTATCCCAGGCCTGAGAGCTGGGACTTTCTAGGAACTGCAATGCAGAGATAGCCAGAGAGGCCCGTCTCTACCAGGTCCCAGTTTCTGTTTCTGTTCTTTTACTTTTCATCCCTGGTAAAGCCAACTCATTCTGGCTCGGCAGGGGCTTCTCAGTCTTTGTGGAACACTTCTGTTCTTCACGGTCAGATATCCTTGATAGTGTTTGCTACTTAAGTTGTGGACTTAATGGTCTGTTATGCTTGAGTACTGATCTTAGTAAAGAAAGATTCAGTCAAGTGTGGTCTGTTTTTCATAGAATCATTTAGGTTGGAAAACACCCTTAAAATCATCGAGTCCAACCATTAACCTAACACTACAAAGTCTGAAGTTTCACTACCAAGTTTCATGACACACAATAGATTTTTAGCCCCTAAGTTTGAGGTTCCGTTCATGTGGACTCCTTAGTTCTGGAGGCCAGAAAGGTAAGTCTCTCAGTACACGTTGAACTCTGTAAATTCTAGAGCAAGTAGTTAGTGTAGACTGCTACTCATGACTCTGTAGCAGCAAACAGATGGTTTACATGTTACAGCAGTGGATTGAAGGCTCAGGCCTAACAGAACGTGGGAGAAGAAGAGAAAACATTATTTAGGTCAAATTGTCATTTTAATTTGCACATCTTGAGGCTGTCCTTATACTGGAGAACGTGTCATTGATCAATGGGGCCAAGAGACAGAAAAGGAAACCAGAAGGAAGCCCAACAAAATGTCCCTAAGTGTTATTAATCAGATAGTTTTTGTTTCATACCTGCACAACTGGAAGGATATAGTTACCTATTGTAGAAAAGACAAAGAAGCTCTGTCTTCTGATATTCCCTGAAATAATTTATAAAGCGCATAATGAAATAAATAGAGTTGTGCAAACATTGTTCAGATCTCTAGGGACTGTATTTTCTCACTCTTTTGCTTTATTGGCACATTGGTAGCATTTTCACATTTCTGCCACATGGATGCTTTTTTTCCCCAGACAAATACTATTGTAGTACAGGAAAACATTGCTTTCAACTTTAGAAAGATTTTTTTTTTTTTTTGCTGGTATTGTAAATCTTTGATATATACCTTGTAATAGATAGTGAAAGTTGTACTTTCAAATTTCATTGATCAAATTGAAGCAAATATCGAAATTAACATTGTTCCATGTTAGCACTATATCTAATGAATATTTTCATTTAACAACTAGTAAGCTGAATGCAATGGAGCAGTATGATTTCTGAACGTGTAGAGCAAGCACAAAGATTGTAGTTAGTAGGCCACAGAGAGGTAAACCTTTAGGTTCTCACTGAGTATGTCAGCATTACTGACTACAGTGCAATGGCGGAAGGACAGGTGTTTGGTTTGCCATGATCCATTATGGTTCCAGCACTTCATGTCAGCATTGTCTCTTTTCACTCCAGTTACCAGTCCTGGGCATGTCCATGGTGCAAGAGGTGTGCTATAGATGATGTCTAAGTGCTCGACTTCAATATGGGGAGACACAATTCTGAACGTACCACTCATACTTCATCTCTCTCAAACAATGGAGATGCAAGGCAAACTTGCACCAAAGAGAAGCCCTCCTGCACACAAAATCGCTAATGCAGATGCAGTCCTTGAGACACTGTTGTGTTAAACCTGGCCTCTATATTGCCTCTATATGAATACCTAGAGGAAAATGTGTTATTGTGATGTGATGCCAGAAGGATCAGCCAGTCTCCTAAGGCGTGTATGGCTTGTATGCTTTCAAGTGTAGGCAAGTATTAAATTTTCATTACGATGATACTGTTTGCAGCTAGACTGCTTTTTGTGCACATCAAAAAAAAGGACAGGCTGCCATGATTCAAGGCCAGAAGCGGTAGCTGGGAAAGAGAAGGGAGGGCTAGCAATCTTACATCTGCCCAAAGTGGCAGCATCCAACTTCTTATTTGAATAAAATAAACATCACTTTCAATTTGTAATATGTTATAAATATTACTACCAAGAAAACAACCTATTGAGCTAGAAGAGGAGATATATGCCAGAAAGAAGCAATGCCCAGCCAACGTGACCTTAGAGCAGAAGTGGGGGATACACAAGTATGTACACATTGGTTCTAGAGTGATACAAAGAACAGTGAGATGGTAGCTAGAGAACTGTGGAAAAACAGTGCACGTTACAGGTGTGCCCAAATGAATACTAGTATGCATTAACTTAGTGCACTATTGATTTACTATATTTTGAAATAATAGTATAAAATACATATTATTTCATTTGTGTGCATGAACTATGAATTATGTTGTGTAGGTCATTCCAAAGGACAGATGTGATCTCAGTCTGAACTGCCACCACTACGTATTATAAATATGCCTAATGTCTGGTATAATATCCACACTACTATTTCTGTTCTGCTGAAATCAGATTTGTCCTTCAGGTGTTGCATTGCCAATGATCTAAATAAAATATGAAGTTGAATAAAGTAATGGTGGAATCCAGGACACTCCATATAGGATAATTTTATGTATAGTAAACAATACAGCATTATCTTGCAGCATAAACACTATTGTCTGCTTTATACTGCTTGCTCAAATATTTGGAATTCATGGTGACAACACTTTTCCTGAAAAGGTATCTTGACTGCATCTTAACAGAGATCCCTGTTATGATGTTTCATCTTACAGGGCCTTTGAAAATGGATCCAGATGGATGGGTATGAAAGATATTGAGTTGGTCACTTTATACAAGCTGGTATATAAGCATTGGAGCAACAGTGATGTTGAGTGAACACTGCTAGTGTGATTCAAGTCGTTTGGCTACCATCTTTGAAAGCTGAATGATCTGCTGCTTTATTCACTTATGCTTGGACACAAAAATATAGAGGCAAACTTGAGACATTAACCTCATGCAAACTACATCCTGGCAGCTGTTACTTATGAGCAGGGCATGTGAAAATAGGGAAAAATGCTCAGGCTGAACTGAAAAATTGGCATTTGCAGATGTGAAATATAGTAATACTTTAATGGGTTAAGTTTACCTCTGCCTGGGGGACAGCTAAACCCTTGCTAGGGCTTGCAGCATGTATTTATTGCTTTTTCATCTGGATGCATTGAACTGCTACATTTTTTAATTTATTCTTATGTACAGAGACTTAGACTACCACCAACTGTAAGTACTATCTGCAAAAGGATAAAAAAGAAAAATCTCCAGCCTTTGAAATTTAAAGGAGTTAAATTAAATTTAAAGGAGTGCGGTCTCATTCTTGCATCTAAATCTTCTAAATGCCTCCTGTGTGTATCCCTTCCTGAACCAAGACTTTGGTATCATAGAATCATGGAATTGTTTAGGTTGGAAAATGCCTTTAAGATCATCAAGTCCAACCATTAACCTAGCACTCCCAAGTCCACCACTAAACCATGTCCCTAAGCACCACATCTACACGTCTTTTAAATACCTCCAGGGATGGTGACTCAACCACTTCCCTGGGCAGCCTGTTCCAGTGCTTGATAACCCTTTCGGCGAAGAAATTTTTCCTAATATACAACCTAAACCTCCCCTGGCACAACTTGAGGCCATTTCCTCTCGTCCTATCACTTGTTACCTGGCAGAAGAGACCGACCCCCACCTCGCTACAACCTCCTTTCAGGTAGTTGTAGAGAGCGATAAGGTCTCCCCTCAGCCTCCTTCTTTCCAGGCTAAACAAGCCCAGTTCCCTCAGCCGCTCCTCATAAGACTTCTGCTCCAGACCCTTCACCAGCTTTGTTGCCCTTCTCTGGACACGCTCCAGCACCTCAATGTCTTTCTTGGAGTGAGGGGCCCAAAACTGAACACAGTATTCAAGGTGCAGACTCACCAGTGCCGAGTACAGGGGCACGATCATTTCCCTAGTGCTGCTGGCCACACTATTCCTGATACAAGCCAGGATGCTGTTGGCCACCTTGGCCACCTGGGCACACTGCTGGCTCATATTCAGCCAGCTGTCAACCAACACCCCCAGGTCCTTCTCTGCCAGGCAGCTTTCCAGCCGCTCTTCCCCAAGCCTGTAGCGTTGCATGGGGTTGTTGTGACCAAAGTGCAGGACCCGGCACTTAACTTTGTTGAATCTCATACAATTGGCCTTGGCTCATCGATCCAGCCTGTCCAGGTCCCTCTGCAGAGCCTTCCTACCCTCAAGCAGATCAACACTCCCGCCCAGCTGGGTGTTGTCTGCAAACTTACTGAGGGTGCACTTGATCCCCTCATCCAGATCATTGATCAAGATATTAAACAGAACTGGCCCCAATACTGAGCCCTGGGGAACACCGCTTGTGATCGGCCGCCAGCTGGATTTAACTCCATTCACCACCACTCTTTGGGCCCGGCCATCCAGCCAGTATTTTACCCACTGAAGCATACGCCTGTCCAAGCCATGAGCAGCCCGTTTCTGCAGGAGAATGCTGTGGGAAATGGTGTCAAAGGCTTTACTGAAGTCTAGGTAGACAACATCCACAGTCTTTCCCTTATCCACTAAGTGGGTCATCTTGTCATAGAAGGAGATCAGGTTAGTGAAGCAGGATCTGCCTTTCCTAAACCCATGCTGACTGGGCCTGATCACCTGGTTGTCCCGTACATGCCACGTGATGGCACCAGGATGATCTGCTCCATAATTTTCCCCAGTACCGAGGTCAGACTGGCAGGCCTGTAGTTCCCTGCATCTTCCTTCCACCCCTTCCTGTAGATGGGTCACATTTGCTAATCTCCAGTCAACTGGGACCTCCCCAGTTAGCCAAGACTGCTGGTAAAGGATTGAAAGCGGCTTGGTGAGCACTTCCACCAGCTTCCTCAGTACTCTTGGGTGGATCCCATCTGACCCCAGAGACTTGTGAATGTCTAAGTGGTGTAGCAGGTCACTAACCATTTCCCCTTGGATGATGGGGGCTTCATTCTGCTCCCAGTCCCTGTCTTCCAGCTCAGGGGGCTGGGTACCCAGAGAACAACTGGTCTTACTATTAAAGACTGAGGCAAAGAATGCATTAAGTACCTCAGCCTTTTCCTCATCCTTTGTCACTACGTTTCCCCCCGCATCCAATAAAGGATGGAGATTCTCCTTAGTCCTCCTTTTGTTGCTAATGTATTTATAGAAACATTTTTTATTGCCTTTTACGGCAGTAGCCAGCTTAAGTTCTAGTTGGGCTTTGGCCCTTCTAATTTTCTCCCTGCATAACCTGACAAGATCTGCGTAGTCCTCCTCAGTTGCCTGCCCCTTCTTCCAAAGGTCATAATTTCTCCTTTTTTTCCTGAGTTCTAGCCAAGGCTCTCTGTTCAGCCAGGCTGGTCTTTGCCGCCGCCGGCTCGTCTTTCGTCACATGGGGACAGCCTGCTCCTGCGCCTTTAGGATTTCCTTCTGGAAGAATGTCCAGCCTTCCTGGACTCCTTTGCCCTTTAGGGCTGCCTCCCAGGGGACTCTGTCAACCAGGCTCCTAAACAGGCCAAAGTCTGCCCTCTGGAAGTCCAAGGTCCAATAGCTAGTTCTGCTGACCCCCCTCCTTACTTCTTCAAGAATCAAAAGCTCATGGTTTTGTATCTGTCATGTATCATGTATCAAAACCTCATGTATCTCTCATGTTTAATGATATTCAGAATTTATAGCAATTTTTTTCTGCTTCAACTCTAGCATTTGTTGTGAGTTTACTGTTTCTCTCAAGGAGCTACTGTCTCGCTGTTCAGTAGTGTCATAACACTGCACCATGCTGTTCTGCAGGAAACAAGCCAGGAGAGTGTCATGCACATGGAGGTATCCTACCTACAAACTTTCATATTTGCATTGTTTTTGTTCACAACAGTCAATTTAGTTCTGATACTTCTTGTAAAATAATAGCTAGTATCTAATCAGAAACTTCAGAGGATATTTCAAAGTCAACTTCCCTACCTGCATACCTGTCGTTATAATACATGAAAATAGAGACAGAGGAGCACTGCTGCGCAGTCACATTTTATTATAATGGAGGTTTGCACGGTACCATGCTGATGAAGTTGGAACTGGCAACTACTGTATCATGTTGTGAAGCAACTAAGGGAGGATTTGCTTTTGGAGATTGCTTGTAAAGAAATGAAACACGCTTCTGAGCCAGCAGGTTTGCTGTCGTCTGGGTTTTGTTATATGAGATCACTGTTAATAGGCCTTGAAACCTTTATGTTAATTTATCATTAGACATGTTAAAAATCCATTAATCTACATGATTTTGTTAGTTCAAAAAGAAAAAAAAAGTAAGTGAAGACAAATATCTGGCTGTAGATACAGGGTAACATTTAAATTGGTTATAGCCTATTAGAGCTCAGTTGTTCATAATGGACGAAAAAAGTATTAACAACTGAACTAGTGTTCGTTCTTCTAGTCCTGATCTTATATTCATAAGCATGAATACAGATGCATGGAATTAGGAACAACACTCTTTTTAAAGGATTTTAAATAATTTTCAAGTTGTGATTTCAACCTTAAATTTAAAAAAAACTCTTTGGAGCAACAGTGGTTTTGGTGGATACTGCAGCAAGTGGGTTTTTTCTTTCAAATAACTATTTTACCCATTTAGAGAGAATGGATTGGAAACTTGCTTTCAAAATGTATTTTCAAAAATGTACTTTTGAGAATTGTAGTTTCATATTATTATATTTAATCCATATAACTATAACTTTCATGATACAGCTAGAGTTACTTCAGCATAGCTAGGTGTAGAACCAATTGTTAAAATAGCAGCCAATTTTGTAACCAAATGTTATAACCTCTGGTGTGCTCTGCTCTTTCTCATCCCTTTCTTGTCTCCTTGGATCTGTGCTGCCCAGGCTGTGTCCTGTCAGCTGCACCTCCTCTGCCAGCTTCTCTACCTTTTTTTCTTGTCAAGAATTCCACATATTTTTCCTACCTAGTTTTAGTTGCTATTTATTTGGCAGGGCACTTCAATAGTGGTTGTCTCTGACTGTGTCTTCATTAGCGTTTTAGTTCAGAATGATAGCAGGTTTTGAGTGTATGCCCTGATTGCTCTCAGCTGTGCCATATTGTCCGCACTTACTGCTCCACATCCATAAAGCATTTAGAAGTGTAAAGTAGATTCCTTTCAAAGGAAACAAACTTTGAAACTTCTTTCCATGGGTGCACAAAATGCACTCCAGCCCATAAAAGAAATGCCCAAACAAATAATTGGCCCCTTAAATACTTCTCAGTAGTTTATTTAGGGATGGTAGCAAGGTACAAGGCTGAATGTATTCCACAGTAAGATATGTGAAGCACATGCAGTGCACATGTAGGAACCTCAGCTACTAGATGGTACGATACATTGATTGCACCAAATGACTTGCTAATATAGATTAAAGCCTTAGTTGCTCACAACTGTGGATATTTAAAAATCCATCATGCCAAATCACATTGATGGCTAAGTACCGTTTGCCTTGCAGACTTGGGTTAAGGATGTTAGCACTTAATCACAGCAGTAGAGAAGGTAGAGTCTGGCTGTTCTGTAATGGATTTTTACTGTTCTGTTGTAGAACAAATCATGGCTTCCTCGGACAAAAGATATTTTCTTCTGCTCTTTTAGATTCAATAATTACAATAATTCTAAACTGAAAGAAGAGATTAGTCTTACTATTTATATTTTTTTATAATATAGAGACTTTCCCTCATCCTCAGTCAAAATCTGTTGTGCAAATATGTAAGATGACAGTTCTTCTCCCCCAGAGATTGCAGACTTGGTCCCCATTTTCTGATTCCTCAGTCCATCCTTGTATCCTGGTGACAACTGGACAGAGTAAGTAGTTATGATTCTTACTAGCATGAAGCTGGAGACTAGCTGGACAGAAGTGAAGCTTTGCCAGCGGCTACAGACTATTAGCATCAATTCCAGAAAAGAGCTCAGTTCAAAGTCTGAGTCTGAGAAATTTCATGTGCATGAATCCAAGTACAATTTTCACACAGAAATACAAATTCTGAATATGCATGAGAGAGAGGGAGAGAGAGAAAGATTGTACTCATTTCAGAAATTTGGCTAAAACATTATTCCCACCAGGACATATGATCATTGAAAGAAAATGGAAAAGCATGGAAGCACCAGCTGTTTGTGAATGAATCAGATTTGGCCTGGTTAACATCAGAGATGAATCAAATATGGTTTTGTTAGGATGATAAAGACTGATGAATTGAAGACGGTTTAGAAACCCTCTCAGGATTCCTCTGAAGATAGTGTCTGGCTAGTAAAAATACCTATGTGTTAAATAAGAAATCATTACTGGGTTATTTACTCATTCACCTTCAAGTTAAAGATTCCTTATCATTTGCCTGCTGGCATCATCCTACAGTATCCTAATGAAATCAAATACCCTTAAGCTTCCCTATTTCAGAAAGGAAGGTGCAACTCTGTGTGTGAATGTGAGCCCAAGTGTAATGCCTGCATATAATGTAGACTGCATTTACTTAAGTAGCTTGTTTGCTGTTCTGTTCAACTTAGTTTTTGAGAGAAATTTGCATACCTTAAGTATAAGATGTGCTATATAAACTAAAAAAATATTTTATTTAGGAGAAGGGTGCTTCACTGACATGAGAGCTACTGTGTGAATTGTGTGCAAGATAATTTGGTTGAATTTTCCAAGTAAATATTAATGACTTGTTTTAAAATGGAGGAGAAGAATGTCCAGGCATAATTTTATAACCACAGTGCTACTGTAAAATGCTGTTTGTAGCATTGTATACACAGCAGTGCATGATAGCTGATGAGAAAATTGGATGGAATATTCTGTGTTTGTAGTGTCACCTGCAGAATGTTCAAGTGAAGAAGAAAAGTCCTGTAATGAGTGACTTCTGAAGTCTACAAACAGATTAAAAAAAAAAGATGTTTTATAAAACTGAAAAATGTTATCACCTATACAATGAATGATTTAGGGTATTCTTGGCCCAGATACATTCTTAATTTACATGGGTGCATATTAGCCAGTTTAGACATGTATCTGTGCATATATTTAAGAAAATGGTGGGGATATGCTATGCTTTGCAGTACCACTGACACTTGGCATTTGTCATGGCTGCTGTTTTCAGTAGGAGTACTTCTAGCGTTCCAAATATTTGGAAGAATTCTGGCAGCGGGGAAATAGTGTTGCTTTCAGTTATTTCAATGTCATATATTCAAAAGAGAATAACCCAAAAACTCAAAAGCAGAAACTTACAGTTAACCAAAACCAACCTAATATGAAACTTTTAAAGAGACTTTCTGAGGGCATCCACTCCACATTATAACTCTAGCTCAAAGTAAAATTGCACTTGGTTTGACTTTCTGCAAATCAAAGATGTCTTCTATTTAATTTCATTCAAATGTTTAGCTATGCTTCATTGTTACCACATTAGATAGCAAGCACATATCCAATAAAATGTAAACCTTGCTTTCATTTAGTTGAAAGCAACTTGCTTGTTCAAAGTCTTTGAGATTGTCTCTTTTAGAAAATAGTTTCTTCTCAAAGGTAAGCAACCTTGGTCAACTTGAAGCTCTATTTAATCCCGTGAGAGTGATTGATTTTTTTCACTTAGTCCACTGTCATGCAAATCATGAATTTACTTCATTCTGGGTTTATTTATTTAGATAGAGTAGGAAAAAAACAGGTTGCTACTAACAAGTCTCGGTTTTCAAGGAAAAAACCCACTGTAGCACCTAATATTGCAGTGTTATTCTTCTTACGTTAATTGATGCTTTTAGAGAACAGTGATTGATAGTTTGTGTTCTTCCAAGTATATACTCGCTCTGAAAAGTGCCAATGTCATTTGAGAAGTAAGACAGTGTAGATGATTTAGCTCACAATGTCTAACACCAGTATGTTTAGGTAAATCTGGAGTAACGGCTCTTTCAAAATATTAAGGGCAAGGTTGAGAGTGACAGTAACTCTAATGCAGACCTCGAAGAGTTGATTGGTATTTATTATCAGAATTCTTTCCAGTCACAAAATACTGTGATTTTGTTTAATGAGGGAGGCTGTTAGAATAATGGGGCTTTTGCATCTGTCTACAGTGATCTATGCAGCAGTCCTCTAGCCCTAAGTCACTCCAGAAATCTGTTGGCTTTGATGCAATAAACCAGTCAAGGAATGCTTCTGAACTTGGTCAGGTGTTAATAGTTGTGCAGATCTAAAACCTTACGTCTGTGTAGCACTGAAGGGATCGAAGACCAAAGCGTATCAGTTGTGGGTATGGATATGCTGAGGATAGCCATTGTGGCCAAGTATTTACATGCCATCTTGGCTTTTACCTGTAACCTACTGCTTATATGTTATCATTTAGAGATTTGGGCAGTCTAGGATTTTGAGAATCTTGCCTGTTTAGTCTATGGAGCTGTGCTTAGCATTTAGCTTTATTTTACTTTCATGTGGTCACAGTGTAGAGTATACAGTGACGTCCCCTCCTCAGTCCTATGGAATTTTCCATTTAAAGTCTGATCAGAATGGTAGAGCTGGTACTGTCATGACTCGGACAGTCTGATGTGTTTTAAAGTCTGTTTTACTGTAACCATAAGAATTTAGTTTCCACGATCCTTCAAATATTTACATGTTTAACTTTGCTTGTGCAAAGAAAGTTCAATAATTTTATTTGCATTTAATAGGAAAAATGAAGCAAGAACATAAAATGCTGTGCTATATTGGCCTAGGGGAGCCTTGTGACTACTCCTAGGGAATTTACAAAAGGTGATTGAGAAAGGCAAGCTATTTACAACTGTAACCTCTCTCTCCCTCTCTCTCTGTGAGCCTGTACCTACGATGGAAACTTCTAGTTTCCATAAAATGAAAAGATTGACTCATTCAGGCCAAAAATTGCATATCTGTTACAAATTGTACATGCATAAACCACACAAGAATTGATCATGAGTAAAATCTTCGTGGTACATCTGTTTGGAGGAACAGGGAATGGGGAAAAGCTGAAATATATATATATGTGTGTGTGTATATCTATGTACCAAAACAAAATGGGAAAAATGTTTTAGTCAAGTGGCCTTTGTCTGATTTTTTTAGAATTATGTTGTGAAGATGGCCAAACTTTGCTTTGGTCTGTGCAGAAGGAAGGTTTTCCCTTCAAGCTGTTCAGCTGTCCCCACAGAAGGGGCACTTTTCCTGGGGTTCAGAAGTAATAGAAAAATTAGGAACTAAAATCTTTTACTCTCAAGTTAAACATGCCTTTTGACTGGAGCATTAAAACCAAGCTTTTTGGTCTATCAGTCATTCATAATAACTTTTATTAGATTCACTGGAAGTGTTCTATCATTTTGTTCTGAAAAATGGGCATCCGCTCCAGTATAAATCAAAATCTTTTTTGGTACTGCTTTCCAAATGGATTATTTCAAATACTCTTTCTTTATGTAATACAAAGAATTTTAGAAAATGTGTATCATGTTATTTAAAATGGTAAGCATAAGAAAATAAAAGGCTGATATCAACTGGTGGGTTTTTTATTGCCAATTTTTATTATGTTTTTGAGTTATTAATGGAAAGTATGGTTACTGATTAGTGTTTTATAATAAATGCTTAATGGTTGATTCATTTTAATGAAAGAATACATAGCTCCGTATAGCAATACGGAAAATACACATTGTAATTGTTGAAGTCAAACAATTCTTTTTTTTAGTGAAAGCCCTGGAGGAGTATCATTTTTAGGTTGGCTGAAATATTTTGTTAACTGGTATGAACTGGCTTGAGCCTTCTCAAACAATAATAAATGACATTGCTAGAAGGCAACCATGGTAAATTGTTTACTGCACTGCTGTGCAGGTTACTGTTATTTTTTTTCCCCATGATCTCAATACTAATGACAGTAAGGGAATAAATGAAACAATTTCTCCAGACTATGTCTAATTATGTTGGATTTTGTGTCCAGGAAAATTAAGATATAATAGTATGTCAGCAGAACTGAACCTGATACCACAAAGACAGTTTTGTTAGTATTGATCTCAGACTTGTTTGCAGTGGATTGGGGTGATGGGAGAAATTGAATAAGTAAGTCCAGATTAGCACTGCTTAGCACTTTGTATTTATTAGAGTGGTAAACCACTGGAGTTGTAATTACTGGTCTGCTTTACAAATTACATTATTTTTACTCCTTGGAACTTGCACGTTTCAGTGAGAGAGCTGGGAAATTATTTTTTTAATATGCTTATTAGCATAGCTTTCTGAATCCATAGCTTACATTAACGGTGATATCAATGATGCTGTGCTCTTACACAGTAGTAGTATTTGGTGGTGTATTTACAAGAGGTAAATTGCATTTTTTTGACAACTCAGTGGATATCTTTGAGAACACATCTGTACTTCACTTGCTTCTTCCTTCCTTGCCTCCTGTAATTCTGAGAAAGTTCAAAATTTATTCTTAACCAGCCTTGTACTTCCAGGTAACTAGAAGTCAGTGGGATTCAGTGTCCTTCATGCACTGATAACTTCTATTTTAAAGGCATTTATGTAAAACCAGTAGAGAGAAATTGGAGAACCCAGAACCCAGCATGCTGCATCAGAAACAGGATGATAACTGACAGCTTTAGAAACTGTCTGAATTTA
This sequence comes from Mycteria americana, assembly GCF_035582795.1. NCBI lineage: Eukaryota > Metazoa > Chordata > Aves > Ciconiiformes > Ciconiidae > Mycteria > Mycteria americana. The sequence continues at coordinate 16,825,177 of NC_134372.1, forward strand.
GACCTCTGAAAATCGTGGCATAATACTCTTTTTTCCCCTATGGCAACCCAGTATTAAAGTGCTTAAACCTGCCAACCCCACCTACCAGTCAGTTCTCGCCTCCAGCAGGCTTCCTGCAGAGTCCTCTGGCATACATAATTTTGAACCACACTACTTTTTTTTTTTTTTTTAAGCAAATGATTAATCAGCTATTTTTAAAAGAAGCACTGGCTAGTTTCTTCATGTATTTCTGTATTTTCTTACTTTCTTATTCCTTATGCTACTGCTGTAGATTAAATTTTTCACAGAGGATTTGTTTGTAGTAAAAATACTAAATTTCTTGTAATACCAATCATCTTTCAGTGTATGTTTCACTTCAGTCTAGGAATGAGATCATATGGTTATATTCTGTGGCTCTGAAGAACAGAAGATACTTACAAAAAGAGCACTTTTGTGATTAAATAGTAGAAACTGTGACTCTAGCACCATATTTAGTGGTATTTCGTTAACTATTATTTAAAGACGAGAATAGTATACTCATGACTGCAGATATGCACACCTCACCAGCGTTCATGGCTTTGATTCTTTTTATTTGAGTTAACGTGGGCTGGGACATCACAGAAGCCCTGCTGTCTTATCACTTTATAATGCAGGATGCCTGTTAGTTCCCTGCAGTGTAAGAGCAGTTGACCTCCTTCTTACATTTGGCTTGTATGATAGGCTCTAGAGCACAAGTCTCATGAGGAGCGGCTGAGGGAACTGGGGCTGTTTAGCCTGGAGAAAAGGAGGCTGAGGGGAGACCTTATCGCTCTCTACAACTGCCTGAAAGAAGGTTGTAGAGAGGTGGGGGTCGGTCCCTTCTCCCAAGTAACAAGTGATAGGACAAGAGGAAATGGCCTCAAGTTGCGCCAGGGGAGGTTTAGACTGGATATTAGGAAAAATTTCTTCACTGAAAGGGTTGTCAAGTATTGGAACAGGCTGCCCAGGGAAGTGGTTGAGTCGCCATCCCCGGAGGTATTTAAAAGATGTGTAGATGTGGTGCTTAGGGAAATGGTTTAGTGGTGGACTTGGGAGTGCTAGGTTAATGGTTGGACTTGATGATCTTAAAGGTCTTTTCCAACCAAAACGATTCTATGATTCTATGATTTTTGGGACCATATTTTATTATGTGTGGGCATGATAATAAAGTGGTAAGTTTTTTCTTAGAAATGAACAAAGCTCAAATAGGGGGAAAAGGGGAATAATGTGTTTCTGTGTACTGTTCCCTTAATTAGGGCTTCAACCACAAGTTGAAGTCAGCAGAGGTCATTCTGTTAGTTTCACTTTCCCAAGTTTTTTTCATACAATTAGATGGGTGAAGAATTACTTCATAAGAAAAAATGAAATCCAAGATGATCAAAAACTAAGGGGTTCTTCTAACAGTCAGTTAGGCAAGCTACTCCATACAAATCCAGTTTTAAGCCCTGCCTCCTTCAAAATTCATGACATTTCAAAATATCTGTAGAAACTTTTAAAAAGTCTGTGTAATGTCAACTATTTCTTACTCAGGACAAAGCGACTGCATTTTTGATAAGTTAAGAAGCAAACCAAAAATTCTTACTTAATTTTTTGTTTTTCTGAGGTATGGAGAAGTTAGATTGTTTCCTATTATACTAGTACTCGTAGATCATGGATCTGCTCAGGCTGGAAAGACCTCACGGAGCCTCTAGTCCAATGTTCTGCTCAAAGCAATGTCAGCACTGAATTCAGACCAGGTTGTGCAGGACTCTGTCAAATTTACCATACCTCCAGGGATTGTGATTCCATAACCTTGCCATTAAACCTGTTCCAGTGCTTAATTACCCTCACAGTGAACTTTTTAATAATTATCTATTGGAACCTCCCCTGGTTCAGGTTATGGCTGTTGTCCCTCATTCTCACACCATGCAGCTCAGTAAATAGCCTGGCTCGGTCTTCAACTGTGACCTCCCCGCAGGGGCTGGCAGACTGCTCTCTGGTCTTCCCGAAGCCTTCTCTTCTCCTGGCTAAACCAGCCCCCTTCCCTCAGCCTCTCTCTCTAGGTCATGTGGTCCTACTCTCTCCAAAAATTCAAGGTTTTTTTTTAGTCATAAAAGTTTCTAAACTAAAAAAAATCAATCAGCTCTATTTTCAGAAGGCTTACAGTCAGCTAGTTCGAAAAGAAACTACACAAAATAAAGATGATCTTTTGCTTGTAAGTCACTTGAAATCTCCCAGCTGGGTCACCCTGCTGGAGTGTGATGATAAGTTGTGGTATTAAAATAGCAGAAGTAGAGCAGAAAGCTTAGGCAGTTGTACAGCTGGCTTTTCCCTGTCATGCTCCTGGGGAAGTGCACTGCTAGCTATCTCGGGCTGATCGAGTACTCTGATTTTTTAAAAATATTTTTCTTCTAACATCCAACAAAGGGAATGAAAAAAAGAAACAGAGAATTCTGCAAAAAGAGAAAAGACGTTTCCCGTAAGGGAACACTGAGTTATCTGGTATGATTGCTTAAAAAAAAAAAAAAGGAAAAAAAAGAAAAGAAAAGGAAATGCTCCAAGTAACAGTAACAGTAGCCCTCCTGAGTTCACTTGAGTAACTAGAACCATGATTGGGAAAAGACATAGTAACTGCTTAGAAATTTTTAAAGAAGTAAGTTTCTCAGGGGAAAATGGAAATTTGTCAGAAAAGGCACTTTGCCTGAGAGTATTTTGCTTTTCAGTTTAGGCTCTAAACCTTTTCATAAATATGTGTGGCTTTCAAAAAAAAAAAAAAAAGAAAAGAAAAAGAAAAAAAAAAGAAAAGAAAAGCTTTTCAAGAGGGTTTTTCTGCTAGCAGATAGAGTTCTGGTCAGTTCGTGGGTGACAGAAGCAGCGTTTGAACCAGCAGAGCCAGGTGGACGCTCTGCTCCGTCATTTGCTTCGAAGGTTTGGAGCAGGCCCTGGAGCTTGGACCCACCTACATCCTCTGAGGGTCCTGCTGCTGGTACTCCTGAGTGTCTGTGTCTCTCTTCCTCGCTGTGTAGAAACTGTGAATCAAGATTTCAGTTTCATCTAAAGATATGAACTAGGAAAGGGAGAAGTGTAGGACAGGAAATGTGTTTCTTCTTGTCTTGTGGAAGACATGTTGCATTCTGCTAAAGTTTTTAATAGAGATTGCTTCACAGCAACCATAGTAATCCTCTCTGAGCTGTGGCTCCCATCTCTAGCGTCTCTTCCTAACATGCCCTCTTTTACCCCCTCTGCATGGAGGCAAGTAAAAATTACACAGCATGTAGTTCTAAACATTTATAATTTCAGAAATTATATGTAATTTCAGAAACAGTAATTGAGATAGTCATATCTATTAACAGTGTTGATATTATACATTCTTTTTATCTATTTTTTCAGAAACTCTAGCTGCACCTTGCTTTGGGGAATAGATACAGAAGTTGTATTGTGGTTAGAGAGTGGATGTTATATTAGGAAAGTTTATTCCTACTCAGTGCTGGTTGTATACAAAATTGTAAAATTAAGAGCTTTAGACAGGAAGACCACAAAATGTTCCAAGTACTCTGTATATACTGAGCATTGTCATAAAATCTCAAATTTAATGTCAATAAAGTTAGACACTTTTATTGTGTGCAGTTGTTTAGGTTTTGTGCTGAAGCAATAAATTATTCCTACAATTTGTTACAGTTCTAAAATTTTCATCTGCTCTGGTTTTAAGTCTCATTGAACAATTCTAGTTTAATCTGCCATATATTGTTTAAGAAATTATGCTTACTTTTAAAAAAGAAAAAAGAAAAATCATAGGTAGACACAGGTAAAAGGTAGAGTGGGGCTGTGCAGCTGTAGAATGTCGGACTCCAGACTTCTTGATGCATGGAAAATCCCCACACAGGATATCTTAACAGTAATATAGGACTGAAGTGAATTCTGGATATTTTTACTGTGGACATGTCATTCATACACAGTTGGTTGACAACAACTGCGACATAACATAGTTAAGCTCATGTCACTGTAGCTGTCTTTTTTATTTATTTTCTTTTTTAAATATTGTGTAGTGCATTCTTCTTACTGTTACACATTTAGTACAGCCAAAGATTTTGACCTATAATGAAGATACCTATTCCAATTATGTGAAAAAAATCATATTTATAATTTTTTAAAATATAATTTGAAAAAAGTGAAATATTTAAGAATGCTTCAAATTTTTAAAGCAATTGCTTGGGGAAAAAATATTTTAAGACTTCAGGTCTATATTTCTATAAAAAAGAATTCTGTCCTTCCTATCTAAATATTACTTTATCTATAATGTATACATAATATAAAATAATTGAATAATAATTGAATCGAAAATAAAAAAACCTTCAACATTGTTTAACGTATTGGAAGATTCTTTAGTATTTCCAAGTCTATTATGATGCAATTGAAATGATCGCACAATATGTCCTTATTTTGAATGAACCAGATTTTTCAGTGAAAATTTGTTGATGTTTTCTGACAGGCTTTATTCAGGAGAACAATTAAAATACAAATCCATTGTTTTAATTGTTATTCATACAGAATTTCTAATAGTTCAATGGTACCTTGCAAAATTATTCCTACGTAATCTCTGTAGGAATCTGGCGAGCAATATTCCTCCAGGTACAGCACTTCATAGGCAGGTTGTCAACCGCTGAAAAATAACAAGTTGACAACAGTTTGAAAAAGGATACCAAGCTAATGGAGCAGTGGCAAAAAACTTGTGTTGTTAAAAGCATGATATATGAGAGAAGGAAAGAATGGGCAGAACAGTGTAACATGAAAAATGAATGGGCATTTCATTATAAAGGACTTCCCTCTTGTTTTCAAACACATTGCTGCTTGCAAAATCCTGTGTGAATACTGGAAGTGGTTTGTTGGCAGCAGATAGCAATATCAGATGCTAATACCTTTTCTTAGCAAGAAGTTTGTATTGATGTGTATTCGGTAAATTTTCAAATTGCAGAGCTACGCTAAATAAAATGTCATTTTCTGAATAAATTAGGATTTTATGCTATCATCTGAATTACTAATGTCATCCTGTGTAATATAATGTTTATGCTTCTCCTGAGGCAGCCTCTTCAATTTTGCTTACACCTGTGGCTTAATATGGGACAGAAGGTCTTCCAAAGACCAATGGTCCCAATGGAACACTGCTGATTTTCAAGAAAAGGCTTGAAAACTATTTCAGTGCTTCTAGGTAAACCTCCAGGTCTTGTAGTTTTTAGTTTGAATAGGCTTTTTGACGTGCAGGTATCAGCTACCACTGGGAGCAGATTTTGTTTTATAGCTCGTGCTCTTCACCTTGTAACCTTGCACAAGACAACTAAAATTGGTTTTATTGGTTTTATAATTGGTTTTTAAAATTGGTTTTTATTGATTTTTAATTGGTTTTATAAATTCCAGCACTTCTGCACTCCTTTCAGGATAAACAAGAAATGAGCAATCCTTTCTCCGTGGGACATTCGTGACTAGTAACTGCAGGAAGTGTACAAGGGGCAGCAGATTCCTTTGCTAAGCATTTTCTAACTTGCTGGCTCCACTCTGATGGTGTACACAAGGTACGTTATACCTCTTTAGCAAGAGCTATCAGCAATCCACCTATCTTGAGGGCCCTACTGATATTTCCTGTTGACCACCATTTCTTCACCTTTCTCTCCAAATGGCAAACATACTTACCTTCAAATAGCAGCTGGTTATATTCTAATGTTTTGGCTCCCAAAACAGATTCTTTCAGTGCTGAAAATGGCAATCTTATCTCCCGCATGGACATCTCAAGTAAGGCTGAAGGATGCAGCTTAAGTGCTGTCATCTTACACCATATTATGAGATATGTGTATGTACATTTCCTAAATGTTCATGCAGTTTCTGAGCACAGATTTGAGAAAGCATCGTCACACTTTTCGTACAAGACTCTCAAGTTAGAAATCCTTTCCTTCCCCAGATGGAAGCTTCGTGAAATCTTTAATTTCTAATTTCAGATTAACATAATTAATAATTTTAAAGGATATTTTTAAAGACAGGTGCCTAGCTGCTACTGAGAATGGATATTCCCTGGAGTCCTAACTCTCTGTTTATGTCTAAAAATATATAAAATACACCAGTCAACTGGTGCACAAAACAATTAGTTTAAGCAAATGGCTAATAATTATTCATTAGACTTCAAGGCTCAGAATTAAACTTTGCTTATACTTAAACCTTCTGCAGTTCTATTTTAAACCAGGGAAAAGTTGAACACGGACAGAGAAGAATGGAAAACATTGACCTCACATTTCCTTTAAATGTGTGCTTAAAGCCAGCACCTTTTCACAGAAACATCATTCGTCGCTTTAATTTATGAAATACACTAAATATTAACACAGCGTAATCATGCTGGTGATCAAAACCTCACATTTCATGGGATGAATTTAAAAGTAGAATTTTCTCTGAGAAAAGTAGTGAAAATAACATCCTAAGTAATTCTTTGTTACTAAAAAAAAATATTAATTAAAACTGAATTAAATTTTCCAGGTTGTATGTTACTTGCCCAAAAAGTATTCAAGTATCCATGACTATAGAGTATGGGGTTTATATACAGTATTATTTTGTTTTGTCGGAAAAACAAAGACAAAACTCACAAAACTCTCTGGAAAAGTGAAAGGCTGAATTTGAACATTATCT